>NC_044038.1:187227756-187546483 GCF_901765095.1 Microcaecilia unicolor | reverse complement strand
AAAAACCTCACCACCAGGAAAAATTATTATATATATCATGAGTAATTCTGCATTAATCCGTTTCAGAAACAAAAGAAAACTATCAAAGCTACATAAGTCAAACTAACAAGGAGCAGCCAATGGGTAGAGCAGCAGGCTGATAACCAGGGGAGCCTGGTTCAAATCCCCCCAGGGATCCCCTTCTGATCCTTCGGAAGTTTTTTATCCCTCCAATGCCTTAGGTACAAACAAAAGATTATGAGCCCTCTATGGATAGAAAATACCTTCCATACATGAAAATACACTGCTTCAATAGTTTTGGGTTTGCAGGCAATATATAAGAAATTAAATATTATCCACAAGCAATACCATCAAATTTCATATCTACCTATTTATTTATTGCATTTGTATCCCACATTTTCCCACCTATTTGCAGGCTCAATGTGGCTTATATTGTTCCGTAGTGGCAATCGCCATTACCGGAATTAAAACACAAAGTGGTATTGCATTAAAATTCATAGGTGACAGAGTAAATTAAGTATAGAGAGATCATTTACAGAATAAAAGATGAAGTGGTATTGCGTTAAAGTTCATTAGTTCATTAGTGATAATTAGGCGCAGAGGTGGAGCTGAAGCTTAAAGTACTGGAAGGTCTTATGAGGTCTGATAAGACCTCCTAAGGGGTGGAAAGTTTGGCTCCAAACTATTTTTGGAAAAGCCAAATTTTTACTGATCTCCGGAGTGTCATGTATTCTAGGATCTGTCTGATTTTTTTTGCAGAAGAGTTGTGTTGAATGTTTTCCGTCACCGGTATTCCCATGGGTTCAGTAATGATAGTCTGATGTCCTGCATGGATCTGAGAGATCTTCTAGGTTGGCAGACGTGAGTTAGTTGGGGTTTTTTGTTTTGTTTTTTTTAAATACAATGGCATTAGTCCGTGAAGGTTTTTGAAAATGGTGGTATTTTTTTCCAAGTATGTTTATTGAAATTTTTTAAACAATAGTTACCTAAATAGCCTCTGTGCATCAAGCTTAAAGTGCACATTGAATGAGTAAACAACTTTAAACAGTACACAAAAGGTCCCCGTCCCCCCGTCCCCCCTCCCCTGATATCTAAACCCATAGTACTATTGAAGGCCGATGATAAGGTGGTGAGTATTTTAAAGTCTGCTCTTGTCTTAAAGGGAAGCCAGTGCCGTTTTATTAAAACAGGGGTGGTGTGATCAGTCCAACATCCATTGTCTATTAGTTTTGTGGCAGCGTTTATGACTATCTGCAATTTTTTTTTTGTTTCTTTTTCTGAAAGGCCTAGGTACATTGTGCTGCAGTAATCAAGGCCCGAGAGAACTGTGGCTTGGAACACGACCTGAAAGTGAATGGGATTCAGGAGATATTTCATGTGCCTGAGAGGCTTCAGTGTGTAGAACCTTTTTTAGATAACGTTGTTTATCTGCATGGATAGGGTGAGATGCCAGTAGCCAGATTCCTAGGATTTTGATTTTTTTTTTTTTTAATAGTATGGTCGAGCCTACTAGGACTGGAAGAGTGCTTGGAGGTTCGAGAGGTTGTTTTACCCGCGTTCATTTTGAGGTTGACACATGTGTATAGGACTTCAAAGATCTCTTTCATCAATGGGTATGCTGTTGGAGGGTCTTGAACAGGGAAGAGCAGAACAATATCATTTGCATAGGAATAGTATTTAATTTTAAAAGGTTTCAGAATGTTTCCTAAGTTACAGAAGTAGAAATTAAAGAGTAGGGGATAGTGATGAGTCTTGAGGAACTCCTTGCCTCGTGGACAACAGCTGGAATAGGGATTACTGCCATGTTATCTGGACAGTTCTGTGTTTCAGGAAGCCTGTGAACCAGTTGATAACTTCAATTCCTATGCCCACCTCCACAAGCATTGTTAGGAGCGTTTTGTGATTAACCAAATTGAAGGCAGCAGATAAATCTAACTGCGTGTGGAAGATTTGTTGGTGTTTGTCTAGGAGTAGGCCGAGTTCAGATAGCATGCTTGCCATTAATGTTTCTGTGAAGAGAAGTTGGAATCCAGATTGCAATGGGTCCAGTAGTTGGAATTTGTTTATGTATTTTTGTAATTGGTATGTAACTACTGCCTCCATGATTTTTGTGATGGCGGGGATGTTAGCTACAAGGCAGTAGTTATTTGGTGTGTTTCTGTTGAGCACTTCCCCTATGAGCTGTGGGGTTTGGACGATCCTGCCTAGCTCCTCGGGGAAGATTCCCTTCCTCAGCATGGAATGTATCATGTTGATTATGTAGGCCACTGATTGAGGTAGCTGTTCTGAGGTCAGCTCTGCATGGGTCTAGAGCACAGGATTCTTTTGAGAATCTGGCAATTGTCATCTTGAGTTGGTCTAGGTAGTTTCTGTGAAGGTGGACCAGACGTGGTCTGCCGGGCAAATGTCTTCAGAGAAGTCTGTTGCAGTTGATTGTTGGATTGGGGTTTTAAGGACAGAGTTTATTAGTTTTTCTGATTTGGTTTGAAAGAATTTAGCCAGTTCTTCTGCAGTTAGATTTGTTTGTTTGTGATTGTGTTGGTTTTGTGAGTGATTTGACAAACTAAAAAAAAAGAGTGCGTTTGGAGTTGCTGCAGATTTCACACGGGAGTAGTATTTGTTTTTCTAGTCTTATCTTTTCCTTGTATTGACTGATAAGTACCTTCCATGTGGACCTATCTTGGGAGCTTAGTGTCTTTAGCCATGTTTGCTCGAGTTGTCTGCATGATTAAACTGTGAAATTCATTGCCGGAGAATGTGGTAAAAGCAGTTAGCTTAGAAAGGTTTTAAAAATGTTTGGATAATTTCCTAAACGAAAAGTCAATAAGCAATTATTAAGAAGAACTTGGAAAATCCACTGCTTTATTCTAGGATGAGCAGCATAAATCTGTTTTGCTGTTCTGGGATCTTGCCAGGTACTTGTGACCTAGATTGCCCACTGTTGGAAACAGGATACTGGGCTTGATGGACCTTCAGTTTGTCCCAGGATGGCAGTGCTTATGTTCTTAGATCCACAAACCACGTGTTTTTCTGGTCCAATCCAGGGCAATGAGGATCACATGACCCAGAAGGTGAAAAATTTTGCGAAGCACCCATCCTATTATCAGTCAGGGAGTGAATATATACTGCAACGCCTGCATGGGCCAATCTTGCAGGACAGAATCCAGCCTTTGTGAACTGAACTCTCTTCATCTGCTGAAGAACCTGGTGACTTTGGCATTGCATTTGGTCACCATGAGATCAAAGGCTGGATCCCACCTGTGAGTGGGGTCATTTCCCAAATTCAAGGCAGCCTTAAAGACCTACTTTTTTAGATCTGCTTTCGATGATACTCACTGAGCATTGTTATGGGCACTGGGCAACTGTGGGCCTTATTCTGTTCTGGATGTATATGTGATTGTGATGTTACTTTTTGTTTTTGTAAGTATTTTCTTGGATGACTAATGTTGGTTATTTTCTCTATCCTGTCAGAATTTTGGAGTTCTTTTCTGCTTCACTGAATTAATTTTTACCTACTGTGAACCACCATGCTGTATTTTTTTTTATGAATGGTACATAAGTATTGCCATACTGGGACAGACCAAAGGTCCATCAAGCCCAGCATCCTGTTTACAAGAGTGCCAATCCAGGTCACAAATACCTGGCAAGATCCCAAAAAAGTACAAAACATTTTATGCTGCTTATCCCAGAAATAAGCAGTGGATTTTCCCCAAGTCCATTTTAATAATGGTCTATGGACTTTCCTTTAGGAACCCGTCCAAACCTTTTTTAAACCTGATAAGCTAGCTGCCTTTACCACATTCTCTGGCAACGAATTCCAGAGTTTAACTACACGTTGAGTGAAGAAAAAATTTATCCAATTCGTTTTACATTTACTACTTTGTAGATTCATTGAATGCCCCCTAGTCCTAGTATTTTTGGAAAGAGTAAACAGATGCTTCGTCTACCCTTTCCACTCCACTCATTATTTTATAGACCTCTATCAAATCTCTTCTCAGCCATCTTTTCTCCAAGCTGAAGAGCCCTACCCATTTTAGCCTTTCCTCATAGGGAAGTCGTCCCATCCCCTTTATCATTTTTGTCGCCCTTCTCTGCACCTTTTCTAATTCCACTATATCTTTTTTCAGATGCGATGACTTTGTGATACATTAAATACATTTTAAACTCATAACTATGAGAAATACCTTCTGCGATAACAGTTCATGCTAACAATTCACTTAAAACATTCAGGCTTCCTGCAATATGGGCTGCCAAAAACATGGGAACATATCTCCCTGCCCAGAGAATGGAAAGGCAAGCCTCCAATGCCAGAGCCACACTACAAGCCCTTCGTTATCTGTTTATGTATGCCACTGTCATCATATTGTCCAATAACACCCACACTGGAATGCCCCGAGAGCACATTGTGAAAGGCTTTCAGAGCTAACTGAACAGCTCTTAGTTCTTTTTTTTAAATTTTAAGAAGTCTTTATTAACAGGTAATACAAAACATCTGAGACTTAATGCACTATGCAAATCATGTTACATGTCACTTATGTAAGCCAACAATCTCTTAGGATATCAAGAATATAACAGTTCTTACAGTATTGAAATGTCAAATAAAGTATTCAGATTTACAATACCAAAACTTCACTTTTTCAGAGTTTTTATATGTATTTACTGATCCCCGCTTCATATTCTCTCTGGTCACATATATCCCCATCCCACCCTCCCTCCCCCTCCCACCCACCCTTCCGGCACCACCTTAACAGAAAACTTTAATCGATTTATACATGAAGGAGAAAAGAAACCCAGATCTGATGCCATCTACATATTTGATTACGCCTTTCCGCTAGAAGTTTTTCCATCTCACAGACCTGCCTCAGTCTTTGGACCCATCTGGTAATGGGCGGAGTCATGGGCTGTTTCCAATGGGCAGCAATTATAACTCTTGCAGCGGTTATAGCCTGTCCCACAAATATGTGCTGAGTTCTAGAAAGACCTGCAGCTCCCCCAAAGAATAAGAAGAAGGTTGGGCTCCATGGTATTGGGCTTCCCGTCCACCTCTGTAGTCTGCTGTGGATTGATCTCCAATAAGCCCTGACCCTCTTACAAGTCCACCATATGTGTCCAGCTGTGCCCCGCACCCCACAACCCCTCCAGCACAGCCCCGTCAGTGTAGGGTATATGCGCTGGAGACGCTCAGGTGTCAAGTACCAACGATACAGCACCTTCACCGCATTTTCCTTGAAGGGCACATGAGACGACACTCTCACCACAGCCCGCTCCATCCTCTCCCATATTGCCTCCTCCAAGTCTATGCCCAGCTCCCTCTGCCAACTCTTCCTATGAAGTGTATAATTCGGGGATTGCCTGTTAATAATGTGATAAAGGCGAGAGACCAGCCCAGTAGTCTTAGGTGGACCCTCACAGATAGTCTCTAGTGCTGTTTGCTCCCTGGCCATAACCTCCCGAACCGCCCGTGTCTTAAGAAAGGAAGCCAATTGGAGATAGGCGTACCGGTCAGACCCCACTATCGGGAACTTCTCAAGGGCTGCAGGATAAGACAACAAATTCTCACCCTCAAATAGTTGACCCCACATTCGTAAACCCCCAGTGTACCATCTTGTGAATACTCCTTTTGTCGTTCCGGGGTAAAACAATGGGTTATAAGCTATGGGGGACAGACGAGACAATGTTGTACGTCGGTGTAAGAACATGCTATCCCAGTTTGAAAGGGTGACATATACTGAAGGACAGAGTCCTGCCTCCAGGGATCTAAAAGAGCCCGGGATCCACATGAGAGCCCCTAATGACCTTTCACCAAAGTGTATTGTTCAAGCTGCACCCACTGCCTATCCGGATAGTCCTGAAACCATTCCACTGCTGCGCGTGCCTGGACTGCTCTATAATACCAAGCCAAGTTAGGTACTCCTAGCCCTCCTCTCGCCCTATCCTGATACAGGACCGTGCGTGCCAAGCGCGGATGCTTTCCCGCCCAGATAAAGCGCATGATACGGTCCTGTAGCATTGATAAAAATTTACGTGGCATTTTGATTGGGAGAGCCTGAAATAGATAAAGCAGGCGCGGCAGGACATTCATCTTTACTGCTGCTATTCGGCCAAACCATGAGAGAGCAATATCCCCCCATTTACCCAAGTCCTCAATAAGTGCCTCTGCCAACCCTTTATAATTAACCGAAAAAAGATCCGAGAGATCTGCTGTCAGATTAACCCCCAGATAGCGAATGCTCTTGTCCGCCCATCTGAAGGCATAGGAAGTCCGCAATGACTCCATGAGCTCCATCGGAAGGGTTACGTTCAAAACTTCAGATTTGGACATATTAACTTTAAATCCCGACACAGTCGAGTATTCCTCTATCTCCCGCAGAAGCCCAGGGAAAGTGGACAGGGGGTGAGTGACAAATAGCAAGACATCGTCTGCGAAGAGGGCTAGTTTATGTGTTCTCCCACCCATGGAGAGTCCTGATATATTTGGATTAGCTCTAAGCCTGGTTGCAAATGGCTCCATTACCATCGCAAATAATAGAGGGGACAAAGGGCAGCCCTGTCTAGTGCCTCTATGTAAAGGTATCATCCCTGAGTTACCCCCGTTTACACGAATACAGGCTTTAGGGGAGCTATAGAATGCTTGGATCCATCCACGGAACTGCGGTCCTATCCCAAAGGTCTCCATCACCTTGTACATGAATGGCCAATACACTCGATCGAAGGCCTTTTCAGCATCCAAGCTAAGAAGGCAAAGAGGCCTCCTCATTCTCCTAGCCAGGTACATTAAATCGACCACTCGCCTAGTATTATCAGTAGCTTTTCTATAGGGGACAAATCCCACCTGATCAGGGTGGATAATACCTGGGAGCAAGGGTGCCAATCGATTGGCCAGGACTTTAGCAAGAATTTTGACATCGGCGTTTAAGACGGATATAGGGCGAAAGGACCCGCATTCCTTGTGATCTTTATTTGGCTTGGGCAGTACCGCAATCCACGCTTCCAACATGGAGGTGGGCAAAGACTCCCCTTTCCCAATTAAGTTAAATAAGTCGGCTAAGAGTGGGGCTAATTCGGTGGTATATTTCTTATAGAATTCGTTAGGGAAACCGTCTAACCCTGGTGATTTACATGAGGGTAGGTGTTGGATGGCTTTTTGTACCTCAACCGGAGTGACCGGCGCATCTAGGGCTGCCCTTTGCTGACTGGTTATGGAGGCCAATTCACTCTCCGCCAGGTAATCCAAGATAGTTTCTTCAGGTGGGTTCGTCTCCTGCTCGTATAGTTCCTGATAAAATTCGCTAAAGCGCCTCCGTATGGCCTCAGATGTATTCAGCAAGTCACCTTTCGAGTCCCTAATGTGGGTGACCGTTCGGTCCACTCTTTGCCTGCGCAGCTTTATAGCCAGGAGGCGGCCTGCCTTGTTAGTAAACTCGTATGATCGTACTTTATTTCTGGATTGTAGCCAACTTAGCTGTTCGGAGTAGATAGAGTCCAGCTGGAGCCTCTGTCCACGCAGCTCCTCCAAAACAGCAGGGGAGCCACTTAGTTTGTGCTGTGCCTCCAGGATCCTGATCCTTTCCAGGCACTGCGCCAGCTGGGCCCTACGAACCCTCGCTCGCCTACTAGCTATCTGTATAAAGTAGCCTCTTGAGACTGCCTTCATAGCATCCCACACCACACTGAGGGGAGGACCAGATTCCATATTTAGCTCCAAGTACTCTTTCAGGACCTTCCTACAACCCTCCACCACCTCCCCCTCCAGTAATAGATCTGTGTTAAGTGTCCATCTTTGGTCTTTGACCTCTGCTTTGATGGTCGGCAAGGTTACCCAAACTGGGGCATGGTCTGAGATTGTTATACTGCCAATTTCTGCTTTCGGGCCCCTCTCTGCTAATGTGACGTCAAGGAAGAGGTAATCGATCCGGGAGTATGACTTATGTACTGGAGAGAAAAAAGTGTAGTCCCTAGTTGTCATATGATTTAGTCTCCAAACATCCAGGGTCCCCAATGAGTGAACCATAGAGCCCAGCGCCAATGAGTCCCTAGATATCGGGTGCTGAGGTCTCCCGGATCTGTCCAACACAGAATCCATAACTTCGTTAAAGTCACCCCCCATAATCAAAGAGCCCCGGGTGAATGTAGCTAGTATGTTTTTCACTTTAGTGTAGAAGGTCCCCTGATGCTCATTTGGGGCGTATATCGATGCAAGCGTGAGGTCTACCTGATCCAGAACAATTTGCAAGAGCAAAAAACGACCTCCCGGGTCTCGCCTAATTCTCATTATTTGGGCCGATATTGATTTATGGAACAAAACTGCCACCCCACGTTTTCTAGAGTCGTCGGCAGAGGAAGCGAAGAAGGCGCTTGGGTATTCTGGGTGGGTTAACAGTCGCTCATGTGCCCTGCGGAAATGAGTCTCCTGCAATAATACAATGTGCGGCTTCAGCAGCTGCAGCTCTTTGAAAAATTTCTGCCTTTTCTGAGCCATGTTCAGCCCCTTAACATTATATGATAAAATTTTTAAGTCTGTACTCATTCCTGGGATGTTACATCAGCTGTGTTTCCCACTAGGTGGGATCCATCCACTTCATGTCTTTGTGCTATCCAGTGCCAGTTGTGCCCCCAACCCTCCCCAAACCTCCCTCCCCCCAGCGATAACCCTCCCCCCTTCCCTTACCCACCTCATCCCCCCCTGTCTGACACCAACTAGAGGGCTCAAGTCCCAATAGTGGGAGATGAGGAAGTGACACACCAGCATCCAGGCGACCCAGCCCCCCCGCCCCCCCCCCCCCCCCCCCCCGAAGTTCCCTATGTCATCACCAGGGTCAAGAACCCAGATTGGGCAACCATAGCCACCCATCCACATGTTTGGTCCCTGCCCGCCATCCATCACCTTAAACTTTCCCTCTTCTCAATCTCTTATAGCTATATAGCATCATGCACAGAGTGTCCCACAGCCTTAATTGCCATTTCATCTATTAATTAAAGAATTAAAGTTCACTTATGCAAGAGATGGCAATAATAAACAAAGAACAAAACATTTTCAAACTTGAGACAGAGGGTAACGTTAGTTACTCTCTACATCATTACCAACCAGGAGATCAGTATCAGCCAGTGTTCCTCTGGCCAATTTTTGGCTAAGTCCTTTGATAGAGTGATTCCACCAGGTTACCGCTTCAGTTCAGGTTTCTTCCACAGCCACTTTTCTTTTTGGAATATTCCTTTTAGGTGTGGCAGGGATCCTTTGCCACTTTTGGAGCTTGGTTTTCGTGGCTGGCGCTAGGGCGCCTGGTGGTTTGTTCGTCTGCACCAGGCCTGCCCCATGCAATGATTTCCAAGCTTCTGTCATCGATGTAACTCTCAATTTGACACCCTGTAGCGTGTAAATCAGAGAGAAAGGAAAGCCCCATCTGTATGTTATCTGCTCTTTGGCTAGAATGTCCAGAACTGGTTTCATAAGACGTCTTTGTTGCAGGGTGAACTGTGATAAGTCTTGATACACAGATATTTTAGACCCACCATATTCCAGGTTGGGCATTTTCCTGGCACAGTTGAGCAGTTGTTCCTTTATTTCATACCGGTGGAACCGTGTGATAATATCCCGTGCTCTGTTTTCCTGCCGCTGACCCAAGGATCTATGTGCTCTATCGATCTCAATCTTGACCCCTGCAGCCTCGGCCCCCAGCAAGCTGGCGCACATTGTCTGTACAATCTGTATAACATCCTCTGTCTCTCCGCCCTCAGGAACTCCGCGGAATCTGAGGTTGTTTCTCCTTCCCCTGTTTTCAAGATCATCAAGCTTATAGGTTAGATCTATGTGCTTTTGATCTAAGGCTTGGAGATGGGCCTCGTGTGAATGTATGGACTCAGAATGCTCTTCCAGCTTGGTCTCTACCTCCTCAACTCTGTTCCCCAGCTCGCGGAGATCAGAGCTCAGCGTCTCCATTCTGTCCAGAATCTCATCCCTCGACTTGTTTATATCTGCTTGTATACCAGACAGTATCTGGCGAAGTTCGCCTGAGATTCCTTTTTTAGTATGCGGTTTCCGCGATTCCGCTAACGACAGCGCTGAGTCAGAGTCAGAGGGAGAGACCGGCGCCATTACCTCGTGGCGCTTCGCGGTTTTAGACGATCCGCCGCCAGCTGACTTCTCCTGCTCTTTAGCTCGCGCCGAAGACGCTTTACTCATCCTGCTTTCAATGGGGAGCAACTAGGAACACTGCAGGCAGTACCAAAAAGGTTGGTGATAGCTTTTTATAGCTTTTGTAGTTATCGAGGAGCGGGAGCTAGAACGCTAGGCAGCCATCAGCATCATGACGTCACTTCCTCGAACAGCTCTTAGTTCTAAACAATTCATTGGTCAAACAGCTTCCGCTTTGGTCCAAGTGCCTTGAGCAGTGTGAACAAAGTGAGCCTCCCCCCCCCCCCCCCCCCCATAACCAGAGAAACTGGCATCTGTCGTCACCACCATCCATTGAGGAGTTACCAGTGATACTCTTTAAAGAAGACTGTGGTCCTGAAGCAACAAGTGCATGCTGCATCTCACCTCTGGTGGCCACTGAAGGGTAAAATTATGTATCATACCTGATCATTTTTCTTTCCCTTAATCATAGCCGATCAATCCATAGACTGGTGGGTTGTGTCCATCTACCAGCAGGTGGAATAAGAGAGCAATCTTTTGCCTCCCTATATGTGGTCATGTGCTGCCGGAAATTCCCCAGTATGTCGATATCAAAGCTCCATCCGCAGGACTCTAATTACACCCACAAAGGGACACTCTGCCCAGCTCACCACCGCCGAAGCGGGGGAGGGGAAATATTCCAGCGCACCACCGCCAGGGCGGTGGGCGGGAAACCACACCTGCCGACGCGGGGGGAATTGGCTTATCCTGCTACCGCAACCGCGGGAGGAGCTGGCTTACCCTAACACCGCCGAAGCGGGAGGGATACAAAGCTACCCTACAGCCGCACGAAGAGGGAGGGAGCGCCGGCATAATTTAGTTATCAATCCAGCCACCACCGAAACAGGGGGAGAGGAAGCAGCAGCTCACTGTAACACAAAATCGTGAACTCGAAGAAACTTCAATTGGAAGAACTTGAAAACGAAGTCCTCGTGAATAGGAACTGAAGACTGAACTTGAACCTGAAATATAACCAGAACACAAACAATACAGATATCTGGGAGGGGCTATGGATTGATCGGCTATGATTAAGGGAAAGAAAATTATCAGGTATGATACATAATTTTACCTTCCCTATCATCAAGCCGATCAATCCATAGACTAGTGGGATGTACCGAAGCAGTACTCACCCAGGGCGGGACATGGAAATCCCTGAACGCAACACTGAAACCCCAAACTGGGCCTCGGCCTGAGCAGTCACATCCAAGCGGTAATGTCGTGAGAAGGTATGAGCCGACGACCAAGTAGCCGCTCTGCAAATCTCTTCCAAGGAGACAGATCTGGATTCCGCCATCGAGGCTGCTTGTGCTCTAGTAGAGTGTGCCTTCAGCTGAATAGGCGGAATCTTCCCTGCCGCCACATAAGCATACGCGATCGTCTCCTTGACCCAACTTGCCACCGTAGGCTTAGATGCCTGCAGACCCTTACGAGGGCCTGCGAACAGCACGAACAGGTGATCCGACTTCCGGAAATCATTGGTCACTTCCAAGTATCTGATGATGACCCGTCTAACATCCAGGTATTTGAGCGCAGGGTACTCCTCTGGGTAATCCTCCCTATGAAAGGAGGGTAGGTAAAGCTGCTGATTCACATGGAATCGAGAAACAATTTTGGGCAGGAAGGAAGGCACTGGGCGAATTAACACTCCTGCCTCAGTGAATCGCAGGAACGGCTCTCTACACGAGAGCACCTGGAGCTCGGAAACTCTTCTGGCTGAGGTGATAGCCACCAGGAAGACCGCTTTCAGCGTCAGGTCCTTCAGCGATGCCCTTGGCAAGGGCTCGAACGGCGGTTTCTGCAAAGTCCGTAGCACCAGATTGAGATTCCACATAGGCACTATCGAGTGCAGAGGGGGGCACAGGTGATTAACTCCTTTGAGAACGCGCACCACATCTGGCTGTGAAGCCAGGGAAGCCCCCTTCAGACGACTCCTGAAGCAAGCTAGAGCCACCACCTGGACTTTCAGCAAACTGAGCGACAGGCCTTTCTCCAGCCCCTCTTGCAGGAACGCCAATACTGAAGATATTGGAGCAGTGAAGGGTGATACAGAGCCTGCCTCGCACCATGAAGCAAAGGTACGCCAAACCCTGGCGTAAGTGGTAGAAGTAGAGCGCTTCCTCGCTCTCAGCATAGTGGCGATGACCTTGTCTGAGAAGCCCTTCTTCCTCAGCCGCTTCCGCTCAAGAGCCAGGCCGTAAGACCAAAGGGGGAGGGATCCTCCAACACCACGGGGCCCTGATGCAAGAGGCCCCGCTCCGCTGACAGCCGCAGAGGGTTGTCCACCGAGAGTCTGATTAAGTCCGCATACCAGGGACGTCTGGGCCAATCTGGACCCACCAGGATCACCCGGTCCGGATGCTTTGCCACCCGGCCTAGCACCCTGCCTATTATGGGCCAGGGCGGGAACATGTAGAGAAGCTCCTGTGTCGGCCACTACTGGAGAAGAGCATCGACTCCCAGAGATCGAGGGTCCCGTCCTCTGCTGAAAAAACGCGGCACTTGGCAATTGGCCGAGGACGTCATCAGGTCCAGGCTCGGCCGGCCCCAGCGCTTCATGATGTCCAAGAACGTCCGAGCAGACAGTTGCCACTCTCCGGGATCCAAGGTATGGCGACTGAGAAAGTCCGCCTTGATATTCATGACTCCCACAATGTGGGCCGCCGACAGCTGTTCCAGATTCGCTTCCGCCCACAGGCATAGCTTCATGGCCTCCTTGGCTAGAGGGGCGCTCCTGGTACCTCCCTGGCAATTGACATAGGCCACAGCCGTGGCATTGTCCGACAGGACCCGCACAGGCCTCAGCACCAGTACCGGGAGAAACTCTAGAAGCGCCAACCGAACGGCTCGGAGTTCCAGGAGGGTGATGGACCATTTCGTCTCTGCAGGAGACCAGAGCCCCTGCGCTATCCGTCCCAGGCAGTGGGCTCCCTAGCCTGTCAAGCAGGCGTCCGTCTTGACGACAACCCACTCCGGGGTCATAAGAGGCATTCCTGCGGCCAGCTTGCCTGGCCTCAGCCACCAACTCAGTGCCTTTCGCACTGCTGGATCCAAAGGAAGGCGTACAGCGTAATCCTCCGAGACTGGAGTCCACCGCCGCAGAAGAGAGTGCTGTAGTGGTCTCAAATGAGCCCTGGCCCAGGGCACTACCTCCATTGTGGCCGTCATGGAGCCCAACAGCTGCACATAGCCCGAAGAGTAGAGGCGGCTAGGAACTGGTCCACCTGGGTCTGAAGCTTGACGCTCCGGTTGTCCGGCAGGAACACTCTGCCCACTTGGGTGTCGAATCGAACTCCCAGATACTCCAGGGACTGAGTCAGATGCAGCTGGCTTTTCTCCCAGTTGATGATCCATCCCAGGGAGCTCAGAAGAGCAATGACCCTGTCTGTAGCTCTCCCGCACTCATCATAGGAAGGGGATCGGATCAGCCAGTCGTCCAGATAGGGATGGGCTTGCACTCCCTCCTTGTGGAGGTAGGCCGCGATGACCACCATTACTACTTTGGAGAAGGTCCGCGGAGCTGTAGCCAACCCGAACGGTAGGGCTCTGAACTGGAAGTGTCGGCCCAGTACTGCAAAGCGCAGAAAGCGCTGATGAGGCGGCCAGATGGGAATATGTAGGTAAGCTTCCTTGATGTCCAGGGATGCCAGGAATTCTCCCTTTTTCACCGCAGCTATTACGGAGCGGAGAGTCTCCATCCAGAAGTGTCGTATCTTTAAGGCCCGATTGACCCCTTTGAGGTCGAGGATAGGCCGCACAGCACCTCCCTTCTTTGGCACCACAAAGTAAATGGAGTAACGTCCCTTGCCAAGTTGATCTACTGGCACTGGGACCACCGCGCCCAGGCGGAGCAGGTTGTCCAAAGTCTGCTGTACTGCCGCCGCTTTGACTGGAGACTTGCAGGGAAAGTTTACGAACCCATCTCTTAGGGGCCAGCAGAACTCTAGCTTGTAGCCGTCTCTGATGACTTCCAAAACCCAAGCCTCTGAAGTTACCCTGGTCCACTCGCCCAGAAACGAGGATAGCCGTCCTCCGATCTGCTCTGGGGCATGGACAAGGGCACCGTCATTGGGTACGAGACCCTGGGGGAGGGCCGGAGGAAGAATCTCCAGGACGGCGGTCCCTGCGAAAGGAATGCTGCTTGGGGGAGAAGTTCCGCTTGAAAGAAGAGGAGGAAGAGGAGGCCGACTTGCCTGGGCGATACCAACAGGCTTCCTGAAATTGGCCCTTGGAGGGACCAGGGCGAGCACCGCCGGCCCGAGATCTGACCTCCAGCAACCTCTTGCCCTTAGATGTGCTGAGCTCGGTCACGATCTTGTCCAGCTCGTCCCCAAAGAGCAGCTTGCCTTTAAAAGGCAACTTGGCTAGGCGCGATTTTGAGGCATGGTCAGCCGACCAGTGCTTAAGCCACAGTCACCGCCGGGCAGAAACTGTCTGAACCATACCTTTAGCCGAGGCTCTCAAGACATCATACAGCAAGTCCGCCAAGTAGGCCAGGCCCGACACCAGGGCCGGCCAGTCCGCCCTGAAGGAAGAATCCGAGGGGGAAGCCCGCTGCAAAACAGTCAGGCATGCCCTGGCCACATAGGAGTCGCAAACCGAGGCTTGCAAACTCAGGGCGGCCGCCTCAAAGGCCGACCACAAGGACACCTCCAAGCTCCTGTCCTGAGCGTCCTTCAGGGCAGTGCCACCTTCCACTGGCAGAGCCGTCTTCTTAGTCACCGCAGTGATTAAAGAGTCTACTGTAGGCCAGAGAAAGGCCTCCCATTCACCCTCAGGCAGCGGGTACAGACGGGACATGGCTCTGGCTACCTTAAGGCTCGCTTCAGGGGCATCCCATTGAGCCGAAATTAAAGTCTGCATGGCTTCATGAACGTGGAAGGTTCTGGGCGAGCGCTTATTCCCAGCATAATGGCAGAGCCAGCTGAGGCTGAGAGAGGGCCTTCCTCTGGAGAGGAAATTTTCAGAATGCTCATGGCCTGCACTAACAGGTTGGGCAAATCCTCTGAGCGAAAAAGCCGTGCTGCAGAGGGGACATCCGCTCCATCCGAGCGGGGATCAGTCTCCTCCACAGAGTCCCCTAAGGACCTTTGGGAGAACTCAGATACGCTGCCCTCATCCACATCAGAGGAGACCGAGTCCCCTAGGGCCTGGAGATCCACCCGAGGGCGCTTGATCATGGAAGCCTCATCACCCTTATCAGACAGGGGAGCAGGGGCAGCGTTTTGCATAAGGAAAGCCTGATGCAGCAGCAAAATAAACTCAGGGGAGAAACCCCCCAGTCTGTGCACTTCTGCAGCCTGGGCGACGGCACTAGAGGCACTCTCAACCTGCGCTCCCAAGAGCGGGGAAGAGACGCGCTGTGCATCTAAAATGGCGTCCGCCGCGACACTCCGCGAAGGAGCCACGCAGGAAGAATGGCGCTTTAATTTCACCGACTTTATACCGTCGCCCGAGTCAAGGGCGACCATACCATTAACGTCTCCCACCTCAAGGGCGGCCCAAGAAGGAGCCGACCAAGCAGCGTGGCCGGCCACAACCGGGAAGGCGGCCAGCGGGGGATGGGCGCCTAAGGCGGGAAAAACCACCGCACTGGAGGAAAACCCGGAGAACTCTCCCGATTCCGAAAAGGCGCCCAAGAAAGGCGTCTCTGCCTTTGAACCCCCCCCCCCCCCCCGCTTCCCCGCTAGACGCGCACACTCGGTCCAGGGAGCGTCTTTTCACGCCCTTGCCCTCCGATGCCATAGCCACATGGAGACCGTTCGGGGAACCCCCTGCCCGCTAGGAAAAGGTAAAATTACCTGCTTCTCGCTCCGAGCTGCAATGATTTGGAGTCCCAGTGAATAGCTGCAACCAAGGACGTCTTTCTCTCAAGGATGTTTATTTTTCTGTTTTTTTTTGTTTGTTTGTTTTTTTTAACGAAGCCAGCGGGAGGGGGGAGAAAAGGAGGGACCTGGTACCACCAGGTTTGCACTTGCTCACGAAGAGCCCTCAACCCCAGGTACTCAACAAAACCTAAACAATTAGGCTTGGAGACCTAGCCAGAGCTGCTGCTGTGCGACCACACACCTGCTAGATAGAGAACATACTGGGGAATTTCCGGCACCACATGACCACATATAGGGAGGCAAAAGATGCTATCTCCACCTGCTGGTAGATGGACACAACACACCAGTCTATGGATTGATCGGCTTGATGATAGGGAAACATAGATTGTAGTCCTGAGTAATCACGGAGTAATGAAACAAGATAGACTGCTGAAGAGGTCTCCCACTTAGCCACCTATCCCCCCTTCAGTCCATCCAGAACTCTGCCGCACGTCTTACCTTCCGCCTTAACCGATATACTCATATCACCCCTCTCCTCAAGTCACTTCACTGGCTTCCGATCAGATACCGCATACAGTTCAAGCTTCTCCTACTAACCTACAAATGCACTCGATCTGCAGCCCCTCCTTACCTCTCTACCCTCATCTCCCCTTACGTCCCTGCCCGTAACCTCCGCTCTCAAGACGGATCCCTCCTTTCAGCACCCTTCTCCACCACCGTCAACTCTAGGCTCCGCACTTTCTGCCTCGCCTCACCCCATGCTTGGAACAAACTCCCTGAGCCCATACGCCAGGCCCCCTCCCTACCCATCTTCAAATCATTGCTCAAAGCCCACCTCTTCAATGTCGCTTTCGGCACCTAATCACAACACCTCTACTCAGGAAATCTGGACTACCCCAACTTGACATTTCATCCTTTAGATTGTAAGCTCTTCTGAGCAGGGACCATCCTTAGTTATTAATTTGTACAGCGCTGCGTAACCCTAGTAGCGCTCTAGAAATGTTAAGTAATAGTAGTAGTATGTGAGCTTTGGCCCACAGAACCACCTCGAGAGTCATTCATCACCATGGAACCAAGGACCTGGACAAAATCCCAGACTCAAGGACTCAGAAGCCACAGGAAGGACTAAATCTGGACCTGAAGTTCGAGTCTTCTGGCTCAGGAAGAAATACCTTGCTCTGCAGGGTGTCAAAATGAACCCCTAAATACTCCAGTGTCTGTGAGGAGCGCAACTGGCTCTTGGAAAAATAGATGACTTAAGAATCGGAGAACACTGATCCCCAAGGAAGTGGCTGTTAAGACTGTTTTGACTGGAAGCAACTCTGATGTGCCTGTCGTCCAGAAAAGGATGAACACAAATTCCTTCTTTCCAGAGAAAGGCTTCCACGACTACCATGACTTTGGAGAAGGGGTTGTACAGAGACCAAAGGGCATTGACTTGAATTAGAAATATCGTCCTAGGATCACAAACCTTAAGAGGCATTGATGAGAAGGCCAGACTGGAATATGAAAACACACTTCCTTGAGATCCAGAAAAGTAAGAAATTAGACCGCAGCACTAATGGAATGCAAAGTTACTATTCAGAAATGTTTCACTCATAGGCACTTGTTCACTTTCTTGAGATCAAAAATAGGGCAAAAGGAACCTCCCTTCTTTGGAGCCACAAAATAAATGGAATACCGACCTGTTCCCTGTTCCTAAGGGGGTACTGGGACAATTGCCCCTATGGTGCAAAGATTGTGCAGAGTGGCTACTAGAACTGTCCTTTGCTTGTGCAAGGCTTTGCACAGGGATTCTAAGAAAAATCTTCAAGTTGACAGTAGAAGTCTAACTTGTAACCGTCTCTAATAATGTCTAAGACCCACTGATTCGATGTGACTTTGGCCCACTCTTTGTGAAAGTTGGACAGACAACCCCCCCTATCACTTGTGGTGAACAGTGGGCCAGAATCCCACCATTGTGGATTCCGGAGGGGGGGGGGAGGAGATGACCTGAAGGATTGTTGAGAAGATCTTTTGTCACCACAAAAGGCCTATGTAACTGGAACTTGGACCTCTGGAAAGACTGAGAACATCCAGTTCTGCATCTCTTGCATCTTTAAGGCAAGGCTGAGCTTGAGAGCTCCAGAAAGATGATTTAGGCTTATCCTCAGGTAGATACGTTTTCAAGTCCCCTAAGTCCTTAAACAATTTCTCCAAATCTTCCTTGAAAAGGAGCTTACCCCAGTGCTGCTGGGAAGCAATATCCATCTGGCCATAACAGACACAAATATGTGCTTAGCAGATGCTCTGATAAGATCATACAAGGAACCTACCAAATAGGATAACACCATCACCATACTAGAAATTTCAAGTAAAGCCAAAGAATCTGAATCCCAAGATAAACACACCCTCACAGCATAAGAACTACAAATAGAGGCCTGCAGAGATAATGCAGCAACTTAAAGGGTCGGTTTCAATGAAGATTCCAATTTCCTATGATAAGAGATCTTTCAGAGCTATACTGCCCAGGAAGGGTTATTTTCTTAGTCACCTCAGCTTCAGCTTGTCTAGTTCATCATGGGAAACAGAATAAAGATATGCCATAGACCTAACCACCGTGAGGCTAGCATCTGCCATCTCCCACTGAGCTGTGAACAGCTCCTGCATTGCCTTGTGAACTGGAAACGGCCTACGTGGACACTTAGTACTTACCATCATAGGATAAGATGAAGGAGCTTCAGAAGCAGGAGAAATAATATTCAAGACTTCCAGACCCTTTATTATAAAAGAACAGCAGAAGGGTCATTCAGCATATCTGGGAAGCTAGAGGACACAGAGGCTATAGATAGTCCCCCTTCTGAAATGGGAGAAGGAAGAGAAAAAACAGGGTCCAAACTCAGAACAAAATGCACCTTTCTTCTCTTGGGAGTCTAAGCTGGAGAGGCCAGCATGCCTAGGCTGCTGTCCCACAGAGATAGGAAGAGGCCGCTTCATTAGAAAATGCTTGGTACATAAGTAGGACAACTCTGGGGAAAAAGGTACCTGAGAAGTAGTATCAGCGGAAAGAGTTCCAGCAGAAGCAGACTGAGGCTGAAAAGATGAAAAATATGCTGAAGGCAGCAAGGAATCCATGGCAGGAGGGGAAATCGCAGAACTCTAAAAATGGCCGCCAAAGACTGCTCAAGGGCTGGGAACCCAATATGCTTGTCATTATTTCCAGTGGATAAAGCTGTCTGAGGTACTAACCACAAGTCTGACGAAGAAAAAAAAAAGTTTGCCCACTGAAACAATCGCAAAGAAATCGGTTCACAAAAAGAAAGCAGGGAGAAGAAAAACCACAGCAAGCCAGGAACCAACAGTAATTAAGAATTTAAAGCTGTACTCACTGCCACCAGCTCTGAGGAAGCAATCAGTTTCTCTGAAAGTGAAGTGCTGGATTCTGTATTCACACTCAACCCCCTTCAAATAACAGTCAGTCATTCTCAACTAAATTACTGTGAAACCAAGACATAAAATTTCTCTTACGTCTGGGTTTGTTTTTTTATGAGTCCTGTGAGGAAAGAAAAGACAGAAGAAGCAGTGGCAGAAAAAGGGTGGGAGGAACCTGGCACCACCAAGTGTACCCCACAAGGTACCAGCAGCAGCCTTACACCCCCGGGCTCAAAGGAAGCAATCAGTTTCTCTGCCACTGAAGTGCTGGATTCTGTATCCACACTAAACCCCCTTCAAATAACAGCCATTCTCAATTAAATTACTGTGAAACTGAGATGGGGCTCATTTTCAAAGCACTTAGACTTACAAAGTTCCACAGGTTACAATGAGGCATATTTTCAAAGCACTTAGCCTTCCAAAGTTCCATAGAAATCTATGGAACTTTGGAAGTCTAAGTGCTCTGAAAATGAGCCCCTATGTAACTTTGTAAATCTAAGTGCTTTAAAAATTCACTTTACAATCTTATGCCTGGATTTTTTTGTTTCTTTTTTGGATGAGTCCTGTGTGGAAAGAAATGGCAGAAGAAGCCGTGGCAGAAGGGGGGTGGAAGGAACCTGGCACCACAAAGTGTACCCCACAAGGTACCAGCAGCAGCCTTACACCCCTGGGCTCCACTGAATTAGGATCTTAAAACAGGAGCCAAACACTGAAGAAGCCTGCTGGAGATAGAGAGATACTAACTGACCATCCTACATGACAGAGTTCAGTTGTGCTCTCTATCTCCACATGCTGGTAGATGGACATAACCCATCAAATTCTGGATTCATATACTGCTGCTGACAATGAAACATATACATACCAAGTGTAGACATTCCTGAAGGCATAGTTTGTGTGGCACGGGGTAGACCGTGATGTATACATGTGGTATAAACTACACGAGTACATGCACAGCAGGTGTAAAGTACATGAATCAGAATTTGCACACTATAGGGGCTGGTTCTGGGTGCCCTTTCATAAAGATGCATAAGCATTTATGTTGCCTTTATAAAATAGATACTTTTTTGGACTTCACATTTAGGTATTCTACTACAAAGTAAGGACCCATATGGCCAGCAGGATCACAATTACATTGCTGTGCTATGTTTTTTTACAGGATTGTTCTTGGAAAGGGGCTGATTTTGGTGAACTCTAATCTACTATGTAAAATCAATATAATGTTCTCCTTAATCCATGTAAAATAAATCTGTACTTGGTAAATGCTTAAATTTTTTTCATATTAATACACAAGAAGGGTGTTATACTGGAAAAACAAACTGAAGATGTGGCTCAATTTACATAGACACAATATTAAACACTAGTAAACAAAGGCCCGTTTCTGAGAGCAATGAAACGGGCGCTAGCAAGGATTTCATGGCTGCATGGCTCGTTGCGGTTTTACCTGGTTCGTGGCGTGCACCGCTGTTGTTTCCATTGTAGCTCTGTGTGGGTGGCGGTTTTCGTGCCCCGCCCTCGACGTCATCGCGTTTTGACGCGAGGGCGGAGCAGAGCTACAGTGTGGATATCCAGAGTTTGTGGCCTGAGTAGATCGTTGGAGGTGAGAATGTGCTCCGCCCTCAACGTCATAACGTTTGATGCGAGGGCGGGCCCCAGAGACTGTGATTTTCGTGGCTTCAGAGCTTCGAACATACGAACCTTGGCTTCAGTGACGTCAGCAGACAATAGAACGTTGAGGGTGAGTTTTATATATATAGATTCCAGTGCCAACCAGGATACCACCTCTGTGGGACAGCACTTTACAAAACCTTAAGGAGTAGCCTAGTGGTTAGCGCAGTGCACTTTGATCCTGGGGAACTGAGTTCGATTCCCACTGTAGCTCCTTGTGACTCTGGGCAAGTCATTTAACCCTCCATTGCCCCTGGTACAAAATAAGTACCTGAATATATGTAAACCGCTTTGAATGTAGTTGCAAAAACCTCAGAAAGGCGGTATATCAAGTCCCATTTCCCCCCTTCCCTTAACACTGCATCAAGGATCTTATGGTAAGAATTAAAAGGAAATTTTAAGACAATCCAGGAACATAAGACCTTTGAAGTCAAAATGATGAAATATTGACACCCACCACAGGACAAAGATCTGGGCTTTCTATCCCACTATAAACCATAAAATTATACTGCTTTGTCACTCGTATCAGCCATTCATCTCTCCCTGTCTCTCACCCACCTAGCTCTCCCTGCTTCTCACCTAACCCACCCCACCCTCTTCCTGTGAGACTGTCATTGGTGTTTCACTTATATATTCTGATATTTGTCAACATTTGCTTATTTCCGATCTGAAAACGAAAGGTTACCTTCGAAAGCTAAAGAAAAACTGTACATAGTCCAATAAAAAAGGAATCATCTTATTCTCTTTTCTATATTTTAATGTATTTCTATTTATTATAAGTGGACTAACACTGCTACCAAATCACTTTACTCAACACACAACATGAACTTTCAACAACTGGAGCTGGGAGGGGGCAGCAGTCAGTGGGCTTATCGCCTTTCACTTCCATTAGCCCCAGCACTGTGATTTTGGGATCTTCAACTGGCTGAAACTGGTAACTGTTAAAAGGATCCTTGTATATGTAGGTTTCTAGGAAGCACTAATTCTCCAATCAGCATTGCCTGCCCATTCTCAGCAGAGGCCATGAAATTTCAGCTCTTGACCATTTTCTCCTTTAATGGAATGAAAGTTCCAGCTAACCTCGCAGCTGCATTTTTCAGCAGCCAGTCTGCTGCTAGGTAGGGCAAGCTGGTTCCCTTATCAAGTAGGGTATGCTTTTGGCACCCTGTTAAGTCAGCTGTACAGCAAGAAGGAATACAGCCAACACAAGCAGGAAGGAACAAGGCAAACACAGATGAGACAGCACAGCTGATTTATTTTTAGCTCTCTACAGAAATAGATTCTCTCACAGCCCTTAGATACTAACTACTGATTGGCTGCCTGCTCAGCCATTGAAAGCTAAGGACCTCAACATCCCATCTATCAGACATGAGGGACAGTGAAATTCTGTTTGGCAAGCAAGGAGCTGAGGGGTGCCCAGCAAACCAAAATAACACAGCTTTTTTTATCTTAAGAGTATGCACAAAAATAAAGTATATGGAGAACTGAAAGCTATCCTTAGAAATCCTTCTATTTCACTTTGTTTTTTACCTCTGTGCAGCAGAATTCCTCATCTCCCCCTATTCCTAGTAACTAATATAGAATAATCATTCTATGGGCAATACAAAAATTATTCACAGGTTATAATTTAAAATTGCTGTACACCAACTTGGGTAAATTTCTTCATAAAGATGGTTAATAAATCCTAATAAACAAGTAAACTGATACCACCTGCTCTTCGATGGAATGGCACAGTGCTTATCAAACTTTGGCCCAGATGCACTAAACTCACAGAGGTGAGAGTCGTTGCATGGCCCGGTAAGATGGAGGGGGGCACGGTGGTGACGACCTCTGGGGGGGGGGGGGGCGGGAAGGAGAAGGGAGGAAGGGAGGGGGCCGGCCGGGGCAACTTAAAGTTTTGATTTTTGGGAAGTGGGGGGAAGCGGGGAGCAGCGGCGACCTCGGGCGGGGGGGCGCAAGGGGACCTTGGGGCGGAGGACGGCAGGAGCTGTTTTTTGTAAAAAAGCAGGAAGGGAGGGAGAGGGGGAGTCAGGGCTGCCTACAAAAGGCACAATTTTAAGCATGGGGGAGCAAGGACGCTCATAAAGGACGCTCCTGACGAGCGCCTTTGCCCCCTCCCGAAACACACGTGTTTTTGGTTTGTTTGTTTTTTTGCTGTTGTTTTGACGTTTGGGACATGCGCAGAGCATCCAGCATAACGCTTGGCTGCTCTGCGCATGCTTTAGGGGCCGATTACCGACAGGGATTACACCAGTTTGATGCATTGTTCTTTACAATACCACATCGAGCATGTGCGACTTCTATTTTGGTGCATTCTTCGTTTTTTTTTAATTCGTTAGGGACTTTTACGTTTTAGATTTTTTAACGTTTGGTTGATGCATCTGGCCCTTTGTGGCCACAACCCCATTATTGAGGCTGCAGAAACCATATGAGCCCCAGAGATCTACCGTGGCTGCTGCTCTCAGCCCTCCTACAGCACTGCAGCCAATGCTAGCATCATCCCCTACCTTCTGTGGAGGCCACACAAGCCTAATTGCATCATCAGGAGGTGCAAAACCAATGAGGTTCTTGTTTTTCGGCCCATCCAGGTCGTAACCGCAAAAGCCGATTTTGCGACCCTATTTAGGATTGCAACCCAAAATTTGTGAAGAACTAGTCTACTCTAAACACCTGCCATGCTAAATAGCAAATTTCTTCCACTTAAATATATGACTACCTAGTTCAACACTTCCCATACTGTGAGTTATGACCCCAAATGAGCAGTCAGTTATCATCTACTTTTCAAAAACACATTTTGTATGCACACCTGGTTTCTAACGGCACGTTGTTGCCGAGTGTTGCTGCAGTTTTTTTTTTATTAGATGATAAACACTAATCTATGGTTTTGAAAAGTAGATGATAATTGACTAGTAAGACCCCTGACACAGGTGGTTTTTCCGAAACACGGACCATGTTGTGTCTCTAAAAGCCATTTCCGACGCTAACCTGCTCTTTAAGGCCTTGTGTGCTGTTTTTTCCTACCTAGAGAAAAAATACACAGCATAAGCCCATGCAGGGTCACTACAATTAGTCCTGCATGCAAACAATGGGAGGAAGGGGATTATGGCAATGTTGAAGCTACACAAGGGCTGGGAGCAATAGCATGAGCAGCATGGGCATGCTTGTCTTTCCTCATTAAAATAGGATTACAAAGCCCTAGATATGAAAATCGCAGACCACAACAGGGGGAGATTCAAGAAAAGAAAAGAACACATATTTCAAAAAGTAAACATTATAAATATACCAATTAGACACTGACAAACCCCCAATCCATCATATTTCTAATACTCCATAGCTCACACATTTACAGTGCTTGCTTCTACACCTGATTTCTTGCTTTGAATGAAAGTTTGTAACTGTATTGGGTCATAAAATACATATGATGCCTCACACAGATGAATCTTACATTTACATGGAAACCTTAAGAAAAATTTAAACCCGAGAGTCAGGATTTCCTGTCTCATAGCAAGGAATTGTTTCCTACGTTCCTGGGGGGGGGGGGGGGGGGGGTTGTTGTTTTTTTCATACATCCGGAAAAATTCTAATCTTATATCCAAGAAATTCGGTTTTGAAAACAAAAATTTAAGCGCATCAGAGTCTTTATCCTGAGTGAATATGAAGCAAAGTAGCAGTTCCAGTCACAAAATCTCCAGAAGCTCCCAACAGGCCTGCAACATCCAAGTCAGAAGCTTCAACTTGTATAATCCCTCCTTGATCTTTCCCAGCTGGTAAAATATAGTATATATTATTTAAAGGGGGCAAAGTTTTTTTTTTCCAGAGATTTCAAAATATCTTTTAAGTACTTATAGAAAACCCCTCTAGGTGCCCCCGAGGATATTCGAGGGCAATTCAAAATATGTAAATTTAGAGACCTAGCTCCGTTCTCCATAAGTTCCAACCTTCAATGAATAACAATGTCTACCACTAGAGAGGACTGAGACTTTTAATAGCTTTCACCTCTTGATCCAGATTATCAACCTTTCCTTTCAAGCTATTAGTTTCAGACTCAGTCATCCACAATTAAGCCAATAATTGAGAAGCAGTCTGTGCAAAAATTCCAAAAAGCTTGTGCATAGATTCCACTGCCCTTCCAATGGCCTTCTATTGTAACTACAGTAGGCTTAAGAAAAGGAGAAACAACAAAAGATGGTAAATAAGTCTCACCAATACTTTGAAACTCTCTGCTCAGTGTGCTGCGGTGGCTAAGAAAGCAAATAGAAAATGTTAGGTATTATTAGGAAAGGAATGGAAAACAAAAATGAGGACATTATATTGCCTTTGTATCGGTTCATGGTGCAACAGCACCTCGAATATTGTGTACAATTCTGGTCGCCGCATCTCAAAAATGATATAGTGGAATTAGAAAAGGTACAGAGAAGGGCGGTGAAAATGATAAAGGGGATGGGACGACTTCCCTATGAGGAAAGGCTGAAGAATCTAGGTCTCTTCAGCTTGGAGAAAAGACGGCTGAAGGGAGATATGACAGAGGTCTATAAAATAATGAGTGGAGTGGGAACGGGTAGACGTGAATCATTTACTCTTTCCAAAAATACTAGGACTAGGGGAAATGCTATGAAGATACAAAGTAGTAAATCTAATACGAATCTGAGAAAATATTTCTTCACTGAATGTGTAATTAAACTCTGGAATTCGTTGCCAGATAATGTGGTAAAGGCAGTTACCTAAGCGGGTTTAAAAAAAGGTCTGACGGCTTCCTAAAGGAAAAGTCCATAGGCCACTATTAAATTGACATGGGGAAAATCCACTGCTTATTTCTGGGATACTGTCAAAGGTGTAAGGCACTCTTCTACTAATGATGTCTATACATACAAAATCAAAGGAAGTAGAGCACTAACTCAGAGTAATAATCAACCACCTCTGCGACAAGAAGGCAATAAGAAAGTCCGATGCTATGACTCCCCCTTGACAAAGCTTGAATAGAGAACCAGGCACCTGTCAAGGAATGAGAGCACACCGGCAGATACAGATAAGTGTTATTTAGCTGTCAGCATTAATAGTATTACCTCAGAATGAGATGATTACCAATGCAAAGTCTAAAGCGAATTAAGTTCTATGAATTAAGGAACGGTGGGGGGTGAGTCTATGATTAAAAATACACACACGAGCATAGGTTCACCGCATGGGTGAAGTGAAATCAGCCATGGTGAACATACGAGACTCCTCCCTGATTATCAAAAAGAAAGTAAAGAAAAAAAGAAAAATTATCACATAGGTGGTTGATTATTACTCCAAGTGAGTGCTCTACTTCCTTTGATTTTGTATTTCTGGGATAAGCAGCATAAAATGTATTGAACTTTTTCGGGACCTAGATTGGCCACTGTTGGAAACAGGATGCTGGGCTTGATGGACCTTTGGTCTGTCCCAGTGTGGCAATACTTATGTACTTAATACCTCCACAACTCCCAATGCAGGAGCATCACCAATTCAGAGCTTCAGTGTCCACCTAGTTTTACTTTATTACCTTTTGGAATTATTTGATATGAAAAATTTGTATTCAAGGTCGTTTTCTTGATGTAAATGTTTTAAATTAATAAATTTTAAAAAATAGGATTACAGACACAAAGTTTGGGCAGCACTGATTTGAAGTGACCTTTAATCAGAGATGCTGCCTCTTTGGCCTTTTCACAGCAAGGAATATCCACAAGCCTTTACTCACATTCACAGCCCTTCCAAAACACAGTGGTCTACTCAGATAGTTCCATAGTTTAAAGGACGACTACAACTCTCAGACAGGTGAGAGCAGTTGTGTCCTTGCTGAATCCTACTATCTATGGACAACATATGTTACAGGTAAGCTATTTTGTACTTAGAAGGATGTCAGCAAACACACAAGTGGATGACCCCCCAAGCTCAGTGTCAGTTTGCTGTATGCTGTATAAATTCTATGTTGCAAGAGTTGCAGAGTTCACAAAACAGGTTACTCGGTACTGTTATACCGAAAACACTGAATTATTGACTAAGCTTAAGAGTTGTCTACTGGATCAAACTAAGGGTCTATCTAGCTGAGTAGTCTGTTTCCAAAAGTGGCTAATTCAGGTTACAAGTATCTGGCAGAGACTCAAAAAGTAGCACGATTACATGCTACTTAGTCCCAAGCATAAGCAGTGGCTTTCTTCAGGTCTAGCTTAATAACTATTTATTTTATTTTTATTTATTTGTAGCATTTGTATCCCACATTTTCCCACCTATTTGCAGGCTCAATGTGGCTTACATTATGCCGTGATGGCGATTGCCATTTCCGGGTACAGAGTTTTTTAAAACCCAGCTACATTAACTGTTTTTACCACTTGCTCCAACAAGGAGCTCCAGACCTTAACTATACATTGACTGAAAACATGGTCTCTAATTTGTTTTAAATTTGTCATTGTGTAATTTCACTGAGTGTACCCCAGTCTTTATACCCTTTTAAAGTATAAACAAATCGATTCACTTTTAACCGACTAGTCCAGCAGCAATGCAAAGTAGAGTACGAAGCAAGGTTCAAGTAGCTTCTTTGCTGATATGTTGTGAAACAGATTTCAAAAGACTGATTTAAAGAGGCCTGACTGAGCCGATAAGAAAAAGCCCCCCCCCCCCCCCCCCGCCTGCTTGAAATTAGAAACTGATAGAGGTAATTGGTTGAGATCAAAGGAGAAAAACTGCTTTGAAGACTATGATAGACTGTTCTTTTCAGAAATTAAGCAGAAGCTCATTTTACAGTGCAGCAAGTAAACAGACTTCTCTCATAGACGTTTGTGCAATGTAGGATAAAAACATAGGTAGCAAAGACTTCTGGGTGATGTCAGCAATGGATGAAGTAATCCTGGTAAGTTATTTAGAACCAAGCGACATCTCCTTATAAATCTTTTTTTGAGGGGGCTGGTTTGCATCCTAGAACATTTATAATAGCTCCTCGCTCAAGTGGATGATGCCGGGTACGAGAATAAGTGATACTAAAACATTTTTTCCTACCTCAATTCGGGATTCTGCATTAGGACCACATGTTGCTAATATGGCAGACCCCACAGAGGCTATAGAGTTGGAGGAGGCAGAGCTGCTGGAGCCTAATGAAGCAGACCTTAAGAATAACCATACTGGGTTAAACCGATGGTCCATCTAGCCGAGTATCTTGCTCCCAGAAGTGGCCAATCCAGGTCACAAGTAGCTAGCAGAAAACCAATTAGTACCAACATTCCATGCTACCAATCCTGGGGCAAGCAGTGGCTTCCTCCATGTCCACCTCAATAACAAACTATGAACTTTTCCTCCAGGAACTTGTCAAAACCTTTTTTAAAGCCAGATATGTTAACTGTCATTACCACATCCTCCGGCAACGAGTTCCACAGCTTGACTATTCTTTGAGTGAAAAAATATTTCCTCCTGTTTGTTTTAAAAGTATTTCCATGAAATTTCATCGAGTGTCCCCTCGTCTTTGAACTTTTTGAATGAGTGAAAAATCGATTCACCTCCACATGCTCCACACTACTCAGGATTCTGTAGGGCTCCCTGGCAAACACTTTAACTAAGAGGTGGATCTGTACGATGTGTTTGGGAACAAAAGTGGAAATTAAACATGAACACATGTCCAGTGTCCAGCAACTTAAGCGGGCCCTAGGCTCACCAATTTGGGTCAGCATGTGGAGCGCCAAACTGATGAGCAGGAACCCATAATAGATTATATTAAACTCAGAATGGGGACACTGCAGCGCCACTGTAACATTATTTCCAAGCGTTCTGCCTCTCAACCTTGGTTTCATCATGGACTCCATATTCTCCAGAGCATTTATGGAGGACATCTTTGTGCCCTCGCACCTTGGTTAGATTTAGGGATCTTTCCCATTATTATTTATTTATTTTACGCATTTTATATACCGTTGAGGCCTTTATATAGGCATACAGCAGTACAATTTTCTATACAGGTAGTAGTATGCTCCCTAATGGACCCACAATCTAAGTAGTATTTGGGGAATTGGAGGGCTAAGTGACTTGTCCAGGGTCACATGAACCTGTAGAGGGAACTGAACCCATTCCCCAGGTCTGCAACCCACTGCACTAACCATTAAGCCACTCCTCCACTCTACTAATATATAAAAAAAGTAAAATATACATATTTAACAGAATTGCTTACCCATGACCAAAATACTTCCCCCATCTTTAATGCTTATTAAATCGCTTAACTAATTCACCAAATTCAACACCCCCTTCTGTATAGATGACACACCCTTCTGCTGATGACTTTGCTACAGGTTTTTCTGACAAAATCTCTCTCCTCCGGCAGCCTTCACCTGACCCAGCTATTCCTCCTCCCTCAGCCACCATTCCTGCCATTTCTTTTTTGTCCTTTAATCTCCCCTCTCTGGCTGATCTATAAAAAACAAACAAACAATCTTATCTCTCCAACCATCATCTCCCTATAATGACAATACCGGTATCACTTCTGGTGACATTTCTCCAGCCTTAACTATCTCTCCTCTAACAATGGACAAAACCAGTCTCCTAAGATGGAATTTCCCTTTATCATGGAAACAGGTAGTTGTACTCAAAGACCCTAAAATGAATACTTCCTCTGAGAAAAACTAGAGACCAATTTCCAACCTACCTTTTGTATCTAATATCGTGGAGAAAATTGTTTAAATTCAATTATGTGATTTCCTTTAATATACCAATGCACTTCACCCTCGCCAAACTGGCTTTCTTCCTAATCACTCAACCAAACACTCCTTCCTGAGCTTGTTGGACAATGTCAAAGTGACTATGGATGGTGGGAGGGATGTTATGCTAATCTCCTTGGATATGTCAGCTGCTTTTGATCTTGTGGACCACTCTATTCTTTTGAGCAGTCTGATGTCTACAATTTACAGACACAGCTTATCAGTGGTTCCACTCTTACCTGCCTAAGTTCTCAGACATGTCCACTATTCTGATTCCTTCTCCTTTCTTCAACCATTGATATTCGGGGTACTGCAGGGATTTTTCTTGTCCCACCTAACTCTTTTGCTTCAATCATTAGACTTTAGTTTTTTTATATATATGCTGATGATATTCAGTTACTTCTCCCTTCTGACTCTCATTCTTCTTCTATTTATCCACTGATTTCTAACAAGTGATAACATTATGAGGCTTATGTCACGCTTCTCACAGAAGCACTAGGTTGTGAGCCCTTGGATCACGTGGAGCGGCAGTGGCAGGCAAAATCACCTCCAAACCAGAGACAAGGCAACACAGGACTGGAACCCCGGACTGGAGTTCCAGCAGAGGCAAACAAGCTGGAACAGGCAGAGCAGAAACAGCTAGACTTCACCTGCGCTTGACCGCCGTTCCCTGGGAGTTGAGCCCCCAGGTGCTGGCGGCCGGCAGGACTTTCAGGACAGGGCAGGAACTGGATACCAACAGGAAACCCACGGGATCTAGAATACCCAAGGGAGGCTAGACAGAATACTAGACTAGGACCCTCAAACAGATACCACACTAGGTAGAAGCAGACAGGGTTGGAATCAAGACATGGGTGCAGGGCTATGGCTGGAGCTCCAGTAGTGGAGAAGTACAGGCAGAGACCAGGACTATGGCTGAAGCTCCAGCAGCTAGAAATACAGGCAGGGAGCAGGGCTATGGCTGGAGCTCCAGTAGCTGGGAAATACAGGCAGAGGACAGGACTATGGCTGAAGCTCCAGCAGCTAGAAATACAGGCAGGGAGCAGGGCTATGGCTGAAGTTCCAGTAGCTAGAAATACAGGCAAGGAGCAGAGTAATACTGAAAGCTGTCAAGCAGCCACTAAGAAAGAAACCCAAGCCAGGAATACAGACCAGAGGCAAGACTAGGAAATAAGCAATAGAACCAAAACTAGCTACACACAGACTAACTAGAATTAAGCTACACACAAGCTAACTAGAATAAGCTACACACAAGCTAACTAGAATTCAAGCAAGAAACTCAGACTAGAACTGGACTAGGCAGAAGTGCACAGAGCACACCCACATACCAGGGACCTTAGACGATGCAAAGGCAAACACAGAAGTCTCTAGGTGATTAATAAAGCCCATCAACACCTGAGGCTAAAGCTGCAGCAATCTGTAGGCAGCTAAGGGTGCTGTCCAGGCACAAACAAGAAAGACAAGTCTGGCAGCCTGGAAGAACCGGACCGGGATGGGCTAAAGTCTGGAACAGGTAGAGACAGCAAGACAGTCTATGGCAGCCACCGGTTCTGGCCACCACAGAGCGAGAGGAGCACAAACCAAGAAGCCGGCAGAAAGCATACTGAAGCATAGAGAGACTCTGCATACACAGGTGCAGCACAGAGGAGCAATCAGAGCCATGCTGGAAGCAGCCAGCACACAGAGACAGAGAGAGACTCAGCATACACAGGTGCAGCACAGAGGAGCAATCAGAGCCATGCTGGAAGCACCCAGCACACAGAGACAGGGCTAACTTAGAAAGACCAGACGGAAGCCAGCTTAGAAGCTGACCGCTAGAAGTAAGGTACTTGACAGCTTAATCCATCTAAAACTACTGTTATGATTTTTAACTCTCAACCATCTGACTGCACTCTTCCACAGTTTACTATCAAAGCTCTTCTCTACTCTACATCTATGAAAATCCTGGGTGTCACTTTTGATGATAATCTCTCCTTCTGGCCCCATATTTCTACATTGCTTAGGCTAACCAGTGTTTTTGTCTCTGCAGACTCTCCGTTGTTTTCTACTGCTCTTGCCACCGTCCGTCGCAAATGCAGCAATAAGGCCATGCCCTCTACTACCAATATCACCGGAAGTGAGCTATTCTTCTCTTCCTTTAAATTTAGTACTTTGATTTTCATGTCATGCTCAAAAGGAGCATGTTGTGCTCCTATGTGCACTCCTTCATACGTCTTCTTCAGGCACCTTATTATCTCTATAATTATTTGTTTTAATCTTTCTTAGTAGTTCTTTAATAAGCACACTGGATTCTCCACTAACCATCCGTGTCCTTTGGGATCAACATTTTGTTCCATCATACTCTAACCAACATCAGGTAAGTTTTTGTTTCCTTATGCCTAAACCCTGGCAGGAAACTTCACCTTCCTTTTCCCCGGTAACACAAGCTGTTTTGTTACACACTGACTTGCTTAACACTCGCTCAGTCCATCAGAAAAGTCATTTTATCTATAGTTTACACTTGGAACACAAATTGGATCTTTTTTTGTTTAACAGAGACCGAGCTTTCTGACTCCAATTTGTTCTTTCTTGAACAGGCCTGTCCCCCTGGATATCAATATATTTTTTTCTAATAGGGAACATAAACATGGTGGGGTTCTAGAAGTTTTTCCTCTGTTCCAGGGATTACTCCATTCATCTTCACTTCTTGAGGGCTTGGCATTTAAATGTAATTCCTCTTATTCACCTATCTTTTTCTTAATCTAACTCCCATCTCCTGTCAAATCAGTCTTCTCTTCAAGCATTTATATTATCTCTCCTTTTCTTATAAATCTTTCTCCTCTTATACTTCTTGGTGAAGTAAACAGTGACTTTAATATTCATTTTTCTGATCTGGATAATCCTTACACATATTTTCAAACTTCTCTAAGATTAATGTGTAACTCAACATACTACCTCAACAACTCATTCTGCAGGTAATATTTTAGATCATATTCTTACTACTTCCTTATCCACTAATCTATTTCTAATTTTCCAATACCTTGGTCTGACCATCATCATCTTTCATTTTCTTATCCAATTTCTAGACTTATCCTTCAGCCTAGTGGATTTCAATCACACAGAATTAGGAAATTAAAAGATCTCATTCCTGATGTCTTTTTCTCAAATTGTACTCCATCTCCTGCTCGTAGTTCCCTTACCCTCGATGAGCAGGTTGTTTAATGGAATACTACCATGTCTCAAAAACATTTTGAAAAAGCTGCCACTTCATAAACAATACAACTGCACCATCACCAGTGTCACCCATGGTACTATCATGGCCTTAAACATCAAACAACAGCTTTGTCACCTTGAACGCCAGTAGCGGAACGCCAGACTCCAAAATCATCTATCTGCAAACTGTTGGAATGTATTGTATTTTGCATGCATTGACTGTCACCTATTATTTCTCTGTGATTACTCTGTGACCTCTGATGTGAATTACTTAGAGAGGTCACACAGCTATGCAACTTCCTGTGGGGGTTAGATGCAGCAGATGCAGCACATGCAGCACACACAGCACATGGAGCTCATGATCTCTCCTAACCTGAGAGGATCTATGGTGGTGTGAGCATCCATTACCATCTAAGCACATGGAAGGAGCTGATAATACAAATGTATAGTAATATGTATATATAAGCCTGTCTGATTATAATCTAACTACAAACTGTGAGTAAACAGATGTTTTGTTACTTCAACTTTAAAGTGACTCAGCAGTGAATTATTCAGGGGTGAATGAGAGAGAGATGAAGAAAGAAATTAACATTTCTAAAGCTGAAGCTGTGTGTACTAAAATCTGCTAATTATTTACTACAAATAATCCAACAAAAGGGTTATGGGCCCAGGGCTCAGGAATTGAAAAAGAAGAGAAATATTACCAGGCAGAAAAAAAGGCCACATTTTTTCTCTTAAGTTTTAAAGGAAAGATTCAGTCTGTCTCTCTCTCCCCCCACACAGCAGACAGAAGGCTAAGAAAATGGCTGAGGGAGGAAATTCACCATTTTTCTATTCTCTCAAGGTGCCTAAATTAACTGAGTTTAATTATCAGCAGTGGGAACTAAGATTCATATGTCTCCTTCGAGCAAAAGGATTACATATATGCTTAGACCAAGACAGAACAGCTGAAAATATGGCTGAATGGGACAATGCAAACTATTATGTGAAGTGCATGCTTTTGGAAGCTCTCTCAGAGAAACAAGCCATATTAGTGGAGGGAAAAGATACACCAAAGGACATTTTATATAAACTGAGAACTATGTATGCAACTACATATGCAAAGCAGCAACCAATTTGGCTGGCAGAGTTGAATGAAACCAAATTAAGGGATAAAAGTAAATGTAATGATCACATTATGCATCTTATGTCTTCATTTCAAAAGCTAGAACTTTCTGGAATTCCCATGTGTGATGCATTGAAAAGAGCATTTCTTTTTACCTCACTATCAAAGAAGTTTGATGTTTTTAGGTCTGTAAATGAGGCCATTGAAGGGCAATCTTTTGAACAGACAACATCAAAACTAAGGCAGGAATGCATAATAAATGATTCTGAGGAGATGTGTTCTCAAAGCAAGTCAGAGAGAAATGAAACAAATTTCTTGGCAAAGAACAGAGGAAGGCGGAGCTATGGGAAAACTCCACCCAAGGGCAAGCTGATTTGCTACTCATGTGGAAAGGAGGGACATGTATCTAAATGGTGTAAGGAAACACAAAACACTCCCTCTAGCTCACCTAAGCCAATGGAACTAAAGAATTTTCAAACCAGGAAATGTATGAAGGACAAAGATAAACACAAGGGCTTTCTAATGGCAGAAAAATCTTTGACTATGGTAAATAAAAATTCAAATGAAAGTACTTGGATTTTGGATTCAGGGAGCACATGCCATTTAACCAATTGTAAGAATTTCTTTCAGGAAATGTGTCCAGAGGAAGGTATTCTTAAAACTGCAAACGCAGGGACTGCTAAGATCCAAGCAAAAGGTATTGGATTCTTAAAATGCAAAGTGTCTAATGAAGTTAAAGAAATTCCTGTAAGTGATGTCTTGTATATTCCCCAAGCAGTTTGCAATATGCTTAGTGTATCTACATTAGATAAGAAGGGATTTGTGATTCATTTTGAAAACAGTAAGTGCACAATCTCTAAAAATGATGAAGTGTATGCTGAAGCTTTTATGCATAATGATGTTTATAAGCTGAACATTTCAGGTGAAGCCTCACATATGGCGCAAGTAAGGAAGAATGATGGTAAATGTAGTCCGGAAATCTGGCACCGCCGCCTGGGACATCGTGATTCTAAGGTGATCCAGGATCTTTACAGTAAGCAACTAGCCACTGACATTCAGATAAGTGCAGATGCTGGTAAAATGGAGAAATGCATAGACTGTGTTACTCAAAAAGGTGTGAGACCCTCATTTCCTGCATACACAGGAAATAGGAGTAATAAAGTGCTGGACTTAATACACAGTGACTTATGTGGACCGTTTAATATCCCATCATTGGGAAATAACAGATTTGTGCTAATATTCTTGGATGATTTCTCTAGATACTGTGTGGCCTATTTGCTGAAAGAGAAAAGTCAAGTCACAGACATGCTGAAGAAATACGTAGCCATGGTGAGCAATAAATTTGAAAGAAAACCAAAGGTTCTTCAGACCGACAATGGTGGTGAGTTCACTTCACAAAGCATGCGCACATTTCTAGAACAAGAAGGCATTCAACATATCACAACAGTAGCTTATACACCAGAGCAAAATTCTGTTGCAGAGAGAAAATTTAGGTCACTTGTGGAAATGACCAGATGTATGCTGTCAGATAGCAATCTCCCTAAAAGACTATGGGGGGAAGCAATTCTCACAGCAGTGTACCTACAAAACAGAATGCCAACTAAAGGCGCTGAGCGCACACCACATGAGACATGGCATGGTAGGAAGCCAAACCTGTCACACATAAGAACATTTGGAAGTACAGCATATGCTCATGTACCAAAGCAAAGAAGGCATAAGCTGGATTCCACAACAGAAAGGGGCATTTTAGTTGGCTATGCTCCAGGACACAAAGGATATAGAATTTTGAATCTGAAAACTGGCATTGTTGGCATAAGACATGTTACATATTTTGATGAAAACAAAAGGGTTGATAAAGGCTGGATTATCCCAGATGAGCCTTATCATCCAGAATATGAAACTAGAACAATAATAGACATGCCAGTGTATATAAATGCCATACCAAGGCAGATGTCTGAAAGCAACTCACCTGTATCTAACGAGGAACAGGCAGAGGAAGCAGACACAGAAAGGATCATTGAAGAAGACAGTACAGTTGGAGAAGGGGAATCAATTGGAGAAGGACTCTCAGATTTAGAGGATGCGGAAAGGTCAGACCAACCTGTTGTCAGACGCTCATCCAGGGAAAACAAAGGTGTTCCACCCCTAAGACTGTCTTACCTAACAAAGTCAGCAGAAGCTCAAGAGCCCTTAACATGGGATGAGATTGAGAAAATGCCAGCAGAAGAAGCTGCTGAATGGCATAAAGCTGCACAAGAAGAAATTGATGCATTGGATAAAAATAATACTTGGATTCTTACAAAATTACCTCCTGGCAAGAAAGCTATAGGATGCAAATGGGTATTCAAGTTAAAAAGGAATGCACAAGGAAAAGTGGAAAGGTATAAAGCCAGACTAGTGGCAAAGGGATATCTTCAAAAATATGGAGAAGATTTTGATGAAGTGTTTGCACCTGTAGTGAAACACACGACAATCAGAACACTTCTGAGCATTGCAGTCTCAAAAGGCATGCAAGTCAACCACATTGATGTGAAAACAGCGTTCCTTCATGGAGATATAACTGAAGACTTGTACATGGAACAGCCAACAGGTTTCATAAATACAAAACAAAGACAGCTAGTATGTAAATTAAACAAAGGTCTTTATGGATTAAAGCAAAGTGCAAAATGTTGGAATGAAAAATTGCATGAAATATTGACAAATTTAGGATTTAAGCAAGGTGAAGCAGATAAATGCTTGTACACTAGGTGCACAAATGGACAATATGCATACATTTTGGCTTTTGTTGATGATCTGCTCATTGCAAGCAAAAGTGAGCAAGAGTACAAGGACATTGTAAAATGTTTAAACCACAATGTTGAGATAAAAGAACTTGGTAATGTGTCATACTATCTTGGTATAGAAATTGAGAAACAAAATGATGGTTCTTATCTTCTAAGCCAGAAGCAGAAAATAAATGAGCTTATTGAAAGTTTAGGTATGCAAGATGCCCAAGTTGTAAGCACTCCCATGATCACTGATTTTCTGAAGGATGAAACAGTAAGAGAACCTTTACCAGATAACATCCAATATAGATCAGCCATAGGTAAGCTTTTATATCTAGCTACCACATACAGGGCTGATATAGCAAATGCAGTAGGAATTTTGAGCAGAAGGGTCAGCTCACCTACCAAATCAGATTGGACTGCAGTTAAAAGGATGGTAAGGTATTTAAAGGGTACCATTGATTGTAAATTAAAGATTTCAGCCAATAGTAATCCAAAACTAATATGTTACTGTGATTCAGATTGGGCAGGGGATCATTCTGATTATAAATCCACAAGTGGATATGTGTTTATGTATGGAAATGTACAAATTTCATGGGCCAGTCATAAACAAAGTATTGTGAGTTTGTCTTCTACAGAAGCTGAATATGTGGCTGTATCGGAAGCGTGCAGAGAACTGATGTGGATTGAAAAACTTATGCTGGATTTCGGAATAGCTGAAAAGAGACCAATCCAGATAATGGAAGATAATCAGAGCTGCATCCGACTGTCACAGAATGACAAGGTTCAGTCACGCACCAAGCACATCGCAACGAAATACCACAACGTGCGAGAGTTGGCGAAAGAAGGGGTCATCAGTCTACACTATTGTCACACCAGTGAGATGACAGCTGACATCATGACCAAACCGTTACCCAGAGAACATTTTGTGAATCTGCGTATAAAGCTTGGACTTTGTATGAATAAATAATTGCATGACAGTTATGCATGAGAAGGGGTTTGTTGGAATGTATTGTATTTTGCATGCATTGACTGTCACCTATTATTTCTCTGTGATTACTCTGTGACCTCTGATGTGAATTACTTAGAGAGGTCACACAGCTATGCAACTTCCTGTGGGGGTTAGATGCAGCAGATGCAGCACATGCAGCACACACAGCACATGGAGCTCATGATCTCTCCTAACCTGAGAGGATCTATGGTGGTGTGAGCATCCATTACCATCTAAGCACATGGAAGGAGCTGATAATACAAATGTATAGTAATATGTATATATAAGCCTGTCTGATTATAATCTAACTACAAACTGTGAGTAAACAGATGTTTTGTTACTTCAACTTTAAAGTGACTCAGCAGTGAATTATTCAGGGGTGAATGAGAGAGAGATGAAGAAAGAAATTAACATTTCTAAAGCTGAAGCTGTGTGTACTAAAATCTGCTAATTATTTACTACAAATAATCCAACACAAACACTGCAAAAAAAAGAATATTTTTCTTCTTTACTCCATAGAGATGCTAACCCATCACGTCTTTACAAAACTGTTCAACAATTAAATAGTTCATCAAGAAATGTATCTTCTTCATCCTCATTATCTGCAGATGTACTTGTAATAGACCTCTCAGAAGAGCATTGATTTAAGGCTTCTATTAGTCCTCTGAAATTCCAATCTTCTATTGGCAAAGATATTAATTCTTGTAGTTCTTTTACTCCATTTCAGACTCCATCTCATTCAGAGATTACAAAGATAATTTCTACTTCTAACTCTCCATCACCACCAACTGATTCACTCCCAACATATTTCCTAAAAAAAATTTGTGATTCCTATATCTATCTTCATTCCATGGTTGCTTCAAGTCTCTCTACTGGTTCTTTTCCTTCACACTGCAAATTGGCTACCATTTATCCACATCTAAAGGATTCAAAGTCTAACCCTCCGAACCACTAAATTATTGGCCTGTCTCTCAGTTACCATTTGTGACCAAAAGTTACAGAGAAAGTAGTTGCCGTACAACTGATGAAATAGAGTAGGTAGTACAATAAGCTTTCCAAGTGAAATCCAAAAAAACTTAAAGGATGAAACCAGAGGTCAATCTTTATTGAAGAATCAAACTAAAGGCCTCAACCTGGAGCCGTGTTTCAGAACTGAATGCCTGCTTCAGGAGTCACAGCAACTGTAAAGGGGGGGGAGGATTAGGAGCACCACATGCAGGCTTGGCAAGCATGAAGCTGGCTCCCACTGAACAGCCTCTTCTTCCTCTTGTTTTGTGTGCCTTGCAACTGATGTCATTTTTGGACAAAACTAATGCTTTACATCCCTGTCAAACTGGTTTTCTAGTGCATTTTTTTTTCAAGCACACTCTCCTGGCAATCACCGATTTCATTCATGATTTTAATCACTGATTTTATTCATTTATTTTTATTTATTTTGTTACATTTGTACCCCGCGCTTTCCCACTCATGGCAGGCTCAATGCGGTTTACATATACAGGTACTTATTTGTACCTGGGGCAATGAAGGGTTAAGTGATTTGCCCAGAGTCACAAGGAGCTGCCTGTGCCTGAAGTGGGAATCGAACTCAGTTCCCCAGGACCAGAGTCCATCACCCTAACTACTAGGCCACTCATGAAACCCTTGACTCAGGTAAGGAGACTCTCACTAGATCTAAGTGCAGTCTTTGATCTTTTCAATCATTGCATTCTTCTTAATCATAGTAACATAGTAACATAGTAGATGACGGCAGAAAAAGACCTGCATGGTCCATCCAGCCTGCCCAACAAGATAAACTCATATGTGTATACCTTACCTTGATTTGTACCTGCCTCTTGGAATATCAGGCTGTGTCCTTGAATGGTTTCATTCTTATCTGCGTGATAGAACTATTTCAACAACCCTGACATGATCTTTTCCTTTAATCCATGAGATTACCTGTGGAGTTCCTAAGGGTTCAGTCCTTGGACCAATAATCTTTAATATTCTTTCCCTGCTAACACTTTTACTTCATAGACCCTTGGGATCAATTTTAGTTTTGCTGATTATATACAACTGCTCTTTCCTCTTGAGACTATATCACCTTCTTTACTTAATTCCATTATGGATACACTTCTTCAAATACCTGATTGGATTGCTTCAAATGGTCTTATATTGAATCCAACTAAAACAACTGCTTTACTAATTCCTTTTTAAGCCAATTAAAACAAAATGCACAAAATTCAAGCCATTGGGATGTAGGAGGGGGCCAGCATTTTCTAACAGACTGCTCTCCTGGGTTGTCTAGGGGACCAATGGGGCACTCTGATGGGCACTACTCTCTTATCTTTTCTGCTAAGCCCTCCAAAACCCACTACCCCCAACTGTACACCTTACGGGTGAAGGAGACACCTATATGTCGGTACAGTGGGTTTCTGGTGAGTTTGGGAGAACTCACAGTTTTCACCACAAATGTAACAGGTAGGAAGAGGTATGGGCTTGGGTCCATCTGTCTACAGTGCACTGCGCCCACCATTACATTACTCCAGGGACCTGCGTGCTGCTCTAATAGACCTGGCTATAACATCTGAGGATATCATATAAGTTGGCGAGTACTATTTTTATTCACATTTTTGGGGGGGGGGGGGGGGAGAGAGGGTCATCTCTGAATCTTTCCAGTGGTCACCTGGTCATTTAGAGCATCCTTTTGTATCTTATTCATTAGAATTATAAATATAGACCAAAACACTGACGTGTTTGCCCTAGACTTTTTCATTTTGTTCCATAGCTGTAAAATGTCCAAGTGTTAGGCACATCCTAACCTCACCTCCAAAATGCCCCCAACACGCCCTCTTGTGAAATGGACACACTGGAGACGAAATGCATAGAGAGACATCTGCAAAACAGGATTTGAAAACACCTATTTGGGCGTTTTGAGAAGAAATCCATCCAAATGGTGCTTTTATGCCACTTTCTGGATGTTTTTCTCTATCAAAAATTAGCCCAATGGTGTGCCTATCCCATTTAAAAGATTCCACCAGGATTTCAGGAGTGCAGACGGATAATAACCATACTTTTACAAATAACATTTCATCTATGTTTTTTTGCTTTACTACAAATTTGTCTAGTTCATTCCTTTTTTGGATTTACAATCTCTTTGTTTAAAGACCAATTTATCTAGTTAATTCCTTTTTAGATTTACAATCCCTTTGTTTACTTATTCATTCTCTGGTTATTTCACATTTATATTATAGTAATTCCCATTTTATATTGCATTCCCCAGTATCAATTAAGGTATTTACAATTAACTCAAAATACTGCTGTTAAATTAATTCACAGACCCAAAAAATATGCTAGTGTAACTCCCTTATTATTTATTTATATTTATTTGTAACACTTATACCCCGCGCTTTCCCATTCATTAGCAGGTTCAATGCGGCTTACATAGTACTACAGGTTAAACAAAGTAGCACAGAATGGAAGTAGATGTAATATAGTAAGTAAAGAGGAGTCATTTAAATAGTAATACAGATTAAACAAAGTAATATAAAATGCATGTAGATGTAATATAGTAAATAAAGAAGTGATCGTATGGAAAGGTGAGATGGGCAAGGAAGGAGAATGGTAGAGGTAAGGAATGGGAGATGGGTGTGTAATGGGGTTAGCGTGTGGTTTATAATGGGAGAATGAAAGGGAAGGAGGGAAGAGGGATGTACTAGAATGTATAGGGAGGTGTAGGAAGAGGAGTGTACTAGAAGAATTATACAGGGTACATATTCCAGATTTAATCTTCGGAGTCTAATCTAGGTAGTGTAGATGGACTCGCAGTTTAAGTCAGTTCTTTATTGTAGGCTTGCTTGAAGAGGTAAGTTTTTAGCAGCTTCCGAAAAGGTAGATGGTCATTGACTAATCGGATGGATCTTGGTAAGGCATTCCAGAGTTGGCTGCCCAAGACGGAGAAGTTGGATGAATAATATGTTTTGTATTTAATTTCTTTGCAATTGGGGAGATAAAGATTGAGATAAGTTCGAGAAGATTTTGAACCATTTCTTGCTGGAAGGTCAATCAAATTATACATGTAACCAGGGGCTTCTCCATAGATAATCTTGTGAATCAACGTGTGGACCTTGAAATACATTCATTCAGTAATAGGGAGCCAATGGAGCTTTTCACGGAGAGGTGCTGCGCTCTCAAATCGTGACTTACCAAAAATAAGTCTGGCTGCAGTGTTTTGGGCAGTTTGAAGTTTTTTCAGGATCTGGGCCTTGGATCTCATAAAAATACTGTTGCAATAATCAGCATGCGTAAGTACAGTGGATTGAACCAAATTACAGAAGTTATTTAGGGGGAAGAAATAATTTCACTCATTTCAGCATCCACATCATATTGAACATTTTCCTTATTGTAGCTTTTGCATGATTTTCCAGAGTTAGATGATTGTCTAAAACTACTCCTCAAATTTTTAGGTTGTCAGATATGGGAATATTGACATCTGGGGTGTTGAGTGTAGTTGGGAAGAGTGTAGAATACTGGGATGATAGGATTAGACATTGAGTTTTCTTCTTATTCAATTTCATCTTGAAAGCGTTGGCCCAGGAGTTTAGAATGTTCATTCCTTTGATTATTTTATCGGAGATTTCTGCTAAGTTGGATTTGAAGGGGATGAATATAGTGACATCATCTGCATAAATGAAGGGATTGAGGCCTGATTTGGATAGGGACTTGGCCAGAGGGATCATCATAAGGTTAAAGAGGATCGGGGGGGGGGGGGGGGGGAAGTGACGTCAGCTCCTGCAGATGGCTGCTTAGCTTGAAAGCTCTGTAAACTCCGGAGCGAATTGAGGCGCTACCCCCGTGGAAACGCAGTGAAATACTCCCAAACAAAAAGACTATAAACGCCATGGCAGCGAAGAAAAAACTGGCCAAATTTAAATGCACATCCGAAGCCCCGAGCGTGGGTAAAGGCACGGGAGCCAGAGCGGCGACACGAGGTACCAAAATGGCGGCTGAGGAAAGTGAGTCAGACCCAGACCTCGAGGAGAACATGACCAGTGATTCGGAGATTTGTAAACAGGACTTCGTGAAGTGGTTTAAGGAAATTAAAACGGAGTTAATCGCCACAAGACGAAGCATACATACTGCGGTAGAGGAACTCCGAGATGAAATGCTTGAGTTCAGCAATAGATTGGCAGAGACAGAGGAAAGGACGGAAACAATATCGGAGGAAGTTCGGGAGCTGCAGAAATCTATCAGAACAGAGCAGCAGTCAAAACTGGAGATGGAAACGCTGCTGGAGGACTTAGAAAATCGCACACGGCGATGCAATCTAAGATTCAAAGGGGTCCCAGAGGAAGACCAATTTAAGGATGCCATACAAACGGTTAAAGACATTTGCGCTTTTCTGCTTAAGAATGATAATAATGTTGGAGACATGGCAGGAGAAGTACAAGTGGAAATTGAGAGGGCACACAGAAGCCTGGGTCCTCAAAAAGATGGAATACCTAGAGATATAGTAGCCTGTTTCCACAAATTTACAACTAAGGAAGCAGTATGGCGAAAAGCGAGAACCATGGGTGAAATAGAGTGGAAATCTGGGAAAATCCAAGTGTTTCAGGACTTAGCAAGGAAAACACTACAGAGGCGGAGGGACTTTAAAGAAGTCACGACATATCTTCAGAAGACTGGGCTGTGATACCGGTGGCTGCACCCATTTGGAATACAAATCACAGTGGGCAGTGCTACACGCAGGCTGCAATCACATCTGGGAGCATGGAAAATACTGAGAGAAATGGGATGTACAGATCTCCCGAGAGAAGCGGAAAGCTCACAACAACAACATAAAGAACGAAGCCCAGTGAGAAAGAAGCAGCCTGGTTGGCAGAAGGTGATAGGACAGAAAGAGCATACGCCAAGGAAGAGGGAAGGACCGGAGGCTGGGAATGGAGATGGGACCTGACCAGATTGGAACATTAGAAGGACAAAATTTGATCAGAAAGACTGCCTGTAGAGAAACAGCAAGTGGCGGTTTATAGGTTGATGTTGGGGGGGAGTTTGAATTGAGATGTTACAAGAGGGGGAGGGCATATTATTGAGTTTAAAAGTTTATAAGCGGGTATCTGGGGAGAGCTCACTTCCTGCAGGGCACAACTGGCAGGAGAAGGAGGCGGCCAGTTGTCGGTGGGGCCCACGAAAGGGAAGGTGGGGGGAGGAGTACAGGGGAGGGGGAGGGGTGGGAGGTGGGCTAAGGGTAGGGTCATGGAATGTAAATGGTTTGAACAGCCCGAAAAAGAGAAGTGTTATATTTAGAGAGCTACGGAGAATGCAATGGGATATTGTTATGTTGCAGGAGACTCACATCAGGGCACAGGACACACATTTAATCATGCATAAGGGTCTTGGAGAGGGCTATGCACTGGCAGATCCAAAGGGCAGCAAAACGGGTGAGCTGGTGATTTATGTGAAAGACCATCTACAATTTGTTAAAGAGGCAATATATAAGGATGGGGAAGGGAGATGTATTGCCATTAAGGGAAAGATAAATAATAAATCTCTCACAATAATAAATGTTTATGCGCCCAATGTAGGACAAGGGAAGTTTTATGATTCCATTAGACAAGAGATGATAAATTTTGGGGCGGGCAGAATCCTTTTGGGGGGAGATTTCAATTTTCCGATGGCTGAAATCGATCATTCTAAGGGAAGAGTGGGAGTAGGAAGAATTAATAGAAATTCATTATTAAGGCTAATTAGAGAACTGGACCTGATTGATGTGTGGCGACTTCAACACCCAGGACAAAAATCATTTACACATTACTCACATACTCAAAACACATATGCAAGGATAGATATGATCTTGTGTAGCAGAGAGTTATGGGGCGAAATAAGCAATGCAGAGATTGAAAGTTTACACGCATCTGATCATGCTCCAATATGGATATCATTGAAGGGTATGGGACGACAGGGTGCTGGGAAAATGTGGCGACTGAATGAAACTCTATTGGATCTTGAGGTGGATTGCCAGGACATACGGGCTGCCATTAAATAATATCTGGACATCAATGATAATGGGGAGGTAGGAGATGGGACTGTATGGGATGCATTGAAGATGGTGATCAGGGGCCATCTTATCCGAAAAGGGGTATTCCGGAAAAAAGAACGGGAACGCCATGAAATGCGGGTTAGGAAAGAATTGGTGAAACTGGAAGCTAGACATCAAAGAGAAGGAGGTACTTATAATCTGCAAGAGCTCCTTAGATGTAGATCAGAGCTGCAAGAGATACAGATGAAAAGGATGGAGTTCCATAGAAGTTTAATGCAGCAGAAATTTTATGAGTTTAGCAATAAGGCAGGAAACATGTTGGCTAGGAGGTTACGGGAAAGAAGGATTAAAAACACAATAATAAAAATAAAGGGACCAAAAGACACAATGTATTATCAGGATGAAGATATCAGAGAACAATTTGTGAGATAATACACCAAATTGTACTCTAGAGGAGTGGAGACTCAGAAGGAAGGGATGCGAGAGTACTTGCAGGACTTAGATTTACCAAAGACATCAGTAACGCAGAGAGCTGAGCTGGAGGCCCCCTTCACTTTGAGGGAGGTACTCTCAGTTATAAAAGGTTTGAAAGGAGGCAAGTCACCGGGATTAGATGGCTTTACCGCAAAATTTTATAAAGTATTCCAGGATGAACTAGGACCCCTATTGGTGAGGATAGAGAACATTTGTTTTGTAGACAGCAACCCACCATTGAGCATGCGGGAAGCAGGGATTTCGGTATTATTAAAACCGGGACGTGATCCCACAGCTTGTGGATCATATAGGCCGATCTCACTGCTAAACATCGATGTTAAGATATTGGCAAAAGTTATAGCAGATAAACTGAAACAGATCCTCCCAGACCTTATACATGAGGACCAGTCAGGATTCATAGCCCATAGACAGGTGAGTGACAACATCAGACACACATTAAACATCATTTGGGGAGCACAGAGAAGGGGGGATTCCTTAACGCTACTCACGGTTGATGCGGAGAAAGCGTTCGATACGGTGGAGTGGGAGTATCTATGGGATGTCATGCATGAGATGGGTTTTGGCAGTCTATTTATAGGATGGGTGAAGGGTCTCTACACAACACCAGTGGCTCGGATCAAGGTGAATGGTGATTGGTCTGGCCAGTTTAATATTCAGAGGGGAACACGTCAGGGATGTCCCTTGTCACCCTTACTGTTCGCGATTTCTATAGAGCCACTAGAACAACGAATAAGACTGCTTGGGGATGTTAAAGGGGTCCGGATGGGTGGGAGGGACCACAAAATGGCATTATTTGCCGATGATATTCTATTCTATGTAGGACATCCGTTGTTGACATTGCCCATAATAATGAGGGAACTAAAATCATTTGGAATATTGTCAGGATTCAAAGTAAACTTAGACAAATCGGAAATAATGAGGATTACGACATCTGACCAAGAGTTAGAACAGCTGGGGAGGAAATTTGTATTTCGGGTGGTGGATGAGAGTTTTCAGTATCTGGGCATATGCATTCCACGAGACCTTAATAACCTATATACGCTGAATTACACCCCACTTCTCTGATCCATACAGAAAGACCTAAGTAGGTGGAAGTTGGGCTGGCTCTCTTGGTGGGGGAGGATAGCGGCGCTAAAGATGAATATATTGCCCAGGCTATTGTTTCTATTTCAGACCCTACCCATTCCGGTCCCGAAGGGTGAATTAGGGAAGATACAAGCAGAATTAGGAAGATTTGTTTGGGGAGGGAACCAGGCAAGACTGTCCCGAAAGATTTTATGGAGAGCGGTAGATCAAGGGGGAAGGGGCATGCCAAATATACTTTGGTATTACTGGGCGGCTCAACTGAAACAGATAGGGATATGGAGTAAGGTGGATCTATCACCGATAACTCGACTTGAACAGATATTTGTCCGGGGGGGGGGGGGGGGGGAAGTTGGATGCTTTTCTACGGAGCTCTATTCCTGGAGCAAACTATAGGAAGCTATCTTTGAATCCGTTTGTGTCTCACCTGTTGCAGCTCTGGGGATCCTTTAAGAAACGGCTACGGGGAGATCAACATAGATCCACATATGCATGGATAACTCAAGACCTGGATTTCCAGGAGGGGGAGAAAGTCGGGTGTTCCTTACATGGTTTCATAAGGGACTGATTCGATTTAGGGAGCTCTTGGAGAATGGTGCAATCAGAAGTTTTGTGGAAATCAGCAAAACATATGATTTACCAGAATCAGACATATATGCATACTCACAGGTGAAGGATTATATTATGAAAGAGAAAGGCTTGAGGGAGGGCCCAACCACCACTGAAAAATTTGAAAATCTGTGGGGGGATATCGATTTGAAAGGTAAAGGGATTTCAAAGCTTTACGAATTTATTAAGGGAAGGGATTTTGTAAAATTACCTTTTATGAAGGCCTGGGAACGAGATCTCGGCACTGAGATCACTGAAGCCGAATGGAGGGGAATCTGCCTGGAGGTTAAAAAAGCCTCCATTTGCGTTCTCATTAAAGAAAATGCATATAAGGTACTAAGCAGATGGTACTATACGCCAGATAAAATAAAAGCAATGTACCCGACTGCGACGGATGTTTGTTGGAGATGCGAGAAGGGGAAGGGAACATATTTTCACATATGGTGGGATTGCCCAGTAATACAGGGGTTTTGGGAAGAAGTAACGAGCCTTCTAACAAAGGCAGTAGGCGCCTTGGTACCTTGCGATCCCAAGTGGTGTTTGCTGGGCTGGGGAAATAGAAGGGGAAAGAAATGGCAATGTAGAATTAAGCGTATGGGCCTGGCGGCAGCAAAAACAACTGTGGCTTTGAAGTGGAAGCAAACAAGGGGCCCCATGGGGCTGGATTGGGTTGAGAAGCTTAAAATGGTGGTTGCCATGGAAAAGTTGACAGATAAACGTAGATGGCTATTTAATTCCTCTGCTGATGAATGGAAGCATATAGAGGTTATTCTAGCTGAAATCTAAGGGAAATAGACGGGTTAAATCAAACCAAATTGGAGGAAGGAGGGGGGGGTAAGGGGGGAAGAAAAATGAAAAAAAGGATTTTGGAAACATGTTTATTTAAATGTATTTTTGAATGTTATGGGAGCTTATTGCTCTAGAATGCTGTTACCATGGTTGTTAAATAAAATTTATAAATTAAAAAAAAAAATAAAGAGGATCGGGGATAGAGGCGATCCTTGGGGTACCCCGCTTTCTTATGATCAAGGAGACGAGACTGATGAGGAAGATTTGACAAGATAGGATCTAGTGGTGATGAAACCCTTTATCCATTTAATGATGTTACTGCCAATCCCTAGTTTATCCAGTAATTTTGTAAGAATATCATGATTTACCATGTCAAATGCGCTAGACAGGTCGAACTGCAGAAGGAGGATGCTGTTTCCAAATGAAATTTCAAGTTTGAATTTAGACATTAAGGTGAGTAATACCGTTTCTGTGCTGTGGGCAGGTCGAAATCCCGATTGCGACTCATGTAGGATGGAGAATTTTTGAATGAATTCATTAAGTTGGGAAGTTACTCTGTTTTCCATCCGTTTAGTCAGTAGAGGGATGGAGGCCACAGGGCAGTAATTGGTGATGTCATCTGCTGGTTTCTTAATGTTTTTAGGTATTGGTGTAAGTAGTATGTCACCATGTTCGGTTGGGAAGGATCCCTGTTGAAGGAGGAAGTTTAAGTGAGTGGTAAGGTCTGTAATGAAACGTGATGGAAGATTTTCCATTAGGTAGTTAGGGCAAGGGCAATGGGACTTAGAGAGTTTGGATATTGTTGTAGAAATGTCCTCAGTGGTAAGAAGGGTGAAGTTTGTCCAGGATCGATCAGCCGGAATCCCGTCCATGTCTGGGTCTAGTTCGTCAAGAAAGCTATCAATATTGGCGTTGTCTTGGGGGATTGCATTGCAAAGGTTGATGATTTTATTTTTAAATAATTGGCTAATTGGTCGGCAGATGGACAGTTTGAGGATGATGTTGTAACTGGATCGGTGTTAAGAAGATTTTTTATAAGTTGAAATTGTTTTCTTATGTCTGTTCCAGTGGCTGTAATCTTCTTTGTGTAATAGGATCTTTTGGCTTTCTTAATGGCTTTCTTGTAGTTTTTTTGTGATTGCTTCCATGCATTGAAGGTAAGGTTGTTTTTTGATTTACTCCAAATTTTTTCGAGTTTCCTGGTTTGCGACTTGAGGATTTTTTTAAATGTCGTTAAACCAAGGAGAAGGATTGCTTCTATGTAGAGTTTTGGAGTGTAAAGGTGCTATTTCATCCAGAATGAGTTTGCACCTGTTATCCCATTCTGTGAGGAAATGACTTCAATTGGGATGTGTTAACCAGTTGTTATTATAGATTTGGTTTCTTTGTCTATCCGTCCTCTGGTGTTGATTGTTAAGGGTTCGCATGTTAAAATTTGGATTGCTCTGTAACGATCAGACCAAGATGAAGCAGACCAATGTATGTCTGAGATGAAGTTTTGGTCTGAAGAGTGTTTAAAGGAGATGATGTCAAGTGAGTGGTCTTTGATATGGGTAGGTTGCATAGGGGGGTAGGCTAAAGTCACATAATTGAAGGAAGTCAATACACTCTCGAGTATGGACAAAGTTGGAGTCTTCTAGATGAAGGTTCAAGTCTCCAATTAATAATATATTGGAACTGCTAATGCATGTGTTTGAAATAAAGTCCATGAATGTAGTTTGGCTAATGTTCCAGTTGTTGGGAGGCCTGTAAACCAGTATGCAGGTTAGGTGGTCACATAATATGGAGTTAAAGAGTTTAATGATTTATCATTTTTATTCAAAACCAGTATCCTGTACATATATCACTATACAACTTTATCACTTGCATTCACAATAACAATTCTTCAGTATTACAGGTAATGTGAGTTTGCTGAAATTTACAGAAACAAATTGTTTTCGTTTTTTATTATAATCCCTCCCTTCCCAACAACCCCCCCCAACCTTCCCCCCAATAATCCCCTCCCTCTCCCTCCCTTCCCTCTCTCCTATGTGAACAAAACTTAATACTAGAAGTTCAACAGTCTACTTCTCGCAACCGGGGTCATTGTATTTAATAGCGGGCTCCATATATTCTGGAACCGCAACCCTGTCCTGGAGCTAAAGTCAACCACTCCCGTCCTCTCCATCCGCATCATCAAAATCATTCGTGTCCGCCACTGAGAGTATGACGGGTATTGACTGGTCACCCATTCAGACAAAATCACCTGCATGGCAGTCACAGTAGCCCTGTATACAAAGGCTGTGAATCCTTTTGGTATTGGGTGAATAAACACTGGGTGTCCCAGCAACAATCCCGAATTGCATGTCCATCTGGTTCGCCAGATAGTAGAGACATATTGTGTAAGCTGTTTCCAAAATTTAGCTATGCCTCTACATGTCCAAAGCATATGCCCCAAGGTAGCTCCAGCCTCCTTGCATTTAGGACACTCCCCCCACGGGGAGACCCCCATATGGAAAGCCCTCCTGGGGGGGATATAAAGTCTGAGTGCCACTTTATATTGAGTCTCCCAATGCGACATCATGATGGTACGTCTCTTCATAGTCAAAATGTAAGCTTTAAATTGCGCTACTGTAAGGTCCAACTGAATATCCTCTTTCCACTGAGTTAACAGCTTTACAAAATCAGGTTCCGGAACAGTATCTCTGATATGTCTATGATGAAATTTTAGTGGAACCCGTTGCTGCGCTGCTAGAGAAAATGCCGAAGCCAGCTCTTCTTGAACATCTTCAGCTAAATCCTCCCAGGGCAAAGACTGTATGTAGTGTTTTAGCTGTCCATAATGAAACTCATCTGAGGGGAGCAGATCAAATTCTTCCCGGAGCTCTTGGAACGGCTTTATCCTTCCTTCAAGGGTAACTGCATGTAATAGGTATACCATCCCTTTACGCTTCCATCTGTGAAAAGCTGGGTATAAAGTTCCAGGTGGAAAGGCGGGATTCCCGCAAATCGGCAGAAATGGGGTAGTTTTTGATGAAAATTTGTGCAATTTACAAACCCATTGCCACACCGCTTTCGCCGACCTCACTATTCCTGTCCGCTGTAGTATATACGGCAGGGAAGGCCCTGCCGTATGTAAGAAGGCACTGAAGTGCGTCTCTGGATATAGTTGTAACTCTATATGAGTATCCGAGTAATCCTGGGTTCCACGAAACCAGTCATTTACATGACGCATTCCACTTGCCACCGTCATATACTTAATGTTCAGCAAGCCCAGGCCTCCATACTCCACCGGGACAGTTAATGTTGTGTAAGACAGTCGTGGCTTTTTCTTTCTCCAAAGGAAAGTTTGCACCAGTTTTATCAACTTCTGTTCATCCACCTTTTTTAGGAATAGTGGGAGTGATTGGAATGTGTATAACCACCTGGGGACTATCACCATGTTAAATAGTGCAATTCTTCCCATGAGTGAGAGTGGTAGGTTCCCCCAGACCTCCAACTGTTTGGTAGTGTCCTGCAACAATCTCTGCACATTCTGCCCATAAAGTTTTGTTAGATCCCTGGTAATTGTGACTCCCAAATATTTCAAAGAGTTCTGTGTCCACTGTAATGGGAAAGTCCCTAGCCAATTTATCTGCTCTTCTGGCAACACCGGCAAGGCCATAGATTTATGTAGATTTAAACAAAAACCTGAGTGATTCCCATACTGTTCAATTTGCTGCAACAATCTTGGTAAGGTCCGTGGGGGCTCTCGTAGAATTACTAACAAATCATCTGCATAAGCTAATATTCTGATATCCTGCCCTGCTAACTTAACCCCTTGAAGATCTGGAGCCAAAGAGACCATACGCAGTAAGGGTTCCAGGGTCATGATAAACAACAAAGGGGATAGGGGACAACCTTGTCTAGTACCACGCTGTATTGTAAACTCTGGTTCCCGGACACCATTAATGAACACTCCCGCTTTGGGTTGACAATAGAGCGTTTGGACTGCGTACATGAACCAGCCTTCTATACCCATGGCCGCCAGTGTCTGGAACATGAACGTCCACCCCACCTGGTCAAACGCCTTTTCAGCGTCTAAACTTAATACCAGGGTGGGCGCCCCCTGTTGTTGACTGATCGCCATGGCCATCAAAGTTTTCCTAATATTATGTACGGACTGACGGCCTTTCACAAACCCCACCTGCTCGGGGCCTATCAATGATGGTAGATATTCCGCCAACCTCACAGCCATCAGTTTTGCCAAAATTTTTGTATCAACGTTTAACAGCGAAATTGGTCGATAGGATTCGACATTGTCTAATGGCTTCCCTGGCTTGGGTATCAAAGTTATGAGCGCTGAATTTGCATACTGTGGAAATTCCCTTTTTTCTATTACCTCCCGATAGTATTCCAGTAGAGATGCTAGGGCCTTCCCTGATAGTATTTTATAGTACTCTCCTGAAAATCCATCTGGCCCTGGAGCTGACCAGAGCTTCAATGTTTTAATCACAGCTTGTACTTCTATCAATGTCAAAGGTTTATTCAAGTTCCCCAGCTGTTCCCCTGTTATTTTTGGGAGCTTTGCCTGTGCTATATATTGTTGTATCTCTCGTTCCGAGGGAGCTTGTCTTAATTTATATAGGGCTGAGAAATAATCTGTGAATGCTTGCCCAATCTTTCGACGGTCCGTAATTAAGTTCCCTTTTTTATCTTTCAATGCTGCCACTGTCCTCGGGGCTCCTGAATTTTTTATTAAGCGCCCTAACATTCTGCCTGCCCGATTGCCATGTTTTTGTAATTTGTATTTGTAAAAAAGGGCCGATCTCAATTCCCCTTCATGTAATAGACTATTAAGGGCCACCTGTGTAGCCTTCAAATTTTCCAAATTAGCTATTGTGGGGTGGTGAAGGTGAATTCTCTTAGCCCTCTGCAACTGGCGCTCTAAGTTCAATATGCCCACAGCCCTCTTCTTGTTCTTAGCACTGCAATAAGCTATAATGGTTCCCCGGATGACCGCCTTAGAGGCCATCCAGAACAACTCGGGCTGATGGGTGGCATGCCATTTATTATGTTCTATATATTGGTCCCAGTTCCGCTGCACATGTGACCGCAACCGTGTATCATGATATAAGCCCGCCGGATATCTCCACCCTCTCTGTCCAGTTGTATCTGTGGTAACTTTAATATCTATCCATATCATAGCATGATCTGCCACTTCTTCTGGGCCTATATGTGCTGTGTCTACTAGGTGAAATATGTTGCGGGCTAGTAATATATAGTCTATCCTGGCAAACGTGCCATGCGCCCTTGACCTGTGCGTGTAATCTTTCTCTCCTGGGTGATAAATCCTCCACGGATCTACCAGATCAAGGGTCTTGGAGAATGTCTGAAATTCTCTAGCCCGCACTCCTCTATACTGAGAATCCTTTGTGCTAGAACAATCCTGCCGGGGATCCAGGACTGCATTGAAATCCCCAACCACTATCAACTCTCCACCATGACTTTGCAGGCACTTCCCTGCTAGGTTGGTGAGGAAGGATGCATCATGATTATTAGGCCCATATAAAACCAAAAGCAACAAAATTCTCCCCGCTAACCAAACCTTCAACATTATATGGTCCCCCCGAGCCCCCCTTTCCAATACTGTCGCTTTATATGGGAGCCCCTTTCTAAATAGCACCGCCACCCCCCCCCTACGACTCTGTGTTGACGCTGCAAATACTTCTCCGACCCAATGCTTTTGTAGTTTAGAATGTTCCAGATCAGTTAACCGCGTCTCTTGTAAGCACGCAATATCCGCTCTGTGTCTCTTAAGTGCAGAGAGTATCTTAGATCTTTTAATTGGGGAACTAATCCCACCCACGTTCCATGATATTAGTCTAGTGGTCATCTTTTAAACCACCCCATTTCCAGTGTCCTGCTACGCCCCAGGTTTTACAGGTCTCCTCAGCTCCAAGACCCCACTCTCTAGAACAAACTCTAAAAGTACCTCCCAATTCCATTATACACTTCTCCCGGTTCCCATGTAATAAGTTTCGCTTCTCTTTAACGTCTAGTACTTGTCTTTGTAATATTAACCTTTCTCCCTGAGTCCCCTCATTCCCCCCCAACCGTTCTAACCCTATAGCCAGATTCCCAGGCCTAGCCCCGGAATTAGCAAGAAAGCACCTAGCGTGTCGAGAGCCCCCAACTCCTATATATGACACATGTTTATAACTATAATTACTGCAACATTTAGTATCTGGTCTCCTTTATATTACCAACATCTTTAGACTCCGTCCAGCATGCCTTGATCTCGGAGGCTTGTTTTTGCTTCTTCCAATGATTTAAAAGTCTGCCATTGTCCTTGGACTTGCACTTTCAGGGAGGCTGGGTACTGCAGAACAAATCGAACTTGTTTTTGGGCCAGCGATGAGCATATAGGGTGGAATTTACGCCGTCTCTCCTGCACTCCAGTTGAGTAATCCTGAAAAATCAGGATTTGCCGTCCTTCATGTTTTAGTTCACCTCTACGTATCTTAAATCCTTGTAGGACTTCCATTTTATGACGATAATTGAGCAACCGCGCAACCACCACTCTTGGTCGCTCTTGATTTTCTCTGATTCGGCCAATTCGATGTGCCCTTTCAATAACCAACTGCCCAAATGAGTCTGTCAAGGCCAATTCCTTAGATAACCATCCCGTGAGCCAGTCCACCAGGTTCTTGTCAGGTATTTTCTCGGAAAGGCCCACTATCCGCACATTGTTCCTGCGGGAGCGATTTTCTAGATCTTCCAGCTTATCCATGTGCTCTTGAAGCTGCCGTTTTACCTCCCGCAAATCTGTGCTGTAGCCTTGCGAATCGTCCTCCAAGGCGGACACCCTGGTCTCTGCATCCTCCATTCGGGTTTCCAAACCTTCCATTTTCGTATTGAAAGCGTCCAATTTTAAATCTAAAGCGTCCCATTTTGGCTGCCAAGTATTTGCAACTGCAAGCGTTAACTGTTCAAGTTGCGACGCTGTAAAATTTTGTTGCGCCGGAAGCGGGTCCTCCGCCATTTTCGGGTCTGGCGCTGACATTTTACTTTTCTCCTTATCTTTTTTCCCCGTTCGTAGCGCCATTCCGGGTGGAGACTGTTTAAGATATTTGTCCATTAAGGTACGCCAGCTTTAAATTTCCCTGTTTAATCTCTCGTGTTGCAATATTCAAGCGGTTTCTGGAGCGAGGGCCCAAGAGCTAAAGCAGCACACGTCCACTCAGCTCATCACGTCACGTGCTCAGTCGGAGTTAAAGAGTTTAATTGAAGCAATTTCTATTTGTGGTGAGATGGACTCTAAGATGGGTTCTGTGGAGAAGTTAGTTCTATGGATGAGTGCAATGCCTCCCCCTCTTTTGTCCATTCTAGGCCAATGAGATATTTTATAACCAGTGGGGCATAAGTCAAGTATGATGGGATCTTTAGAATCACGGACCCAGGTTTCTTATAAAGTGTAGATCCATACTCTGAACACTGTAAATAATACAACAATAAAGTGTAAGCCAAAGTATTCAATCTTATTTTTTTCGATTTCACACTTTAGTTTACCTTCTTTACTCAACAGGGCTCTCAATCCCTATTTGCCTACCTGCTCTTTGTGTTCTGCATGTCAGAATATTCTTGTAATTCCTTCTCATCTTCATGTTTGAGCTCATATAACTCATACTTCCTCTTCTTCAGTCTTTGCTCCTACTTTAAAATTTGACTCTTTTCAACATTTATCTATAGAAGCACAAGTCAAAACTTGGAATACTTCACTTCGTACGTCTCTAGATTCCCTAACCCCAGTTAAAAACAGTACATAAATAACACAACATGATATAGCAAACCATGGTTCAAAAGAACCTAATGCCTCATGAGACGTCAAGTAAGGCAGGCCAAAAGACATTGGAGAAGTTTGCCATCCCCGACCACCCTAGCGAACTATAAAGATGCAGCACGATCCTACAAGACTACACTGGGTACTACTAAGAAAACATTCTACACAGAAAAATTAGTTAGGGCTCCTAATTCAGCTATATTGTACCAAACCATTAAGTCATTAACCACCCCCCATTTAGCTATATCTTCAGTTGTTCGGCTTCCTACCAGTCAGTAATTGGCAGATCATTTCCTTAGCAAAGTCTCCTCCTTAAAAGCTACCTTGCCTCCAGCGACAAATGTGCTGAGATCACCAACCACCGTACACTCTTTGCTACCCGAAAATTGCACAAACACCATACCCTTGAGAATGAAAACTTACCACAGCTACTACAGATCCTCTCCCTTCTTGTTTCCTAAAAATGTTTTTCAATGAATTCAGCCCATATTTATACCATATGATCTCTTTTTATTTCCATTGTTTTTTCATTTGTTTTTTCACTGGCTTTTTCACTGATCATTATAGTGTTTTCCCACTTTTCTTACAATCTTTGAAGGGAATTGTGGCATTTTGTTAACCGCCATGTCTTGTTTAAATGAAACCATGGTTGGTTATTGGCACAGTTTGATTTCACACCGTCTGTCCTTTGTGTGCATGTGTCGGCGTTCTTTAATAAGTGGCCGCCATTTTGTTCTTTTCACAGCCAGTTTCAACTGCCGCCAGCACTGAGGTACTTGTTGTAATAAGCTCCTTTTAGTAGCATCTAATTAATCTCTGGTTTCTATTTGTTTTTATTCTTTTCATTGCGACATTTTTGTTTGCTTTGTTTTTTCTGTTGTTGAACGGACAGTAATATAAAAGAAGGCACAGAAGTATTCAATACCCTGAGGAAGCTGTATGGTGAAATGGGTCCCCGTTGAGATCATGATTTTACTGCCACAGACTGCCACAAAAACTAAGTTCACCTTCCAATTTTATTTTGTTATATGAATGAAAATTAAATATGTCACTATATATTTTTCTTGATAGAAATTATTTGCACCAACAATAATTTTTTCATAAAAGTGCTCACTGGTGAGGTTGGAGGTTAAGATGACTGATGATAAAAGCTGTGAACTGTGGTTTTGATGCTGTGATATTATATTACTACAGCATTTCAAGGATACCACAGTCATCTGAGGTCTTTTCCCCCACCATTCCTTTATGGTGTTAGATCACAGAGAGGTTATTCCTCACTGTATATTTTGAATTGAGTTTTGACATTTATTGAGTTCCCGTTTGTATTTTGTTACCTTACCATATGATCTCTACAACTTTGTCCTAAGGAATAGTTCCCAAAGACTGGAAACTTGCAACCATTACACCAAAATTAAAAGACATGTCTAAGCCAACAGATAACAATAATTAATTGACCAATTGCTAATCTCCAGTTTCCTATAAAACTTTACACCCCAAACAAACAGGCTTCTGTACACATCATAGTACGGAAACTGCTCTTTTAGGGATCACCACCTTTATTCAGCGTCGAGTAAACTAACAATCCAGTTGTAATGCTGTCTCTCTATTTAACTGCAGCCTTCGATTTAGCAGACAATGACATACTTTTAAAACACACGACACAGGCGTCTGTGATACTGGGTTCGACTTGTTTCAGTCATACCTTTCTAACAGATCTTATGTAGTCCAGGTCCAGAATGAAACCTCTCTACCTTTTTACTACACAAATCAGCATACCACAAGGCTCCATCCTTTCCCCAATGTTATTCAATATCTTCATGGCACCCTTTCTGAACTTGGCCCAATCTTTAGGTTTCACAGCTTTCGTCTACACTGATGATATTCAACTCCTGCACCCACTAGATTCTTCTTGTTCTAACTGGATCCCTGATATCAATGTCAAGTTGATTCAACTTGCTGCACAATAGGCTTATTTTCAATCCTGAGAAGTCCAAGTATATTCTATTTTCCAATTCCACACACTCCATTTTGTGACACAGTCTTAAGTCCTTTCCTCAGTACCGGTTCCCCAGCATTCAAACGTAAAAATATTGGGGGTGACCTTGGATAAAATCCTATCCTTTGCACCACAGATTAATACTGTAATCCATAGATTTATTTTTCGCCTGCGACAAATAAGATCAATCCGATCTTTGATTCACCCTCATGCATTAAACATTCTGATTCACTCCTTTATCATACCTCAGCTTGTTTATTGTAACGCTCTATAAAATGGTCTCAATTGTAAAGCTACCCATCACCTTCATCTTGTCCAAAATACTGCTTTAAAGCTAATTACTGATCAAGGAAATTTGATCACATCACCCCACTTCTTCAGGAAGCATACTGGCTTCCCATCAAAACTATGCTTTTGGCTTATAAAAACAAAATGTCAGGTGAACCTCAATATCTTTCTCGTTATTCGATTCCATATGTTCCAACCTATACACTACGATCAGCAACAAAATCTCTAGTCATGGTACCATCTTTCCGGGAACTTTTTTGTGAACATACATAGTCAGTTATTTCATCAATACATTGGAATCTGCTTCCGCAACCAGAGAGATATCAAGTGAATCTCCAGGCGTTTAAAACAGAACTTAAAACATCTCTTTTATGATGCTTATGCTTACAGCATTTATCTACACGCCAACTTTTTATTTTTATTGCGAGTCTGAAACGCAGCGTACCCTATCTTTGTACCCCCCCCCCCCCCGCCAGTCCTATCGATATTGTTGTCCTGCCCTTATTTCCTTATGTGTCTGTCTTCATGTTTCCCCTGTCTTATCTTATTTTTAGTATGTTAGCCATGTATTTGCCAATGGGTGGGGTAGGAAATCTATAATAAAACTTAATAAACTTGATGGAGGGCAGCACTTTTGTTCACTGGGAGAGAGCAGGGTTTTCTCTTGTTAAGTATTTTTTACAGTCTGATGGGTCCCTAAGTTCTTTCAGGGACCAACCCATCCAGATGCAGAACTGTAGGAGTGTCCAATTTGCTTATTACCAATTAAAACATTACATATGATCTCTTGGTTTACCTAACTTACAAATCCTGATAGGTGACTATACATGAGAATTTTTTTCAGAACCCCCCGATAGAGGAGTATGTATCTCTGGATTGCACAAATCTCTTCAGTGTCTGGGTAATTTGAAGAATGACAGGTTCTTACAGCAAGCGTAGGCTAAAGAGGTTGACCATCCTTGTGATTACTCAAAACTTCCTGATCCTGGTAAAAGAAAATTTCCTTACTGGCCCATAGTGCTGATTGTCGAGTGTCAATTTCAGATAATTCACATGGTTGCATTTAAAGCTAAAAATAGTGAACTCTCCAGTTTGTGTAAAATGCGGAGAGGCTGACGGAACACTGCTTCATGCTTTCTGGGCTTGTACCACAACATCATCTTTTTGTGGGGAGGTGGTCAACCATCTGAATCATTTGCTGGATTCCAGGATCCGACATTCTTTTGAAGTTTTGATTTTGAACTCTGCAGGTGATTTTGGGATACGAGGCATGTCACAAACTATTCATTTGTAAGGCCGCCTTAGTGGGGAGAAAATGCATACTTCAACAATGGGTACAACCTGAGAGTCCCTCCCTCTGGCAATGATGGAATCAGTTATGTACATTTATATAACCAATTCTGCAAACAGACAAACTTACCTATTTCGAACATTTGTGCTAAATAAAGTTAAATAGAATATGTAGCTTAGGGATATTCTGTTTTTGCTAGGTTATGTTTTGTTATTCCTGGAAATGTTCAGTGTTCTTTAATGTGTGATCTACACTGAACCAAAAAGTGTACAGCAGAATATAAATTTATTATTAATGTTAATGTGGGAAGTTAAGGAGGCACACAACTTGCAATTGTGCAGAGTGCTTTCTGGATATCTGGAGTCCTTCTATACAATCCCTTAATTCCAAGATTTGGAGCATTATTTTGAATACGTTACAGTTTTAATGTAGTATTTTTTCAAATTGTTGTCCAGGCTCTATTTTAGTCTCTGCCACACATTCCTATAGTACTATTGGGTTGCTTGGGTGGGAAGAGGGTGGATCGGGAGAGGGGCTAGGGGGGAAAATGGTGTATATAGGTTTGAAGGGATTGGTTTCAGAGGTGGGAGGTTATAAATTCACGGCTCCTGCCTATTTGTGAGGAGTGGTTATTAACAGAAAATCTAATATTACCATTTTTTTTTTTAATATATCTTTATTATCTCAGAACAGAGTGAACAAAAATACAGAACATCTGATTCATAACCCTCAATACAGCAATAAGATTCTAGATGTGTTTACAATCGCATATAAACTTTCTTGACACCCCAATCATTTTACTCTACTCCACCCTGATCTGAAGAGATTTTTTTTTTTGTTCTTCCCCAAAATATTAAAGTGTAAAAGGAAAAAAAAAAAGACCCCTATGTCTCAATAAGTTTGGGTGAATCTCCACTTCCCTCCAAGTCCCCCCCCCCCCCCCCCCCCCTGAATAGGAAGGGCAACATATCGCTGACATAAGTCCTGGTACTTGTGCAAAGATGTCACCTCTTTAAGCTGGCGAGAGACCCACTCTGCCATGTCTTTCACGGCCAAGTGCCACACCTTAATAGAAGGTTCTTTCACTTCCGCCCAGGATTGTAATATACACTTTTTAACCAGTAAGGTGGATAATAAGACAAATATACACTGTGCCTCGTTGAAACCTCCCTGAATCAGCAGCAACACCCGGTACGTCCAAGTAAAAGAGCATTGCTAGGTCTGTTCAACAACCTTCAAAGCATGCGTCCACAGTGGAGAAACAGACATGCACTCCATAAAAGAATGTATATATGTGCCCTGGGAGGTGCCAAACTTATTGCATATATATACCCTGTGCACTATTTTATACTGAATATCTTGAAAGGCAGCATTTGGGGTAACCCAGGGAAGTTCCTGGAATATCAACTGCAACTGTGGGCTTGAGAAATCTTCAACCAAATCCCTCTGCCATTGCTTTGCTAGGGTATCCAAATAAGGCATCTTCCTACTATCTCTGGCCAACTGATACCACGGTGACAACTTATTCAATCTGTGCGAGAGAGACATAAAAATTTGGTCATTAGAGGTAAAACTGTAGTGGCTGTAATGGCTGTTGCTCAAAGGATTGGAAATAGTGTCTAACTTGCTTGAAATAAAACAGATGATTATTTGGGAGGTTCCATGCACGCTTGCACTGCTCGAACGAAGGGAATGCCTCACCACCCAGTTCCTTTAGCTGTCCCAAATATCTACAGCCTCCTACTTTCCACCTACAAAATGCCATTGAGTCCTTACCTGGCAAAAATCAGGATTCCCCGTCAGTGACAGGAAAGGGCTATACCCCCTGGCCCCTCCAACAGTCCCACGCCACCACAACCATGCCTTCCCCAGGGCACGAACGTACGGGTTCAAGCCTATCATGCCCATCTTCTCACTCTGCTGTGGGTCCACAGCTGAAAAAACATCAAACGGCCTATTCCAATTCTGACAAAACTCCACGGGAGCAAACATGTTTGCACTCGAATGCAATTCATGAAGCCACCGTAATAAAGAAGCAACATTATATACTCTCAGGTCCGGCAGCATTACCCCTCCTCAGTCTCTGTCAGCTGTTAATTTGGAAAAAGCTATTCTAGGTCTTCTTGAATTCCCTATAAATGAGCCAATTATTTTACGATACAGGGCCTCTTCCTTTCTCTGTATCCACAGTGGAACCATCTGCAGCGGGTATAGTAAGTTTTAGGCAAAAGGACCATCTTGCAGAGAGCAACTCTCCCCATAAAATTAACAGGGAGATCCTGCCAAGCCACACTTAATTTCCACACCTGCTCTAGTTTGTCACTCGCATTCCTTTGATAAATCCATTTGTAATCTGCGCTCAGAAAGACCCCCAAGTAATTAATACCCACAGTCGCCCAAGAGAGTGGGAACTCTGTGTTAGATGAACTAATACACGGATGCGAGATGGGCAGGGCTTCAGAATTACTGAAACTGATTCGTAGCCCAGCAAACGACCCAAATTCCCGAATGATACTCATAATAACTGGGAGCAATGAGGCAGCCCCATCAACCAGCAGCAACGTCATCCGCAAATAGGTTAATGCGGTATTCCCGTACCCCCATCTCTATCCCCTTGATATTAGGACCTTGACGTATTTTTTCAGCTAAAGGTTCCAAAGCAAGAACAAATAAGAGCGGAGATAGAGGGCACCCCTGCCGAATACCGACCCAAATGAAAGGTATTCCCAGACAACTTTGTCAAATGCTTTCTCAGCATCCAAGCTGGCTAGTATCACGTCTCCAGGAGCCCCTCTACCCTCATAGAGAATACAACTCATTTTTAAGATGTTTGCCGACGCAAATCGCCTTGGCACGAATCCTACCTGATCTGGATGTATTAAATGCGGCAAAAAACAGCCCAAACGGGACTCCAGGACTGAGGCAATAATTTTGAGGTCCTGGTTAAGTCAAGAAATAGGCCTGTAAGATCCCACTAATTCAGTATCTTTCCCGGGTTTGGGCAAGACTGTTATAAAGACATGATTTAGTGTTAACCCCATATCCTGTGGCAGGGCCCTGTATTGAAAGGATTTCTGTATCCTTCCGTGCATCTGCTTCTCTAGTTTCAAGTTCTTTAGTTCCAAGATCATACCTAGAACCCTTTTTAAAAATCGGCATCACATTGGCCACCCTCCAATCTTCAGGTACAATGGATGATTTTGACAACAGGTTACATATTACTAACAGCAGATCAGCAATTTCATGCTTGAGTTCTTTGATTACCCTTGGATGTATACCATCCAGTCCAGGTGATTTACTACTCTTTAATTTGTCAATTTGGTTCAGTACACCTTCCAGGTTCACCGAGATTTCTTTCAGTTCCTTCGCATCATCACCCTTGAAACCCATTTCCGGTACAGGCAGATCTCTTACAGCTTCTTCCGTAATGACAGAAGCAAAGTAATCATTCAGTTTCTCCGCTATGGCCTTGTCCTCCTTCATGATTTAACAGTCCCACAGATCCCCTCACAGCCTTTCTGATGTATCTGCAAAAGTTGTTACTGCGAGTTTTAGCCTCTGCGGCAAGTTTCTCTTCAATTAGCCTTCTTTATTAATGCTTTGCATCTGACTTGTCAGTGCTTATGTTGTTTCTTATTTTCTTCATTTGGGTCCTTTTTCCATTCTTTGAAAGAATCTTTTGGCTGTAATGGCCTCTTTCACTTCACCTTTTAACCATGCTGGCTGATGTTTTCTCTTCTTTCCACCTTTGCAAATACATGGAATGCATCTGGACTGGATTTCCAAGATGGTATTTTTGAATAATGTCCATGCCTGATTTAGTGCCCTAACCTTTGTAGCCGATCCTTTTAGTTTCTTTTTAACCATTTTCCTCATTTTATTATAGGTCACCCTTTCAAAAATTAAATGCAGCTACAGTAGATTTCCTTTGCAGGTTCAGCCCAGATAGTAGCTCAAACTTGATCACGTTATGATCACTATTTCCCAGAGGACCCAACACTGCCAACTTTTGCATTATGCCCTGCACGCCACCAAAGACCAGATCCAAAATGGTTACCCCTCTTGTCAGTTCCTGGACCAGCTGCTCCAAGAAGCAGTTGTTTATTACATTTAGAAATTTTATCTCCATGGCACTCCCTGATGTAACATTTATCCAGTCAATATCGGGGTAATTGAAATCACCCATTATTATAGAGTTGCCCAATTTGCCAGCTTTCCTAAACATTTCTTCATCCGTCTGTTCGTTCTGCCCGGCGGATGGTAGTACAGCCCTAAAAGAATGCTCCTTCCTTTCACACATGGAATTTCTATCCATAATGATTCCACGCTACTATCAGTGTCATGTGGAATGTTTATTTTATTTGACTCAATTCCCTCTTTAATATATAGCGCAACCCCCCCCCCCCTCCAATTTGAACTTAGCACTGTGATACAATTTGTACCCTGTTAACACAGTGTCCCATTGATTGTCCTCTTTCCACCATGTCTCTGAGATGCTATATATTCTAACCCTCCCATCTTATTTTTTTAGGCTTCTAGCATTTGTATACATGCACTTCAAATTGTGGGTTTTTTTTTCCTTGGATCTACAAGTTGCTTATAAGTTGAAAGGGATAATGTTTATCTTTTATCCTGCTCTCTCATTAAGCACACCTTACTGTAGCATTGTTGAAACCTCTCTACTGGGATGCCCGAAATGTCTTGTTTCAATATTATCTTTGAAGGATAGTCCATACCGAACCATTCACAACTGGGCAACTCAACTCCCTCCCCTCTAATTCTAGTTTAGGGATTCCCTAAATGTCCTGTTTCAATAGTATCAAGGAACTACAAAGAACCACACCGAACCATGCGCTCCTGGGCAACTGTCAGCTTCCCACCCCCACCCCCAATTCTAGTTTAAAAGCTGCTCCATCTCCTTTTTAAAAGTTAGCGCCAGCAGCCTGGTTCCAATCCAGTTAAGGTTACTTGCATGGAAGTGTAGAAAAGGGGGCGATCCCTGGACAGAAGCAAAGGATCCCATCCCTATGCAAAGTATGAAGCTGATACTATTTGGTACAAGGGATGATGTCCATTAAGGAGCTTAAATGGTGTGGTCAGTATGGAGCCACCAAGCATGCTTCCCAAAATACCGGACACTACTAGAATGCAGTATATATAAGGATTCTGCCAACATGCAGTATCGAAAGGTGCCGATATCACACATCATGAAGGATACTATAACTAAGCCACAGCCCAAGAGTGTTCTACTATGGAGCCTCAAATGATGGTACCAACACACAGCATATAAGGACATTGCTAGCATGCTGCATATAAGACACTGCCAGCCAGCATGCAGCATATGAGACAGCCGCCACCATGCTGCCACTACACAGCCTAAAAGATAGCTCCCACTATGCAGCAAATAAGGCTGCTGTCAGAAGAAGCATATAACAATGTCACAACAATGAGTAAGATAAGGTTACTGCCACAATATAGCATACTACCGCAGAGTAGAAAAAGGAAGCTGCCACATGCGGCATACAAGGTAGCCAACACTAAGCAACCTATACGAACGCTGTTACTATGTAGCATCTAAAGATACTGACTCTGCGTTACTAACAGTATGCTGTCACTATTCAGCATAAAGACCAGCCGCCACTGCGTAAATATACTGTGTAGGCCACAGCACATGAAACAGACGCCACTGTACTGCCTGTATGTATACCCACAGAGCTAAAACCTATGAAATAAATACCCACTGCGACTAGAGCCTGTTTAGAACTTACGAGGCAAATGACAATGAGAGACCAGGAATCTAGAACTAAGTAGCAGCTGAGGTAGCCCACGGTGTGCAACAGAAGTATTGCAGGGAGATCCCACTCACAACATCTAAACCGCTGTCCAGGATCTCAGCCAGAAGCTGTACTAGCAGGCCATGACTCAACATCAAAACAAAACACTGGCTGAGGGAAGGTTGTACCTAACAGCCCAAAAAGGCTGAACCTTACCGGGAACTGGCAGACTTTGCCGAGCTCTGCTGAATAAGAATAAAGATAAAACACTCTGCTGAATAAGAATAAAGATAAAACAAATAAAGCCAAAATACACAAATTCAGTGGGAACAGAGCAGCTGAGCCACTATGTTTAACTGCTACCAGCAAAACTGGCAGAACTTATCTTGTAGTGCTTTGTTTTGGGTTGTTTTTTTTTTTTTTGGGGGGGGGGGGGAGGGTTAAACACAGTCTAGCTAAATGCTGGGCTTAGCACACAAAGAAAACTACTCTCAAATAATCCAATCAGAGAAAAATAGCAATACAGTGCTATATTCACCCTCACCACAGAATAGGAGAGAGACAGCCCTACCAGCTGAATAGGAAAATGCTTATATTAACTTAGCAGGAAAAAGAACCATATCCGTAAAAAATAAACAATACCCCACCCACCCAGAAAGCTGAATTTAAGATAAGCTATCCATTAGGCTACCCCTGCACATAAATAGCAGAAAACAAAAGAACTAGTACTGTTTAACCAAATACAAGCTCACTTTCTGAAAGCTGCAGAAACCTCACTCAAATAATACTTACCTCATCAACAACAGAACTAAAAGCAGAAATACTGAAAATTGTCAGAAGTCCACATAAGATGAAACTTTGTCTCAATTCACTCGTGAAAGCTACCACACCGGGCAGGAGTGGAGCTGGAGTGAAGGGGTGGTGGGGGAGGGACCCAGCACCCCCAGGTGTCACCCATGCTAGGGGATGAGAGACCCAGAACCATCAGGTGTCATCGAAGCTCAGTAAGCAATAAAATATAAAAAAGACAATCAGCATAACCCCCTGCTCAATTGACACCTGGAAACAACCGGGGCAGAAGCTGCCAGCCAAGCACCAAGGAGCTGCACAAGCCAGCTACTATCTGCTTAGAGACAGAGAAAATGCTGAGCATTCCAGGCTGTGTGATAGCTTTAAAGGGGCGAAGTACTTGGAACTACTTTTCTTTATATCCATCTGCTGGTAGATGGACAACCATTTATCCTGGCCTGGTCTGGACTATGAGGAAGCTTGGCCTTTAGAATCTGCTGACTGGTTGTTGTTTAGAGGAGTAGCCTAGTGATTTGTGTAGCAGGCTTTGATCCTGGTGAACTGGGTTTGATTCTCACTGCAGCTCCATGTGACTTTGGGCAAGTCACTTAATCCTCCATTGCCCCAGGTACAAAATTAATACTGGTATATAATGTGTAAACTGCTTTGATTGTAGTACTTGCAAATAAGCAAAGGAAATTCTTTTTCCTATTATACAAGGCTTAAATCACATTCCTTTTATTTATTAAATATTTTAAACATTTCTAACCCACTTTTACTCTATGCCACTGGTTCCCAAACGTGGTCCTACAGGCACCCCAGTCAGTCAGGTTTTCAGGATATCCACAATTAATATTTATATTTGCATGCACCGCCTCCACTGCATGCAAATATCTCTCATAAATATTCATTGTGGATATCCTGAAAACCTGACTGGCAGGGGTGCCTCCAGGACCAGGTTTGGGAATCACTGCTCTAAACGGCTCCCATAAAAACATACATATTAAAAATAACACAAATTCTTTATCTTCCATCAACATACATAAACATCAAAGTGCTGCTATTGTAAACTCTTCATCAGTACATTGCCCGTCAAAAAAAGGCTTGCAAAAGAGATGTTTTTTAACATCTTCTTAAATTGCTGAAAACAAGCACTTGTAAGCAGATAGGATTAGATAGGAGAAAGGAGTCCAAGATGGCACAGAAGCACCGAAGTAAGCTCTGGGAAACCAAGACAAACCTGGTCACCCTAGCAGCGATCAGTTGCCCCAATCGGGAGAAATTGAGGAAAAAAAAAAACAGCGGGTGAGAGAACAAAAAAACAAAAAGGGAGGAACTGGCCTCCTCTCAGAGGAGAAACAAAAGCTGAGGTATCCTACCAAAGAAGAGCATAAGAACTTGCGACCACCAACACACACGGTGTCAGCAGTAGTAATTAAGAACAGGGACCAACAAGGCGCCACACCTGACTGCAGCCTGGCAGTACATAGGATCGCAGGTCCGAGGAGCAAGCCTGAGGAGCAGAGTCGGAATAGACTCACATCACTGGCAAATGCCAACACACGCAGCATCGGAAGCAGCAAGTGAGAGTAGGGACTGACACGGTGCCACAGCGAACGGCAGCCTGGCAGTAAATAAGATCACAAGTCCGAAGAGTGAACAGAGCCGGAATCGACTCGCATCACCCCCGGCCCAAATCCCTTACTGACCAGCTGGTGCTGGCGCATGCGCTGCCAACACACATGGCAACCATCAACTGCACCTCCACACTGGACCGGAAGTGCGAGCACAGATGGAGACTGAAAAGACCTGAGACCACAGGTCCCGCGAGAGAACCAAGGACCCAGGACACCCCCTAGACTTTGTCCAGATGGAGGAGGCGCGAACACAGACATCGGAATCCAGCATGAACACACCCTGGACACTGCAGTGAACTACAGAACTCGCCCGAAGATGTCTGCCTGCACGGGACATCAGGACGGAGCAGCCAAGAAGCCTCACCAACCACATCAACAACCAAGATAGATAACAGTTCATCACCTAGTCCATACACACACACACACCAATACAAACACCCCAGAATCCCAAACACACACACTCAAAAAATAAAATAAACCACCACAATCTGACTTGGAGATACACTGGAACAAAGAACAAATATAGAGAGACACCCCTTGTGCTTAACCACCTTGCAAAATGGCCAACCTAAAGATATGGATTTTCTACTAAATAATAACAATACAGATAGAGAGAGATTCAAGATGGCTGCCGCGCAGGTTGATTGTTGAAACACTCTCATGTCCATGAGCAAACAATTCTTGTTATCTAAATAGAAAATGCCCCATTCTAAAAGAAAAGGAATTGTGAGATTTGTACCTCCACCCACCGCAACTTCTTCACCAGCTCAGACGTCCCTTGAGGGTTTCTTTCCCGGCGCTACCAGACTACAGCGAGGAGCGGATCCCATAGCGGGGAAAGCCGGAGGAGCGGAATCCCCGTCGGGAGAGGAAGTCTCCTTATCACCACCGTCCACCTCGCTTATTCCTCCTAGCCCGGCGTCGAGAGCAACCCTGGCGGGAAACCCCATCGACTCCAATGATGCATCGATAGGGGCGACAGTGGAGGACCCAGGCATGCAAACGGCATTCCGGGGCTCTGTGGGTAGTTTGATTACCACGGAGCAGACCTCGGAGGTAACCCTACAGACCTTGAAGGTGATGTTGGACCAGATTTCCACCACGCTACAGAAAACGTCAGGTGATGTGGTCAATTTAAACACTAAATTTGAAGAATTACAAAGTACTGTAGATTCTGTTAAGAATGATTTATCGACGCAAGTCCAAGCCATAAAGAAAGAAGTTGAAACCCTAACCTCCTTTAAAAATGTGGTAATAAAAGACTCTTTGGACACTAGAAATAAAATCGAACAACTTGAAAACTTTAACAGGCGCCTAAACCTCCGTTTACTTAATTTTCCAATAATAGCAGGGGAAACTCTAATTAACAAATTTCGGAAATACTTGATGGAAGTTCTGAATATTCCTTTAGAGGCTATACCTCCGCTAAACAAGATTTATTATATTCCTGTTAGAAATGAGGGTCAAGGTCCTGCTAAAGACAATCTTGATTTGCAAAATATTTCTGATATCTTAGAACAATCCTCGGAAATAATAGTGAACAGAGCTACAGTCATTGTGTCATTTGTTTTTGAGCAAGATTATAACACTATCTTAAGACTTTATTTTAAAAACCTTAAGTCACAATTTTATGGTGCTAAGGTTTGGGTATACCCTGACGTTACTAAGTCAACTCAGCAAAAAAGGAAGCAATTTCTTTCTTTAAAACAAAACACAATTGATATTGGAGCTTCCTTTTTTCTTGCATATCCGTGCAAATGCGTGGTCAAGCTGGCTCAAACAAAATATACATTCTTTTCACCGGAACAGCTAAAAGTGTTTATAGAGATGAAGAAAGTGAAGTGAAAAGTAAAGAAGCACTGGTTAATAACAGCCTATACCTATGAGATTATTCTTTTTTCTTTTTGATCTTCTCTAACTCTTTTCTCTCTCACATTACTATTGAGGTCTAAGAAAGGCTGTAAAATATTATTTTGTATAAATGTACCAATAGATATTTTTCTTTAGAGCGTTAAATACCTTGTTACTATGAATGGAACATTATTCTTTTATATTAATTTTTGCCTGTATTTCTCTTACAAGGTTTATCCTTGTTAAAAATGTATTAAAATTATAAATAAACAATACAGATAATGAGGATACCAGCTCTGCGTTATCTAAAGAATGTGAATCACCGCCAGACGACACTCACACCAGCATCTTAAAGAGCCTAATCACAATCCTCATAACAATACAGAGGCCAAACCAACAACACAAAACTAAACCAGAACAATAATCAACATGACCACAATATCAAAACAGACAGACCACACAGACAATTATAAATGATTAAACACACCAACATCAAATACGAAAAATATGTCCCGATATCCATAGGATATATAAATGTGAGATCGGCAGTAAATAAGGCAACACTGCTCAGAGACTGGATAGAAATGGAACAACTAGGATTATTGCTCATAACAGAAACATTGCTATACCTTGAAGATGCCCCATTACTGAACAATCTATGCCCACCGGGATACAAAACAATGCACATCAACAGAACTAAAAAGAAGGGAGACTGAGTTGCAATAATAATATGTAAAACTTCCTTTAAAGCAAAATGTTGTCACTAAACATATATCCTCAGCAACTGAAATGTTGGCATGCAAAATCACAGACACAACACTAGCTGATCAAATATGCATCATACTGTTTTACCACCCACCAGGACACTGGTCAAACGCTTAAGACGATTTCATGGATTTTATATCGAACATCTGCACAAACCAACCAAATGTTATACTACTAGGAGATATCAACCTACACCTAGAAAAAAAACGACACAAACACCAGATTTCTAATGAACTTCATAAACCAATGGAACTTCAAAACAACACAAGGCAAAAGCCACTTATTAAACATATACTAGCGCACAGATTCTCAGAAAACAAAAACCACATACTAGAAAACCACTATCATGGTCAGACTACAGCAAGCTCACGTTTACACTACAATGGAAAGAAAACAGCAAGAACAGGGAACCAAATAAACTACTCACATTCACTATCAGAGGAAAGGTGGAAACTCAGAGCTTCTGGACAACAATGATGAATGAACACAGAAACATATCACCCAAGGACATCCATTTCATGAAAAACTGGGATGAAATAAGTGAACACACACTAAACAAAACAGCACTACTCAAAACTAAAACAAGGAATAAAAAACAACCACGTCCCTGTTTTAACGATGAACTAACACACATGAAACAACTGTGTAGGAAACTAGAAAGAAAATGGGCCAAAAACAAAACAAACAAAACCATATGGAGAAAATCCATAAGAACCTATACGTAACATTAAAAAGCTAAAGCAGAATATTACAGCACATATGCCAACCCAGAACACAGCAACACGAAAAAAATATTTAAACTCATGAATAACCTACTGAAAACCCAAGATGTATTGGCATCAACCAAAACATCACCTATTGCAGATAAGCTCACACAATATTTTGAACACAAAATAGGAAAGACAAGATCAAACCTAATAAAACCAGACTTCCATCACAGACTGTGAAACAAATGACGCCAAAACCATTATACACAGAATATGGTCCTCTAACACCCAAACTAAATACAATAAAGTCATTACTGACAAAATACGTATGCTAGATAATTGCCCTAACTATATGATTAAAGACCTACTGGACTGGTTCATTGAATGCATCACCAATCACATCACATACATGTTCACAAAAGGACAATTCCCAACAGACAAAGGAAACATTGTACTTACCCCAGTACTCAAAACACGATAAGCAAAATCAGCGACATCACAAACTACAGACCAGTGGAATCAATACATTATTGACCAAAAAGTCAGAGGGTCTAGTAGCACAGCAACTAATAGAATACCTGACACAATGCTCAATCCTTCACAACTCCCAATCAGGGTTCAGACCACTACACAGCACCAAGACAGTCATAACTACCTTGATAACGAAGTTCAGAAGCTTAAAATGTCAAAGACAGAGAATATTATTAATACAATTTGACTTGTCAAGTGTTCAATCTAGTATACCACACAACACTAATGGCCCTACTTGACAACATGGGAATATGCAGTGAAGTGGCGGCATGGTTCAATGGATTCTGTTTAAATGTCCCTTTCTTAAAGACCTCTTTCTGCCCCTTTCACACTGGGGGACTAAAGGTACTTATTTCATATAACAGGTTCTGTATAGTTTCTCTAACCTCCATTGTCACCCAATCACAAGGGGGTCTGTTCTGGGGTGGCATTAGGAGCCGTAATTGAAAACTAATTCCCATAACTACTGCTTTCTGTCCAAAACTGAGTGTCACTTGTATGGGATCTACCTTGTAGGCTAAATGTAAGGTAAAGAGAAGATAGAATCAATAAAAATAGAGACAGAGATAGGTTTAAATAGATAGGTACATTTTATTCCTTACCCTAAGACAAGTCTTCAAGTTGATACAAATACAGACATCAGACAGATTCTGGGTTCATCTGCACAGCGCCCTGCCGTCTGAGAGAAGCGTTGGGGAGGACTCCGAAACTAAGGCAAAATCTCCCCTCTTTTATACACAAACCTCTCCATAGAAGTACATGGTGAGATACCTTGCTCTCAATTTCTTACATGATACTTTCCCATGCGGTCTTATCAGCATGTTTTGGGAACAAGTTGTTTTTCTTATCTTGCGGTTGAGATACCAGTGTCACATCTCCCTGTTGCAATACTTTTCATACCATCTTATGAACTCTGTATGACCTCTGTATCATTTTATACAAAAATAATAAGCCCCATTTTATTCATCTGATCCATCATTCTTTCATTACAGGTGCTGTATTTGATTTAAAAATTGTACCATTTTGTGGCAGGACTCATTGTTCAGACCTGCTTTTTGCAGATTCTCAAATATTAAATCATTTACTTGTTGTTTGGCCTAGTCAGTACTTTTTCAGTTGTTTTAGGCTGCATAGCTTTGGCCATCACTATTCCAGTGGTAGCCTTAAAGCCAGGCCATATATTAACAATTCCTAAGAACCAGATCCCATATTGTAAAGATGTCCAACCAGATGTCAGCTTCTTGGATCCCTGAATGTGGGGTACCACAGGGACCCCCAGTATCACCAAAATTGTTCAACGTAATGATGGTACCACTCGGCAAAAAACTGAAAGCACTGGGCTTCAACCCATTCATATATGCAGATGACGCCACCATCTACATACCTTTTCATAACAGCATCACTGAAATACTGGACATAGTCAAAACAGGTCTGGACCTTATGGAAAACTGGGCAACAACATTCAAACTCAAATTAAACAGAGACAAAACTAAATTCCTGGTCCTAACCAGCACAAACAACCACATAACTCACCAAAATTGGGAATCTTCCTACACAAACATCTATCACTGGACAATCAAATATCAGCAGTAACATCAAAATGTTTCAGAACACTATGGAAACGGAGACTACTTTCCCAGACAATCATTCAGGATAATGGTACAATCGACGATACTATCACACTTAGACTACTGCAATGCAGCATACGTCAGATACAAGGAAAGCACACTAAAATCACTACAAACCATCCAAAACACAGCAATGAGACTAATATTCAAAAAGTCAAAATACAAAACAGCCACTCCATTACTCAAAAAAACTACACTGGCTGCCAATAAAGGCATGACTACTCTTCAAAGCCTGCCCTCATTTTCAAGATACTATTTATTTGTGACATTTATATCCCACATTATCCCAAACAAGTTTGAGTTCAATGTGGCTTACAACAAACAGAATAGGATACTTAAAGAATAATGCATAAGAAAGTAATCCAATTTTACAATACAGTATCATAAACATACTGGGATAGCTATGGATGTTTAACATTTAGAAAATGTATTATGAATGAGAAATCGTACATGAAGCAAATAGAAAGTTAATGGTAAGTAGAGTAAAAACAAATTCAGGTAATAGTTAATTGTTTGAGATATGGTTGTTCTTTGTGAGGGTTTGTTTGAATAGGAACAATTTGAGGATTCTGCGGAATCTAGTATATTCCTATATATTTCTTATTTTGGGTGGTAAGGAGATCCACCATTTGGTTCCTAGGTAAATGAAGTCTGCAGAATGGACAGTTCTGTAGATAAGTTTTGGAACAGCACCTGAATACTCAATTGAATTATCTCTAAGAAATACAAGCCCAGAAACTACAAGTTAACTACTTCTCCACCTATCCAACTGCAGAAACACAGCATATAAAAACATCCACAGAGCAGGATTTAGCTACCTGGATTCCAAATGGTGGAACTCAATTCCAAAAGCCATGAGAAGAATCACTGTCTACAGTTCAGAAAAGAACTGAAAACCTACCTCTTCAAAAAATTCTACAGCTAACCACACAAGCTAATCAAAGACCTCCCTACACAATGTAAATACTAATGTAATTTCACATAAATGTAAACTGTAAGCCACTTTGAACCGAAACCTGTTTTCGGTTAATCGTGGGACACAAGAATACTTACATACATAAATAAAGCAAGCAACTTAACTGTTCCTGCCATTGAAAATGCTTATGCTATTGTAGCAGAATAATGCACAGAGGACACTAATTGTAAATCTAAACATTTAATAAAATCAGTTCTTAACAATCTCCCAGAAGAGGACAATCAATCCAAACAGCTATAGGGACCAGGCTGCTGGCATCAACTTTTAAAAAGGAAATAGAGCAGCTTTTAAACTAGAAACAGGGGGAAGGCCGACAGTCGCTCAAAAGCGCATGGTTCGGGATAAGGTATTTTTTGAGGATATCACCCAGAAAGGAAAGAAAAGGTTACTTGTAAGTAAGGATGTCAAAGAAATTGTAGTAGATCAGATGGCCTTAAATAAAATTAATAATGACCAAACAGAAGATAACACACTAATAATGCAATGTATTAAACGTAATATAAAACGGAACAAGCATGCATTGAAATGTCTATACACAAATGCCAGGAGCCTGAGACATAAGATGGGAGAGCTGGAGTACATTGTAGACAATGAAAAATTGGATATTATTGGCATCTCTGAGATCTGGTGGAAGGAAGATAACCAATGGGACACAGTCATACCGGGCTACAAATTATATTGTAGCGATAGGGTGGATAGGATAGGAGGAGGGGTAGCACTGTATGTAAGTGAGAACCTTGACTCGGATAGGCTGCAAATATTGCAGGAGACAAAACCCCTATTGGAATCTTTGTGGATTGAAATTCCATGTGAAAAGGGGAAAAGGACAGTGAGAGGAGTGTATTACCGTCCGCCTGCCCAGGACAAGTGGACGGACGCAGCAATGTCAAAAGAAATAAGGGAAGCTAATAAACTGGGCAATGTAATATTAATGGGTGATTTCAATTATCCACATATAGACTGGGTTAATGTAACATCGGTACACACTAGGGAGGTGAAATTTCTTGATGAAATCAAGGACGGCTTCATGGAACACTTGGTTCAGGAGCCCACAAAAGAAGGAAAAATACTAGACTTAGTCATTACTGGAGCTCATGATCTGGTGCGGGGGGTAACGGTGCGAGGGCCGCTTGATAACAGTGATCATAATATGATCAGTTTTGATATTGGCATTGAAGTAAGTGAACTTAGGAAATCAAATGCACTAGCGTTTAACTTTAGAAAAGGTGATTATGACAAAATGAGAAAAACGGTGTAAAAAAGACTGAAAGGTGCAGCTCGCAGGGTAAAAAACTTGCATCAGGCGTGGATGCCGTTTAAAAACACCATCCTGACGGGAGGTCACGTGACGGATTGAGAGACGAAGACACGTTTTTGGGTCTCTCTGGGTCAATCTCCCCCCAACGCTTAAAATTCGCGCTGAAAATTAGCGAAATTACCCACAGCAGGAATCGCTACCTCCCTAGGGGCTATGGACTTATTTGTGACTAGAGAAACCAGGGCAATGTCGGGCAAAACGATAAAAAAAGAAGGCGAGAAAGCCAGAGCACAGACTACTCCTAAGATGGCAGCGAGTCCGAAACAGGAAATCGGCTCTACCTTCACTGCAGAGCAACTTTCACAGTTGACAGAGGCGGTAAAACAGGCGCTGGAGCCAGAACTACACAAATTAACAAATCAGCTGGCAGGAATGGAATCCCTTTTGAATGACACGACTCGCCGAACGTGAGAACTAGAGGCTCGCGTATCAGAGATCGAAGATACGGAAACCCACAGAGAAGCGGCCTTCAAAGAAACGCAGCAAGAGCTCCAGGCCCTGCGTCATCAAGTTGACGACCTCGAGAACAGGTCCAGAAGATCGAACCTCCGATTAATAGGAGTGCCGGAAACGATACCCGATCGGACCTTGCCAACACAGCTCGAATGCTGGTTGAAATCAGAATTTGCGCTGATAGCGCGGGGCCGTTATGTTTGGAGAGGGCCCATCGAGTGGGAAGGAAGAATCCAGCGACTACCAGACCAAGAGCAGTGCTCATAAAAATTCACAACTTTATACACAAGGAAGAGATTCTGAGGGGGGCCCGCTCCAAATGGGACACTTTAACGCTGGAAGGAGAGCATATCAGGATATTTCAAGACTACTCCCTGGTGGTGCAGGAAAAAAGGAAGGCCTTTAGCCCTATATGCCAGAGATTGGTGGCCAGGAAACAGCGTTTCAAATTACTGTATCCAGCACAGTTAAAAATCCAAATAAACGGGACATGGAAGACCCTTACAACACCATCAGAGGCGCAAGTTGCTCTGAACCAGGAGACCACGCTAGCCACAGAGAACACCTGATGGAATTACAAATTTCAGATACCGGATAGAGCAAAATGAGGAACAGACTTCTTGAAATTGGAGGAATGAGTAGCTGGCATACTAAACAGCTTCCTGGACAGTAAAAGACAAATGTAAAGTAGTGGTTACAGTTCATATTTGAGCATGTTGTGAGTTATTGTTATGTTATGTTATAATCTTAAGCGCAAATGTTATAGTAACAAATATAGCCAAGGTGAGAGGGGGGAGGGGGGAGTACCACCATCATTAGACCTTTACTCTTCTACCCGGCGTTCGGATAGAGAGTGTGGGCTAAGAGTAAGGAATGGGGAACAAGAGGGAAGAGGGGGGGAGGGATGAGGGAGGGGTGGAAAAAAGAGCAAAGAGAATACTAACAGGAACATACAAGGGAGTAGGCTACGCCAGAGGAATAGCAGGGGAGGTAACCAACCAAGATGGGGACCCATATACATGTCACAGACCAATTGGAACAGGCAGCTCTATGGGGAAAGAGGACAGGAGCGAAATCAAGAAGTCCGGGTGAGCTGGGCACCACGGGCGTCAAGGGAGGAAAGCCAATGTATAAACTATATTAGGACCTCCATTGACCATGAAAGCTAATTCTATAAGGTTCCTGACCTGGAACGTGGGAGGGGTCTCCAGCCCAATAAAAAGGGCAAAAATATTAGCTGCACTAAATAGACACAAAGCGGACGTGATATGTCTACAGGAAACTAGATTAACACCAGACGAACATCAAAGTTAAAACGAACTTGGGTGGGAGAGGTACATGCGTCATCGGCTGAGGGGAGGAAAAGAGGAGTAGCCATATTAACCCGTAAAGGAATAGTGGCCAAAACCCAACTCATAGAAAGTGACCCCCAGGGAAGGTATGTGATGGTGCATTTATGGTTCCATCACAAAGAGTACCTGGTAATAGGGATGTATGGCCCGAACTTATATGAGAGATCGTTCTATGACAAAGTAGTGCAATCTTGCCTCCTCTATAGATCCCTACCGTTAATTATCTTAGGTGACTTCAATTTGGTGGCACACCCTAGGTTAGACTGTTCAATACCTAGACGAGCAACACGAGGAGGGCAAAGCAAAAGAGCTTTAAATCAATTCATGCAATCCCTGTTAGTCGTAGATGCATGGAGGACACTAAATCCTGAAAGGAGGGAGTTTACTCACATGTCTAGAGCACACGGAACCTTTTCCAGGATAGACTATGTATTAGTGGATAAGAAGATTTTTTCCCAGGTGTGCTCAGCGGAGATAGGCCCTGAAGAAATATCAGACCATGCGATGGTCTGGGTAGATATGCGGGTCCCAGGGCCGAACAGGGAACCAGGGGATGGCGATTCCCATCTTATTTATCAGCCAACACAGAATTCAAGAGATATATCCAAAGTAGATGGGTAGACTATTCAGAAAACAATGCAGCCTTCAAAGATCGCCCATTTGTGTTTTGGCCAGCCGCGAAAGCGGTGATAAGGGGAGATATAATTGCCTTCACGGCCAAGAGAGAAAGAAGGCTGTCCTGGGCCATTATCAACTTGGAGCAGAAATTTCAAAAAGCAAAAAGAAGATTCTTACACTCCCCCAATAAGTACCTCAAAGAGCAAATGCAAACAGCACAAATAGCATTAAACACTACATGAGAGAGCGACTAGAGCATTAATAGTTAGGAAATATAAGCTCCAACGATTTGGCAATAAATCGGGAACGCTAATGGCCAGATTAGTCAAACACCAGGGGGGTAGTAGGGTGATAACAGCAATAAAAGACCAGAAAGGGAAGATCCAACATGAAAAAGAGAAAGTAGCCCGGGTTTTGGAGGAATTCTTTGGCTCTCTATATGAGGCAAGACAGACGCCGAGCCAGGTAGGAATACAAGAATATCTGAGACAGGCTGGCATGACCCAATTCCCTAGTGAGGTCGTAGAGTCCATAAACAACCCCATATCAGGAAGAGAGTTACAAGAAATTATTAACTCATTGCCTAACCACTCTGCACCAGGCCCAGATGGCTTTTCGAGCGAATTTTATAAAATCTTGGGGCCCATGGCAATAGCAGCCCTCCTAGACTACTTTGAGGAAGTAGTGGATAAACGAAGCTTCCCCCCATACACAAACGAAGCTCTGATTTCATTGATCTTAAAACCTGGAAAAGTAGAAATGCAAGCAGAATCATATCGGCCGATATCATTGATCAATGTTGAAGTAAAAATTCTGGCCAAACTGATCTCAAATAGGTTGCACCAACATCTCCCAAGTTTGATAGGCCCGGAGCAGGTTGGGTTTGTTAGGAACCGCAAATCGGTAGTGAATGTGCGGCAAGTATTACTAGCAATGGGACATTGCCAACAAGAAAAGATAAAATCAGCGCTGATCAGCCTAGACGCAGAGAAAGCGTTTGATAGCATTGACTGGGGATACTTATTTGAAGTGGTACGTTACACGGGCTTGGAGGGATGGGCTCTCCAGGCAATCATGGTGCTCTACTCTAATCCCAGAGCTGCGGTGCTAGTGAATGGAGACCGAACTAGGCAATTTCCCATAAAGAGAGGGACCAGACAAGGGTGCCCCCTCTCCCCAGCATTGTTCCTTCTGGCCATAGAACCCCTCTTAAGGACATTAGCTAAGACAGAATCAATAGTGGGAGTGGAGGTAGGAGGAGAAAAGCTTAAAGCAGTGGCATTTGCAGACGATCTACTGATAGTGACAGAGCAACCCAATACATCAGTTAAAACACTAATTCAGGAAATTTCTCAATTTGGAGTGTTATCGGGATTTAAGATAAACATTCAAAAATCCAGCATTATGCAACTATACCCCTCGGGGCAGGTAGAAGGGGGGGGAAAGGGAATTTAACTTACAGGGAGTGGAGGAGGTTAAGTACATAGGAGTGCAAATCCCACAAGACTTAACGAAACTTTATGAGCGTAACATTAACCCCTTGTTAAGGGAGACCACAGCAAAATTGAAACAATGGCAGGGGCTACCACTTTCACTGTTGGGGCGTATAGCAATGTGTAACATGATGATAGCACCTTGTTGGCGCTATAGATTTCAGATGTTACCCCTATACCTTAACAGAGCAGATGAACAAAAGTTGAACGCTGCACTTCAAAAATTCATATGGAAAGGAAAGAGGTCGAGACTAGTGTTGGACATGGTGTGCACGCCAACAGAATATGGTGGCTTGGGTCTAATGAACATAAGAACACTATCAATAGCATGTGCCATGAGACATCTAAATGACTGGTTCCAAGGCATGGCGGATTTCTCCGCAACACAAATTGAGTTGAACCTCTTTAAAAACTACCACTTCAGTAGCTACTTACACGGGTTGAAATGCACGCCAATACCAAAGCTGATGACGTCACACATTTTACCCACCCTACAGAAAGCGTGGTCATGGATCTGCAAATTGCATCACTGCTCTCCTAGAGTCACTCCCTTCTTACCGGTGCGTGGAAACCCGGCGTTCCCTCCGGGCGATCTACACGAAATCTTTGGAAAATGGAATGCTAAAGGAGTAATATACTTGTTGAATATTATCAACAAAGAAGGGAGATTGAAAACTTTTACTGACTTAAACGAAGCGCAACTCTTTGGACCCAGAGATCACTTTCACTATTGGCAGTTAAAGCATTAAGTGAGGAGCTTATCATGGGAGGCATTGACAGAAGATGCCCAGGAGGAACTCGCTTCAGCTCTGTCTTTGAATTCACAACAGAAGGTACCGCAATCATTCCACCACAGACACATCAAGGACACTAAGCTGGAAATGGACTATGCTAAACAAGCCAAGGTTTGGAGTGGAGACCTATCAACTCCAATACCAGCAAGTGTGTTTAAGTCTCATGTGTTGACGATCCGAAGCACGACCCCTTGGACAGCATATTGGGAACTCCAATATAAATTTGCGGCACGACTCCACATTCCCCCTCGCAGAGCGTTCCACATGGGCTTGTCCCCGGATGGAGCGTGCCCAAAATGTGGAGGGGAAGGAGCAACACTGGGACACATGTTTTGGAGTTGCCCAAAAGTTCAAAAGTTCTGGTTGACTATTGTGGAACATACTTGGAGAACATGGGACGCAACATGGATAAGCACCCCCTTGATGTTGTTTGGAAAGCTAGAGCTGGGCACATCAAAACCCAGAGGATATACGGACTTTGTGAAACGGGCAGTGATGGTGGCAAAAAAGGCCATTCTTGTGGACTGGTTAGAAGCGAGGGGGCCTCGGATCCAAACGTGGCGGGCCCAGATGATGTTCCTTCTAAGAATAGAGAGATTAAACTGTAAAGACCGACCAAGCCAAGAACTTGATCAATTCTTGACAAGATGGACCCCATTCCTGAAGACTCTATCCCCTGCTGCACGAAGCCAACTGTTGAATATGTAGCCAAATTAATAGCTAATAATTAACCTTGTATGTATAAGATAGTTTGGAATAAAGAAGAGGAAAAGGGGAAGGGTGGGGGGAGGAGAGGGTGGGAAGGGAATAATAATGGAACTGATGATGGAAATCAGTACAAGGAAACAGAAATGTATATGCTCTGACTGCCATCAATAAAAATGATTTAAGCATAAAAACACCATCCTGGAGGTACAGGACAAATATGTTCCGCGTATTAGAAAAACGGGAAAAAAGACCAAACATCAGCCAGCGTGGCTAAACGGTAAGGTAAAGGAAGTCATTAGAACCAAAAAACAATCATTCAGAAAGTGGAGAAGAGAACCGACTGAAAGTAACAAGATAAAACATAAGGAATGCCAAGCCAAATGCAAAGCGGAGATAAGGAGGGCAAAAAAGGACTTTGAAAAAAAGTTAGCGTTAAAAGCAAAAACACATAGTAAAAAATTTTTTAGATACATTAAAAGCAGGAAGCCGGCTAAAGAATCGGTTGGGCCGCTGGACGAAAATGGTGTTAAAGGGGCGATCAGGGAAGACCGAGCCATAGCGGAGAAATTAAATGAATTCTTTGCTTCAGTCTTCACCGAGGAGGATTTGGGAAGGACACCGGTGCCGGAAAACATATTTGAAGTGGGCGAGTCGGAGAAACTAAACAAATTCTCTGTAAACTTGGAGGATGTAATGGGTCAGTTCTGCAAACTGAAGAGTAGTAAATTGCCAGGACCTGATGGTATTCATCCCAGAGTATTAATAGAACTGAAAAATGAACTTGTACAGCTACTGTTAGTAATATGCAATCTATCCCTAAAATTGAGTGTGGTACCGGAAGACTGGAGGGTAGCCAATGTTATGCCGATTTTTTAAAAAGGCTCCAGAGGAGATCCGGGAAATTATAGACCGGTGAGTCTGACGTCGGTCCCGGGCAAAATGGTAGAGGCTATTATCAAGAATAAAATTACAGAGCACGTACAAAAACATGGGTTGATGAGACAAAGTCAGCACAGATTTAGTGACGGAAGTCTTGCCTCACCAATCTACTGCATTTTTTTGAGGGGGTGAACAAACATGTGGACAATGCGGAGCCGATGGATATTGTGTATCTGGATTTCCAAAAGGCGTTTGACAAAGTGCCTCATGAAAGACTCCTGAGGAAACTGGAGAGTCATGGGATCGGAGGTAGGGTATTACTATGGATTAAGAGCTGGTTGAAAGATAGGAAGCAAAGAGTAAGGTTGAATGGTCAGTATTCTCAGTGGAGAAGGGTAGTTAGTGGGGTCCCGCAGGGGTCTGTGCTGGGACCACTGCTTTTTAACATATTTATAAATGTCCGAGAAATGGGAGTAACTAGTGAGGTAATTAAATTCACAAATGACACAAAATTATTCAGGGTCGTCAAGTCGCAGGAGGAGTGTGAAAGATTACAGGAGGACCTCGTGAGACTGGGGGATTGGGCGTCCAAGTGGCAGATGAAGTTCAATGTTGACAAGTGCAAAGTGATGCATGTGGGTAAGAGAAACCCGAATTACAGCTATGTCATGCAAGGTTCCGCGTTAGGAGTTACGGACCTAGAAAGGGATCTGGGAGTCATCGTTGATACGATGTTAAAAACGTCTGCCCAGTGTGCTGCCACGGCTAAGAAAGCGCACAGAATGTTGAGTATTATTAGGAAAGGGATGGAAAACAAACACGAGGATGTTATAATGCCGTTGTATCACTCCATGGTGCAACCGCACCTCGAGTATTGTGTCCAATTCTGGTCGTCGCATCTCAAAAAAGATATAAAGGAATTAGAAAAGGTGCAGAGGGCGCCGAAAATGATAAAGGGAATGGAACGACTTCCCTATGAGGAAAGGCTGAGAAGGTTAGGGCTCTTCAGCTTGGAGAAAAGGTGGCTGAGGGGTGATATGATAGAAGTCTACAAGATAATGAGCGGAGTAGAGCGGACAGATGTGAAGTGTTTGTTTACACTTTCAAATAACAAGAAAACCAGGGGACACAAGATGAAGCTAGAATAAGGTAGATTTAAAACAAATAGGAGAAAGTTTTTCTTTACTCAGCATGTAGTTAGACTCTGGAACTCAGTGCCAGAGAATGTAGTGACAGCAGCTGGCCTTACGGAATTTAAAGGGAGTTTGGACAGATTCCTGAGGGAAAAGTCCATTGAAAATTTTTTTTTTTTTTTTTTTTGGGGGGGGGGGGGGGGGGGGGTTGCCGGGTTCTTGAGGCCTGGATTGGCCGCTGTCGGGGACAGGATGCTGGGCTTGATGAACCCTTGGTCTTTTCCCAGTATGGCGGTGCTTATGTACTTATGTATTTCTTGTTAACAGATTCTACCCCACTGAGCTATCTTATAAACAAGGGTTTAAACACCATTTTTAACTACAGGTTTTTACTTCTCCACAAGACCTCCCCCACTGTGCTACCATATAACCAGCACAAACGTCACGCTTTTAGCGTTTTAGAGGGAGTTCTGCTTTTCCAGTAGCTCTCCCCCCACTGTGCTATCCTAGCCAAGGTATTCTCTGTGCCCTTGTTCCCACAGCACATAGAACGTAAGATCCCTCTCCCTTTTACCACACCATTCAGGAGAGCAGACACAATGAACTGTCTGGGGACTTACCCTACTTCATGGAACTCCTGTGGATTAGGTGGGACTCCTCCTCCCAGTTAAAGCTTGAACCCAAAACACTGGACTGTTCCTTAACCTCAGGGAATCCTGCTCCCTTGTCCCAGGAACTGAACATTCCATTGAAAACCTACTGGAACACCTCCCCCTTCATTTGCTTATCTACATGCTGGTGCCCCTTGCTACAGAGAACTGTTAACCCCAGTTTCCACCCCTTACTAGGGAGAACGTTTCTCTCTCCCCCCCCCCCCCCCCCCCACTCCAGGCATGGCTGTGAGCTGACAAGGTTAAGCCTTGCTCTGCCCTCTCTGTAACCCTGGAGTGCTGCTCTTTGAGTATGTCTCTTTAAATATTCAGCACAAAACATCCACCAGCTTCTCCTAAACTGCTAGCTCAAAATCTGAGTCATGCAGCCAGGTGACTCTGCATCCTAATCACAATGGCGGAGGCTCTGGATACCTTAACAAAATCATACTAGATTGTCCAGACCATGTACTTTCCTCATTCCCAGTCTCTGGAGTTTCTCAGCCATCTCAGTAAGAATGTGTGTGAACTACGCCACACTGCGCATGATGTGATGAAAGGTCATGTTTATTGTATTTATTTATGACATTTTTACCCCACATTAGCCCGAGAGTGACTCAGGTTCAATGTGGCTTAAATAACAATCAAATGAATGCTACATATTAAAAATTATATAAACAGACTATAAAGTACAATAAATAATGCTATATATAACACTGGCTTTGTAAAACAAATATAACATATGTGGTGAATTAACCTGGATGCAACTGTTCTTAGGGGTAGATGGATAGAGAAAAGATTAAATCATAAATAAGTTTGTAAACAAAGAAGTGAAGATAAATAAATATGGGTACAATTAGGGCTAGATAGGATTAGGGAGGAAAGATGAAGTGAAATTAATTGTATGAATGGATAATGTTCAAATAGAATTCTTTGTTTTCTGAAAGGCTAAACTGAAAAAAATGAGTGGTCAGTTTCTGAGGGACAGGTAATCATCTACATTTAATTGTTTTGGGTAGAGAATTCCAAGTTTTAGTACCTTGATATGAGAAACTGGTATTGTGAATTGTTTTATAGATTATATTCCTACAAATAGATACAAATGTTCATTAACAATGGTAAGAAACTATGTGGGTAGTGAGCATAGAATTTTGAAACACTTCCTTCCCAAACGATTCCAAGGTTCTAGCCTTTCTCCATGGGGGCACCAAGCAATGAGTCTTTGAACTTTTGGCTCTTTTGAAAACACATTCAACCATCATGGAATGTGAGGAAGCTGGAGCTTCTTGAATTCCAGGGTCTTCTGGACTCTATACATACAGTTGGCCTTCTTACTGACCTGCTGGACAGAGAGCGAGGGCTACCACTCCTTCATATGCACCAGATTGAGGATTCTGTAAACAGGCCCTGTCACAGCTTCCTTTGGGGGTTGTCAAACTAAAGGATGTTAAATGTCTTGGCCCTGGGCTTATCCTCAGTATCCAAATCAAATGGGACGGACTTAGCCATGTTTCTTGGCATCCCCCTGACATGTGGCACCAGGGCCAATTAAGACAGTGACAAATCCTTCCTCACCTAGTGGCCACTACCAACGATCAATTTCTAAGAAGGTGAAGGCCCTCTTGATGTCAATGCATCCCCAGTGTTTGATGAAGTTACTGAAACCAGAGTCTGATGCCTCAAATGCCAAAATCAATAGACTGGACTTTTCAGGACTTTTCTGTGCTTTTTCTCACAACCTCAGAGTGTACAAGAGGAATCGTTATCAGGTCCTAGGCACTGCAAGCAGCAGTTATGTGTGTCCATCATGGACATGATCCTGTTGCATTAGGTGCACTTTTTGAAACCATTGGGAGGTATGTGGGACCTATCAGAAAAAACTGCATCATCTCAATGGCAGATAAGACAAAGGAGCCAAGATGGTAACAGAGTAAGATGCGGATTCCAGCTGCTCTCGCATTTTGAGAGTCCTATTTGAAATTCTTTATACTATATTACCTTGGAAATGCCTAAACATAGGGGGAAGATCAAGGGAGTTCTTCCATCTCCTCCTGCTGCTGTAAATCTTTGCCAGGCCGTAATTAACATCTTATATGGTATCCTCTCCTGGCGAGTCCACCTAGGACTAGGAAGAGCCCTAGCTTGGACAGTGAGGTGTCTCTGAGCCCTGGTGGACCTGCTGCTCCCCCAAAGCTCTGAACCACCAATCAACTTCAGCAATCGTGAGATTTGGAGAATGCCAAAGATTGTCGGCATCACAGGACAGGCTGGTCAATCTAGCACAGAGAAAAGGATGTCAGTTGCTCGGGTCTGGGAGCAACTACACTGCCATCACAGGCAAGCCCAACTCGGTTACTTGCGAATGGAGAAGGGAATGTTTCTGGTGAATTATCACCACAAGCAGGTGTTTTCTTCTGCTTCTACAGTGGCTCTGACTCCATTGAAACCGCTGGTTAAACCTAAGGTGGTAACACCAGATTTGCTCCTCCTTTGTTAATACTTTTCTTGTTTCAATCTCCAAGTTGCAAGATTTGTAGACAAAAGTAATTTCTCAAGCCTCCAAGATCGAATCAGTGTATCTCAACTGAAATCTTCTCAATCTGTCTTGATTCAAGATTAAGGAAAGTTGAAAATCTGGAGAATTATGCACAGAAGTTTGAATTTAAGAGAATTCTTAATTTTCTACAGCCTAGACTGACTTCTGTTAGGATCTTTCTAATACATTACTACAGTTAGTATTAAAATATTCTGAGTAAGCCTATAAAATATTAAACAAGTCAAGTTGAGAGCTAACGAAGGGTATAAATCGACACAACCCACATAATTGTTTACATTGCATTCCTAATGCAATTCAAACTGTTATAGGATGGGGTGATCAGAGTAAAACTAAAGTAAAAGCATGAATGACAAAATCTTCTTTAAAATGAAGGAATTTATTTAGAATATAGTGCTCACAAAATATTACTCCAAATACTGTACATACTCACATATAAACCCATGTGCATATAAACAGAGAACAATTTTCCCCTAAAAAAAAAAAGGGGGGGAGAGGAATGTTAACTCGGAATTTAAATCAATAGTTTATATTCAAAAACTGATAATCCTCTCTCTCCTTCCTTCCCTCCCTCCCTCCCCCATGGCATCTGACATTCCTGCAGTGGTGTCCTGCCGCAGCCAGTGCTGCCCCCAGCCCCTCCCCAACTGGAAACACTCCCTCCCTCCTTGTAAAGAGAACACCACCCCTCCCAAATCCACTGCAGGCCCCCTTCCCTGAGCCTACCTTATAGCCCTAGTGGTCCAGTGGTGAGCTGGGGCAAGAGCAATCCTCCTACGCTCCTGTCCGTGCAGTCTCTTTAGCAAAAATGGCTTTTCCGCAAGTTCCCGCAGCAATCTCAAGGCAAGTATTTCCCTGACGTTTTAAGAGAAATTGTTTTAACTCCTATTCTAAAAATAAGAAGATAGTTAGTGAATCCCTAAATATAGGCCAGTATCTTCCATTCCCCTCTTTGCCAAAATTATGGAAGGGTTGGTGGCAAGGCAAATCAATGGGAACAATATTTGGAGAAGTTTCAACAAATTACGTGCAACCCAACCAGGTTTCTGGATAGAATGAGTATGGAAACTGTCTTCTGTTCTTTGGTTGCTTTAGTAAGTCTGTGGTGAGCAGAGGTCAGTAGATAGTGCTACAATTTGACTTATCAAACACATTTGATATGGTCGATCATACACTTTGAATACAAATTTTGAGTGAATTGGGTCTAACTGATAATGTTTTATTATGGTTTTGGTTTTTTTGTCTAAAAGATTGTATCAAGATGAAACAGGTCCAATTAGGAAATGGCCAACTTTGTTTAATGCTTTGCTACACCCTTTAGGTAAAGCAAAGATACTTACCTGTAGCAAGTATTCTCCGAGGACAGCAGGCTTCACAATCTCACAAGTGGGTAGACAAGCCACGTCGCCTGGGATTTGGCACATTAGCCAGCAAGGAAAAGTTTTGAGAGCCTTCTAGGGAGCAAATCGCATCCCATCGCGCATGAGTGGAGCACCTTCCCACCTGCAGAAAGTCTGCTGCTCTTCAGTTTAATACAATAGTATAAAAATAAAACAAGGTATGGAGAAACAAGGGGAGGTGGACGGGATTGTGAGAGTGTGAAGCCTGCTGTCCTCGGAGAATACCTGCTACAGGTAAGTATCTTCACTTTCTCCAAGGACAAGCTGGCTTACTGTTCTCACAAGTGGGGAATCCCTAGCATCCAAGCTCACCCAAAAAAATAAACAATGGTCAATTGGGCCTCGCAACAGCAAGGACATAACGCAGATCAACATGAAACTATACATATCTAGATGAGGGTGCAGCCTGGAAAAGAACAAAACAGGTCTAGGAGGGTGGAGTTGGATTCTAAACCCCGAACAAATTCTGCAATACTGACTGCCCAAACCGACTGTCGCGTCAGGTATCCTGCTAAAGGCAGTAATGAGATGTGAATGTGTGGACTGAAGACCACGTCGCAGCCTTGCAAATCTCTTTAAATGGAGGCTGACCTGAAGTGGGCTAGCGACGGAGCCATGGCTCTAACATTATGAGCCATGATATGACCCTCTAAAGTCAGCCCAGCTTAGGCATAAGCGAAAGGTATGCAATCTTCTAGCCAATTGGAAACGGTGCGTTTACCGACGGCGACTCCCCCCCCTGTTGGGATCAAAAGAAAAACAACTGGGCGGACTGCCTGAAGGGCTTCGTCTGCTCCATATAAAAGGCCAACACTCTCTTGCAGTCCAAGGTGTGCAGGCTTTTTCGCCAGGGTGGGCAAGAGGACAGGGGAAAAAATGTTGGCAAGACAATCGACTGGTTCTGATACAACTCCAACACCACCTTCGGAAGGAACTTAGGGTGCATGTGAAGGCTACTCTGTTGTGATTAAACTTAGTATAAGGTGCATCCACTACTAAGGCTTGAAGTTCACTGACCCTATGAGCTGAAATAACACAGTCACCAAGAAAACGACCTTCCAGGTCAAGTACTTCAGATGGCAGGAATTCAGTGGCTCAAAAGGAGTTTTCATCAGCTGGATGAGAACGATGTTGAGATCCCATGATACTGGTGTAGGTTTGACAGGAGCTATGACAAAAGCAAACTTCTCATGAAGCGAACAACTGAAAGCTGTCCAGAGATAGGCTTACCTTCTACACGCTGATAAGCACTAATCGCAATAAGGTGAACTCTTACAGAGTTGGTCTTAAGACCAGACTCTGGTTAAGTGTAGAAGGTATTCAAGCAGGGTCTGTGTAGGACAGGAAAGGGGATCCATGGCCTTGCTGTCACACCAGACGGCAAACCTCCTCCATTTAAAAGAGTAACGCCTCTTAGTGGAATCTTTCCTGAAAGACAGCAAGACCCGGGAAACCCCCTCCAAAGACCAAAAGAAGCAAATCCTAGGCTCTCAACATCCAGGCCGTGACAGCCAGAGACTGGAGGTTGGGATGTAGAAGCGACCCCGCGTTCTGTGTGATGAGGATCGGAAAACACTCCAATCTCAGCGGTTCTTCATATGACAATTCCAGAAGAAGAGGGAACTAAATCTGACGCGGCCAGTAGGGCGCAATCAGATCCATGGTTCTGCTGTCTTGCTCGAGTTTCAACAAAGTCTTTCCCACTAGAGGTATGGGAGGATACACAGAGAAGACCTGTCCCCCAATGAAGGAGGAATCTGTCGTGGGCCTGAAGCCTGGAACAGAACTGAGGGACCTTCTGGTTGAGTTGAGTGGCAAATGATCCACCAAGGGGATCGGAAGATCTTGCGAGCTATGCCCAGACCACTTATGAGGTTGCATTATCATGCTCAGTCTGTCGGCCAACCATTGTTTACACCTGCCAGATAAGTGACTTGGAGTAACATGCCTTGACAACGTGCCCAATGCCACATCTGGATGGCTTCCTGACATAGAGGCCGAGGTCTGGTGCCCCCCTGCTTGTTGGTGTAATACATCGCAACCTGATTGTCTGTTTGAATTAGGCCAATTTGACTGGACAACCGATTTCTAAAAGCCTTTAGAGCATTCCAGATTGCTTGAAGCTCCAGGAAGATTCATTTCCTGGAGGGACCAAACTCCTTGGGTATGAATCCCATCTACATGAGCTCCCCACCCCAGAAGAGATGCGTCCGTCATCAGAGCTTTTTGTGGCTGAGGAATTTGGAATGGTAGTCCCATGATCAGATTGGATCGGTCCACCATTGAAGAGACAGCATAAGCTCCAGGGACACTCAGATGACATCTTCCAGAATACCCGTGGCTTGTTACCGCTGAGAAGCTAGGGTCCATTGAGCAGATCGCATGTGAAGATGTGACATGGGTGTAACATATACTGTGGAAGCCAAGTGACTCAACAATCTTAACATCTGCCAAGCTGTAACCTGCTGTGATGTTCAAACCCTGGACCAAGGGAGAGAAAGGTTGTCCACACGCGCCTCCGGGAGGAAGGTTTGGACATTCTTCGTATCGAGCAGGGCTCCTATAAACTCCAATTGTTGAACTGGATGGTGATGGGACTTGAGGTAGTTTATTACGAACCCTAGTAGTTCCAGCACCTGAATAGTCATTCGCATAGACTCCTGAGCACCTTCCTTCGAGGTGCTCTTCATGAGCCAATCATCGAGAAAAGGGAACACATGCAATCCCAGCCTGCATAGCAAAGCTGCGACTACCGCTAGGCATTTTGTAAAAACCCTGGGAGCCGATACAAGGCCAAAAGGCAACATGCAGTACTGAAAGTGATGTGCTCCCAGCCAAAATTGAAGATACTATCTGTGAGCTGGAAGTATCGGAATGTGTGTATATGCATCCTTCAAGTCCAGAGAACATAGCCAATCATTTTCCTGAACCATGGGATGAAGCGTGCCCAAAGAAACCATCTTGAACTTTTCTCACACTAGAAATTTGTTCAGGGCCCTTAGGGACGCATCCCCCCTGTCTTTTTCTGCACAAGGAAGTACCTGGAATAGAATCCCTGCCCTTCTTCCCCTGGTGGAACGAGTTCTACCGCATAGGCCTTCAGAAGGGAGGAGAGTTCCTCTGCTCGTGTTGAGAGCTGAATGAATGCGCTCTCGGTGGGCAATTTGGGGGTTTGGATAACAAACTGAGGGTTTATCCTAACTGGACTATTTGAAGAACCCACTGGTCGGAGGTTATAAGAAGCCACCTTTGGTGAAAACATTTCAACCTCCCTCCAACCTGCAAGTCGTCTGGAACGGACACTGACTGCGGCTACGCTCTGCTGGAGCCAGTCAAAATCTCATCCCTTGCTTTTGCAAGGGAGCAGCAGGGGCCATGGGCACACGCTGTTGAGAACCAGCACACTGGGGCTCAGCCTGAACAAGCTGGTGAGCCATAGGAGCATACCTACCTCCTGGATGAGGAGGTAGTCGAAGAAGACGTCCAGCAGCCTCTGTGTGCTTTTGATTTGGTCAGCGACCTCTTCAACCTTCTCTCCGAAAAGATTATCCCCCCCAGCAAGGGGCATGCGCCATTCTCTGCTGGACTGAATGGTCTAGGTCAGAAATACGCAGCCATGAGAGTCTGCACATTGCTATAACCTGGGCAGAGATTCTGGATGCCACGTCAAAAGTGTTGTAAGTGTCCCTTGCCAAGAAGTTAATGACACACCTTCTGCTGCTTGACCAACTGGCGAAAAGGCTCAGCCTGCTCCGGAGGGAGCGTGTCGACCAAGTCTGGCAGCTGCCTCACCGAGTTCTGCAAGTAAATGCTCGTGAAGAGCTGGTATGATTGAATACGGGCGATGAGCACAGCGGCCTGATACATTTTCCTCCCAAGAGTCCAGGGTCCTAGCTTCTCTGCCTGGGGGAGCCGAGGCATAGTCCCTAGTACTCCTGCTTTTTTGAGCGCGGCATCCACCACCATAGAGTTGTGGGGTAATAGACCTTACCAAACCAGGTTCCCCGTGTATCCGATACTGGGTATCAATCTTCTTGGGGATCACAAGGGCAGACAGAGGGAAAACCCAGTTCCGTACTTCCTTGAGTACCTCATGGAGAGGAGCCATCACTGCCTCATTAGGTGGAGAGGTGTAGTCCAGGAACTCGAGCATCTTGGCCCTAGGCTCGTCCTCCTCTTCTACGGGGAATGGAATGGCCTGCGCCATTTCCTGTACAAGAGAGGTGAAAGAGACTCTAAGGTGGAGGGGAAGGCTCAGAAAGAATCCCATAGGACACATCGGAGAAGTACCTGGGATCCTCTTCTGTTTTTTATGAGCACTCTTATTCAGTATCAGACAGCACTTCTCTCAGGGATGTCTGAGACCTGGTCTGCCTCAACGTGGAGGATCCATGTCCTTGAGAACGGTGTCGAGGAGTTTGCACCTGCCTCGACTGTGGTGAAGCTTCCTCCACCAACGTCAAAGGAGAACCGGCCTGGGTGGCAATCGACACTGGGGCCACAAGCAGCGCCGGTGCCGGAGGCCACACCATGGGCTGAGGGTCAGGCAGGGCCGCAGTGGAAGGCACCCCCAATGCACATCGCTGCATCAAGCCCTCCAAGAGCTCTGGAAGCAAGGCCCAGATATGTTCATTGAGGGCCACCATTAGTAAAGGCTGAGAGGCCGGTGTGGGGGTCAGGTTGTTGAAGTGTCTCGGATGCGGAAGCAGGATCTCAGCTGCTGGGAGACGCACGCATCAGCATCTCGAATAGTGAGCGGTCCTCCTGGTGCCAATGTTTCTCAGGCGCCGAGTCTCTCGGCGCCCCAGAACTCCCAGCATAGTGCAAAGGAGATCAGTGTTGGTGCTTCTTGGTCTTCGCCTGATGCACTTCATCCAAACTCCTCGGTGCCAATGAGGACGACATCAAATCTTCATGTCGCCTCGGCATCAGGTCAGACGATGCTCGGTCCCAGGGGGACTGCATAGCAGGAGGCCTCAAGGCAGGTGGGGAGGGGACCCACTTGACGCCTCACTGCTACCAGTGTCTTGGGGTCTCGCAGCAACCATCCCTACCTTGACTCCAAACGTTGATGCTTTCTTCAATGTCGACGTCGAAGAACCGGACCAAGCTCAAAAGGTTTTTCCTCGAGCCTCTTGGGAAATTTGCGTCCTTTTCTTCCTACAAAAGCAAAGGACACAATTTGGCAGGCTATGGTCGGGCCCGAGGCACTGAATACACCAAGAATGTGTATCAGTACCCGAGATGGTCCGGTTGCACCAGGAGCAATGCTTTAAGCCACTGTGAGTCTTCAATGCCATAGAAGAGAAAATGGCTCCGACAAACATTTTTTAAAAAACTCGCGACTGTGCCTGAAAAGTGGAAAAGAGGCACAAAAAAAGAAGAGACCCATCCGAGCAGGCCTAAATGGGGTCCCGCGACGAAAGAATAAATAAAACAAATGTGGGCCAGAAAGAAACTGGGGAAAATAAGAGATTTCTTTTTTTTTTTTTACATAACAAAAGAAAGAAGAAGAAAAACTGAGGAGAAAAAAGGCGCTGAAACGCAGTTAAGGCTCTTCCCAAGCATGTGAGGAGCAACAAAAAGTGCAGCTGCTTCCTCCAGCAGAAAGAAACTGAAGAGCAGCGGATGTGCGTAGGGCGAGAAGTCACTCCGTGCATGTCCGGTGAGATGCAACTCGCACCCCAGAAAGCTCTCAAAACTTTCTTGCTGGCTAATGTGCCGAATGCCGGCCAACACGGATTGTCTACCCACGTGTGAGAACCTGCTTGTCCTCGGAGAATGAGTTGGACAATACATGCATCAAAACATTTCTCTATGCTGTTGACATTACAGCACTGCTTCCAATACATCACGACTGGGTTGATACTACTGAACAGTTAAAAGGTTGCATGGATGTTACTGAAAGAGGGGTAACAACACAAATTAAGACTGAATAGAGAAAAAAACTATATTAAGTTTTAATAAACATTAAATTTTTATAAATAAGCAAATTAAATTACCCACTGAACTTTACAATAGGGAATGATTCATACAATTTTGAAAATGTCACCCGGATACTGAGGATTCAAGTTGATAATCAACTTTTAATAGATTAACAAAAAATGCTTTGACAAAAAGATTGGGGGGGGGGGGTTTCAGCAAGAAAAAGGAAGAAAATTAGGCAATATCTTGATCTTCCCAAATTTACTTTGGTTTTTCAAGCTTTATTGTTATCACAATTGGAATATATTAATAGTGTATATGGTGGTTGTTCTACGAAATTAATTAAGAAACACTCGTATTTTACCATAACAACTGAAAGGGTGACACCACTACTTCTTCATTTACACTGGCTTCCAGTGGAAGCGAGGATTAAATTCAAATTGTGTATGTTGGCTTTCAAAATCATATATGGAGTTGCTCCTCCATAAATGATTTTACAACTTTCCTCACTGAATAAAAGTTACTATCTTAGATTAAATTAAATTTTCCTGCTGTTAGTAAGATCAAATCTTTTAAAGCAGTTACCTCTTCTTTTACCTATCAGGTTTCTAGGATTTACAATTCTCTTCCCCTTTCTACAAGACAGCAAACTAATTATTTCCTTTTTAACAAAGAGGTTAAAACAGTATTGCTTTGTGAATCTCTGTTGTTCACATTTTGAAACTTATCTATTGCAGCTTAATGTATACTTTCATACTTTTGTTAATCACAATTTAATTTATGCTATTTACATTTTGAAGTTTGACTGTGGTTTAATGTGTATTCCTAGATTGTCCCATTCTTAATTTATCTGCTATAAGATTTGAGATGTAATGTAATCCTCCTATCCAAAAAAAAAAAAAAAACTGATTATATTGCATCTACTGAAAAGAAAAATGCAAAAGCTTCCTTAAACTTAAATATATCTGCTATTTTTTAATTTTCAGAAACTGAAGTATCAACACAGTGTCTAGCAAGGCTCCTATGAATTACAGCTGCTGTACTGGTTGGAGGTGGGACTTGGGATAGCTGATCACGAACCATAGTAGCTCAAAACCCCAAATAGTGCTCTTGATCATGTGTTTCCCTACCTGGGCAGCTGGCTGAACTCCCAACCTGCATAGTGATACTGCAACTACCACTAGACACTTGGTAAAGTCCCTGAGAGCTGACTCAAGGCCAAATGGCAGGATGTAGTACTGGGCATGATGTTTCCCCAATCAAACTCGAGATACTTCCCAGCCACAAGAAGTATCTAAATGAGAATATAGATATCCTGTAAGTCCAGAGAGCATAATAGTTTGCCTGAATCATGGCAAGAAGAATGCTCTGGGGAAATTTCTCTTTGACTAGATACTTGTTCAGGCCCCTGAGGTCTAGAATAGGACACCCCTCCCCTTTTCTTTGGCACAAGAAAGTATCTACAAAATAATTCCTTCCCTTCTTCCCCTGGTGGAATAGTTTGATCACCATTTGCCTGTAGAAAGGCAGAGACTTCCTCTGCAAGTACCTCCTTGGGCAAAGTACTGAGGTAAGACACTCTTGGTGGGCAATTTGGAGGACCAATGGAATGCATATCTGTGATGGACAGTTTGGAGAACCAACCGGTCAGAGGTTAAAAGGGGCCATATTGTTTGGAAAAAATTCAGACTCCCCCTACTAGCAGGCCATCCAAAATGGCTACTGGTATCATGGCTATGCTCTCCTGGAGCCAGTCAAAAATCTTATTCCTGGGGAATGAGCTTTTGACTGGCTTGACTGAGGAGTCAGCTGGGTCTTCTGGGTGCACTGCTGGTGAGGGCAAGAGCGCTGGGGCTGGGCCGGATGGGAAGGAGTAAACATAGGCCTTTGAGAGCAGTGGGCACCTTTTCTAAGCCCAGTCGAAAACCTCTGAGGTGGATGAAGAAGGTGGATGCCGAGGGACTTAAAGAATGATTCTTAATGAGGTTCATGGCCTCCTCCACCTTGTCTCCAAAAAGATTATCCCCTTGGCACAGCATGCCCATCAATCTCTCCAGAAGCACAGGTTCAAAGTCAGAGATACGCAGCAGAGAGCCTGGATACAACATCAGAAAGTGTCAAAAGTGCCCCTGGCAAGGAAGGGAAATTTAGGTTCTTACCTTGGTAATTTTCTTTCCTTTAGTCACAGCACATGAATCCATTACGAATGGGTTGTGTCCACCTACCAGCAGGGGGAGATAGAGAACACTGAAAACCATAGTGCCTCTAGGACAGCTAGCTTCATCTGACTCTCAGTATTTTGAAGCTTCCAAAGAAGTGTTAAACCGCAAAGTAGCATAACATGAACTTTCCTCACAGCGAACAAACGCCCCAGAACAGGAGCAACAACACAAAGGAGGGACAAACTCAACCTGCTGTAGTAGAACAGAAATCCTGAAGATTGTTTTCCAACTTCTCCCAATGAGGGAACATGTCTGCAGGAAAAACTGAACACAAAACAGAGTCAATCAGGGAGGGATCATGGATTCATCTGCTGTGACTAAAGGAAAGAAAATTACCAAGGTAAGAACCTAATTTTCCCTTTCTTGTCATCAGCAGCAGATGAATCCATTACGAATGGGATGTATCAAATCGACCCTGCGGAGTGGGAACTGGCAGACGAAGTGTTCCTTCAACTCTGTGCCAAATGGGGAACACCCTTAGCGGGTCTTATGGCGTCAAGCACAAATGCCAAAGTCCCGTCCTTTTTCAGCAGACGGAGAGATCCTCACTCGGCGGGGTTGGATGCCTTGGCTCAACCCTGGCCCCCGGGCCTCCTGTACGTGTTCCCTCCTTGGCCCTTAATAGGGACACTCCTCCTGCGAATTCGGCTGCATCAAGGAGTGGTGATCCTCATTGCCCCGGATTGGCCCAGGCGGCCATGGTATGCGGACCTCCGGCGGATGCTGGTGGAGGCTCCCCTTACTTTGCCTCTGGTACCAAACCTGTTCCACTGCCTGTTGTAACCAGGAGAGGCAGGCTCGAGCAGCATAAGAACTGCAAACAGGGGAGGAAGTGACGTCACCAGTGGAGATGGCAGCCTAAGCCAAGAGCTCCGTCGTACCCTGAGCAAAAATAGCATACCTACCCCGCTAAAACGGCGATATTTGAGGCAGTAGGGAACGTTGAGCGAGAGAAAATAGCATCTGGGAGCGAAATAATGGCATCACAAGCTTCCATAGTGAATCTATCACGGTTCACATATGAGAACGTATCGGCGAACAAACATGGCAACACTCCATCAGATCAACGTCCCGGCCCATCAAGGGAACAGCACTCGCACAATTCCCCACCTTTGTTTGAGTCAGGGGATGGTCCGGTACTGGAAGAGACAACTTTGCAGGATATCGGCTCCTGGGTGAAAGAAATACAAGCCAATCTTAAGGCCATGCGGTCGGATCTCGCGATGCTGGGGGCGGACCTCAGAGGTGAAATCGGGGCGCTGGGCAACTGCGTGGCAGAAAATGAGGAAAGATTAAACAAACGTAGCAAAAGGGGACTCAAGAGTCTAGCAAAGGTTTTATAAAATTTGCTGGTAAACCCATCAGAGCCTGGAGCCTTTCCCAGGGGCAGAGAGCGTATTGCCTGTGTCACCTCATCTAGAGCAATAGCGAAAGAGTTGGGAACTAGCACCCTCGGAAAGCTTTGGAAGAATAATGCCATCTAAATATGTTAAAATCTTGTCTCTGGAGGACCGAGCCTCCAAGGCATAAAGCTGTTCATAATAGCATTGAAATTGCTGTTGTATCTGCAGCTGGTCTGATGTAATGGTCCCGTCTCCCAAGCAGAGGTTGGATATATGGGTACACATCGCTTGTTTTTTTAATTTATGGGCTAATAGCCTGCTTGATTTGTTGCCAAATTCAAACTGGCTTTGGTTGACTCGCTGCAGTTGCTCTGAGATATCAGCAAGTTGTAGCTCTCGCAATTCTTGCTGCGTGGCATATAATTGCTGTAGCAACCGAGGGGGGTGTGGCTGGGCCGTATCTATACGCAACAATCGCCTCCTCAGTGTGCTCTCCACCATTCTACGCTCTCTCTGTAGGAAAACCTTCATGGCTATAAAATGACCGCGCAGTACTGCTTTCATCCCAAAGAACACCCAATGAGACTTCATTATTGTCATTGTGTTGGATATATTCTTTGATACGAGACTCAATTTGAGAGATATTGGATAATTCTGACAAAATAGAATCATCAACTCTCCAGTCAGGTCGGATTTTCCTCCACACCGGGAGGCCTAGCTTTAAAACCACCGACTATGATCTAACCATGTTCGGCTGTCTATGTGATGTTCCAAAATCTCGGGTCCTAGTTCAATATCTCCTACCCAGAGATCAATGCGTGAGAAGGATTGATGCACTTGCAAAAAGTATGTATATTCCCGCCCACTGGGATTAGCCTGCCTCCAATAATCAGACAGCTGCCACCTCTTCAGGAACGCACCAAACAATTCTCGATCTCGCTTAGCATAGATCACATTTCTAACAGAATTATCTAAATAAAGACTTAGGGTTAAAGTCCCCTCCCATTAATAAAAAGCCTACTTTATACTGCAGCAACACCTGCTCCAAATGTTGAAAAAAGGGGCCATGATTGGCGTTAGGCCCATATACATTGAGCAGAGTGTACCGTTGGGCCCCCACAGAAATGCCTAACATCAGGTACCTGCCCTCCTTATCGCTCACCACTTTATCTACACTCCAAGGTTGAGATGTATTAAGTAAAATCAGTACCCCTCTAGTTTTTGTCCCATCTGTATTGGAGGCAAAATACTGGTGAGGATATTTGGGATGTTTACAGTATTTCTCATGGGCAGTTTTCAAGTGGGTTTCTTGGATAAAGGCTATATCAGCCTGTAAGCGGTCTAATTCTCGGAATAGCAGTTGGCGTTTCATGGATGCGTTAAGGCCTCTAACATTTAAACTTACAAAATTTATACTAGCCATCTATATCTATAGGAAAACATATACCAATGCATACTATGGAGTTCCCATCCTGCAAATAAGTCAGAGACCCATATCCCACTGCGAATTCGTTTTTGGTAGAGACACGAGGATAACCTAAAACCTTATAGCATTCATATTGTTCAGCATTCTGTTCCCCAGAACCCTCCCTCCCTCCCCATCCCTCCTGCAATAACATTATCCTCCCCATATATATTATAGAGAGGCAAACAAATGAGGAAGCGAAACATTCCCCCGATCCCTCATTTTTCACTCACAGATAACTCCCAGCATTAGAAAGGTATTGCTCTCAGTAATCCAGAATCATTAGTAATCAACTATTACATGCACATTATGAACCACGGTTGTGAAAGGAAATATAGCATAGCATTTAATGAGTCCAACTACGCAGGTGGATCATCCGACTTCTGTCGCTGCAAGCGTTTAGGACCTTTTCCCACTCGCTGCCATTGTGGACGTCCTGCTGAAGAAGATACTCTAGAGGCATGTGAAGTGGAAGAAGAAGATGTCTTCTCTGTGCCATCTGGAATTATCTCTCGGGCCTCTTCTATAGACTTTACCTGATGCAGGCGTCCAGCGTGATAGAAAGCTAATGCAAATGGGTATCTCCAGCGATACTTGATCCCCATTTCTCGAAGCTTCATAGTGACCGGCTTCAGGGCCACCCTACGTTTTAAGGTAGCCGACGCTAGATCCTGGAAAATCGCAATTTCATAGGTGTCCCATTTAAAATTCTGTGCGCGCCGCTTTTAACACTTGCTCCTTGAGCTTAAAGTCCTGGAAACAAGCAATTATGTCTTTAGGAAGGTTTCCTCTGAGGGGCCCCAAGGTTCTATGCGTGCGCTCCAATTTAATCTCATCCTCAGGGACCTCTGCCCCGGTCTCCGCTAGTAGCGCAACCACCAGCTTTTTAATTGTGGCCTCACAGTCTTGATAGAGCGGCATCTCAGGTAGGCCTCTGAATCTTAAGTTACGCCGGCGGCTACGATTTTCAAGGTCCTCAAGCTTTTCTGTGAGTTGTTGGATCTCTATTTGCGCAGTCGAAAATCGCCAGTCTAGCTTATTAATTTCTTCCGCCTGTTATTCAATATGATTTTCAGCGTCTTCCATGTGGCCACCCAGTTCGCGAATTTCCCCGCGTAGATCAGCCCCCAGTGTCGCTAAATCCGAACGGACCACTTTTAAATCCCTTCTTATCTCTTGTAAGTATTCTTTCAGTTCATTAAGAGATGTTACCTCGTTTGGATTCGGCTCGCCAGTCACTTCAAAAAGATCCTTCTGTGAGAGATCTGCAGAACACTGAGTAAGCTGCGGGGCCTCTGATGCCGTTGCCACCATGCGGTCCGCCGCAGAATTTGAAAATCCGAATTTAGAGAGGTCAGGCTGTCTATTCATCGCGAAGGGTTGGATATTTCGGCGCTGCTAGAGGTTTCCTCACTGCTTCGTCAAAAACGCTGTGTGATTTCGCAATTTTAAGGGAGAAAATTGCTTATTAAGCTCAGAGGGATCCGGAGCGCGCTTTTCATGCAACCATCATGGACGATGACGTCACTTCCTCGAAAATGAGGAAAGATTAGAAGAGCAGGCTGAAGCTATACAAGGACTGAATCGGCAAGCTGTCGAGTACAAACAAGAGTTTCAAAAGGTATGGGACAAGCTGGAGGACCTTGAGAATCACAGTAGAAGGAGTAATTTGAGATTTAGAAGGCTCCCAGAAGTGCCGTTGTATGCTGATTGCGAATCGGTGGTGCAGAAGATCACGAGTGCACTGTTGGAAACAATAAAAGTGAGTACAGATCCCTCAGAGATCCAGATAGTGCGGGCCCATCGGGCACTGGGAGCGCCAAAAGCTAACAAGCCGCGGGATCTTATTGCTTGTTTTGGTGACTTTAAGCTAAAAGAAAAAATTATGCAGGCGGTGGATGTCACCAGACTTTCAGTGGGACTCCTACGTTATCGGATGCTACCAGGATTTAGTAGCCTGCACTTTGAAGATGAGGCGGAGTTAAAGCCCTTCACCCAATTTTTGCATGCTGAGGGTATTCGTTACCGGTGGAGCTATCCTTTTGCCTTGCGCTTTTATAAAGATGGGAAGCGCCATCAAATACGAAGCTTGGAAGACGCAAAAGAGATGTTGCCAGAGGGGTTTGGCCATAAAGCAGGGAATTCATCACTACAATCCGCCACGACTAACCCGCCTAAACCGCGTTGGCAGAGAGTGACCAAAGGCAAGGGACGCCTCCTTCGACAGAATTCTGATTCCCAACTCAGGCCTGAGGCGGATACAAATGTAAATTGAGCATATACATGTTGAGACAGTACAAGACTCAAATGAGGAATTGTAGCTGACATGAGCAGATTGAATCCAGAGCGAGACTCTCAGATATGATATCCCCAGACGAGTTAATATGTCATAAGGAAAAAAAAAAAAGAGAAATGTATAATTTCATTGTGTGTATGGGGAATTGTTTGGTTGGTTTAAGAATTTGTCTGTTTGATATAGATTAGCGGGGGAGGTATATTAACTGATTGCATGTATAAGAAGGGGGGTTAGGTTTCTTCCCCAAAGGCACACCTGTACAAGAACAGCAGATGTGCCAAATAGACAGGAGGAAGGGGAGAGGGATGGGAGGGGGGAAGGGAGGTAAATGGGATAATCAGGCAGTATTGATGACCAGATCTGGGAAAATACCTGGACTAATCAGGAGCTGTCGGTTCATGGGCATAGGACATAGATCTATTAAATTTGACAGATGAATAGAATAACTTGCATGACCCTCAATGTTAAAGGGTCTGAATTCTCTCCTATGAAGCGACAGCTACTCTTTAAGGAGATACAACGCCAAAAGGCGGATGTGTCCTTTGTACAAGAAACGCATTTGCTTCCATCTAAGGAGCATCTCTGCCAGGGGGGTAAGGGTCACTCTATATATTTTGCATCTAATCATAAAGAGAAAAAGAAGAAGGGGGTCCTTATAACACTGACTAACAGGTATCCGTGGCAAGTGCAGAAAGTAATAAGGGACAAAGAGGGTCGTTACCTATTGTTGATAGTGCAATTAGGTGTTGAGGTGCTTTCTCTGCTAAACATATATGCCCCCAACGACCATCAAGGCGCCTTTTACAAGGAAGTCTCCAAGACCCTGAGCAAGAATATTACGGGCACTCTAGTAGTAGGAGGAGACTTCAACTTAATGCTATACCCCTTGTTGGATAATTCGAAAGGAGGGGTGCGCTACGCCCAGTCTGATACAGCACAATTGCACAAATTCCTAGGTACTTGGCAATTAATGGACATTTGGCGACAAACACATCCACAATCCCGGGGATATACATACTATTCGGTGGTCCACGATTCCCACTCGCAAATAGATATGGTCCTGGGGAACTGAGGAACTGAGTTCAATTCCCACTTCAGGCACAGGCAGCTCCTTGTGACTCTGGGCAAGTCACTTAACCCTCCATTGCCCCATGTAAGCCGCATTGAGCCTGCCATGAGTGGGAAAGTGCGGGGTACAAATGTAACAAAAATAAAATAAATAAATATATATATATATATATTTTCTAAAGTAGTGGATATACAAATACTCCCTAGAACATGGTCAGATCATGCGCCAGTCATATTAGAACTGGAGTGGGTGGTGAGAACCCCTGAGATTCCATCTTGGCGTTTCCCCGATGAAATGATAGCTAATCCCACGGTGCTTTTATGATTGGAGGGGGAGATAAAGGAATATTTAACTATCAATGATAATGGGGAGGTAAACTCGCAGGTACTCTGGGAAGGCCTAAAAGCAGTTATCAGAGGGAAAATAATAGCATTGCAGGCATACATGAAGAAGCAAACGAATGCACACGCATAAGCACTGCACGCGGAACTGTTGGGCTTGACTTTAGAAGCCCAGCAACATCCTCTGCCAAAAAGCTCCCAAGACCGGATACATGCTATTTAGCTGGCCCTTAGGGAATTACAGATAGCAAAAGTAGCGGAACAATTACAGCAGGTCCGACAAACATATTTTGAGTTCGGAAACAGAACATCGAGACTGTTAGCTTATAAGCTCAAGAAGATGGATTTGCAAGCTCCACAGGTTCTCGGCTAGAGTCACCCCGTACCTGTCGATATGTGGAAACCCTGCTTTTAAACCTGGGCTCCTCTACCCAGCATTTCACCGCTGGAAGCGGAACAGGATGGTGTATTTATCGCAAGTAATCACACAAGAGGGGAGGATAAAACCTTTTCAAGAGTTACAGACTGAGTTTGCAATGCTTCCTTCGGACAAGTTTCATTACCTCCAGTTACGACACTATATACAATCCTTGCCATGGGAAGACCAGGCTGCAGATGTTCAAGAGGAGCTGGCCTCAGCTTACTCATTGGCAGCGCAACAGAGGGTGCCACTCAAGTTTCACCATAGGCACATTCGAGATACCGCTGAGGAATTGGACTATGCGAAACTACTAAACATGTGGCAGCAAGACATACCAATGAACCTTACTCTATCCCAGTTTAAAACACATGTTATTACAATGCGTAAGCAGACAGCCATGATCTCGCACTGGGAGACACAATATAAAGTGGCACTCCGGCTGTATATTTCTCCCAGAAGGGCCTTCCATATGGGGCTCTCTCCTTGGGGGGAATGCCCCAAGTGTGGGGAGCCTGGGGCCACCCTGGGACATATGTTTTGGACATGCAGGGGCATAGTTCACTACTGGAAGGACATAACACAGTATGTTTCAAAAATTTGGAAGTCAGGGTGGAAATATGACTAGGGTCTGTTACTGGGACATCCGATATTAGTCCACCCCATCCCGACGGGACTAACAGCTAAACAGGTGATCCTCTCTTGAGTGGCTCTCCCAACACTACCCCACATGCTCCCGATGGAGAGCCCGCATGATTACACTTTGCGAGTCGAAAGGATGGGAGTTGCATATTTCAAATCTAGAATGGGATCACAATTTCAGAACACCTGGAGTCCTTTTCTTAATACGCTGTCCCCGACTGCTAGGAGCAGACTGTTGAACTTTTAATAGTACCTATATGGCTAGACTAAGAAGGACTGGGAGGGAGGAGAAAGGTTGGGGGGGATATTAATAGAAATAAGTTTTGGTTACCATGTTTCTGTATTTACAATATTTTCTTTATTCAATAAAAAAGATTGAACATAAGCTCAAGAAGCGTGCTTTAAACTCCTATATACATACCATTCACACAGAGGAGGAAATTAAGGTCGTTTTTTATAAATTCTACCAAAGGTTATACCAGTCCGAAGAAATAGCAACACCACAAGAAGTCCAAGACTATCTAACACAGGCAGTACTCCCAAGACTAACAGCTGAGGAGGAAGAGGCACTATCAAGCTCCATCACATTAGAGGAGGTACAATGGGCCATCCCAGGACCTACCGAACGGGAAAGCCCCGGGACCCGATGGGTACACTAATAAATTCTACAAAAAATATTGCAAATTATTGGCCCCGGTATTAGTCCGAGTATTTAATGAGATGGACTCTCATTTGGAGTTACCATATTCGTGGAGGTTGGCAAATATAACACTTATACTGAAGCCAGGAAAGGATCCTCAAAATTGTGTGTCCTACCGTCCGATATCTCTTCTAGGGTCGGACTATAAAATCTTCACTAAAATCTTAGCCCATCGATTACAACGAGTGCTGCCAAAGTTGGTCCATGTTGACCAAACAGGTTTCATAATAGGGAGACAGACTTTTGACAATATTTGTAGAGCAATCCATCTAATCCATAAAGTGGGGGACACAAAGCAGTCAGCCTTATTATTATCTTTAGACGCCGAAAAGGCGTTTGATCGGGTCCAGTGGCAGTTTATGTTCTCATTCTCAGTGTTGGAGCAAATGGGAATTTCCAGACGGTTCATCTCCTGGCTTTCCTTACTATACATGAACCCAATAGCCTCTCTGCAAATTAATGGATCAGGTTCCGAACTAATACAACTTGGGAGGGGAACTCTCCAAGGCTGTGCATTGTCTCCGCTATTGTTTGCGCTCACGATGGAACCACTTGCGCAACATATTAGGCAACGCATGGACATACATGGCTTGACCCTAGGCGAAGGGGTATATAAGATTATGACATTCTGCTCACATTGACTTGTCCCCAGGAATCACTACCAGGGGTGATGCAGAGCCTACAACAGTATGGGAGGCTGGCGGGGTTTCGGGGAAACATGGACAAGTCAGAGATCATGGGGGTGGGTCTGCCTGGGGAGCTGGAAACATTGCTGCGCCAGAACTATCCCTTTCGCTGGGTCACTCTGTCTCTACGATATTTGGGGATTAACCTTACAGCTAAAGTGTCAGATATATACGAGGTCAACTTTCCACACAAAGTCCGGGAACTGTTTCAAGAGCTAGAGAGATGGGAAGGGCTGGCATTATCATGGTTGGGAAGGGTATCAGGTGTAAAAATGTTATTGCCAAAGATTTTGTATCTCTTCATGACACTACCCCTGCCGATCCCAAAACACTTCTTTCGCCATTTACATCACAAAGTATTTGCGCATATATGGCAACACAAACCACCTAGGGTGAGGGCAGATATGTTTCAACCAAAAGAAAAGGGGGGCATGGGGGTACCCAATTTTACACAATACCATCAGGCAGCACAGCTACGGGTTTGACGGCATGGGGTTCCAATGTAGTAATGCCCTGGCTACAAATCGAGAAACACTGGCTGAAAATGGGGAGGCCAGATGCTATATTATGGGTCCCGCAGAGCCAATTAATAGCAGGTATACGACAGGCGCCTCCCGCAGTACGTTTTCCCCTACAAACTTGGAGTACCTTGCGGCAGAGGTTGTCGCCCGGCCGGAAACATTTTAGTCGTATGAAGATACAGACAGCCATGGGCTGCCCTATAGGGGCAGCAGACAATCGGGCTCATTTTCAAAGCACTTAGCCTCCCAAAGTTCCATAGAAACCAATGGAACTTAGCCTCCCAAAGTGCTTTGAAAATATGCCTCAATGTGTTCCGAATTTGGAGGCAGAAGGGGTTGGTAACACTACACCAGATATGGGCAGATGGGAGCATGGTTTCTTTCACAGACCTCCAAGAGGAATTTGAGCTTCCAATGTCCCACTTACACCATTATAATAGAATCCGGGATTATATAAATCGAAAAGCTAAAGTGGAGTTAACACTAGAGGATACGACAATAGAAAAGGCTATGGGAGGAGGATGCCAAAGGGGGTCCATCTCCCAATTATATAGAGCATTAGGATCATACTTCAACCCACTAGAGCGTTACACCCAGAGATGGGAAAAAGTCTTGCAGTGTAAATATGATAGTAAAAGCTGGGAAAAGGCATTGATGTATATGCTAAAAGTGTCTCTCTCTAGTTCTCTAGTAGAAAATGGTTATAAAATCTTGTATCAATGGTACCTGACACCCCAAAAAATAGCAAAAATGTATAAAAAGGAAAGTGGTAGGTGCTGGAGAGGGTGCAATGACATTGGAGATATGGCTCATGTCTGGTGGACGTGCCCTAAGGCACAGGCGTACTGGTTGGAAATAACCTGGACACTGGGAAAATTCATAGGGAGTCAATATGCCCTGAAGGCAAAGATGTGCCTACTACATTTTCAGCCAACGGGAATGCCGTCAGCAACACACCGCCTGGCCTCAATGTGGCTCGTCGCAGGGAAAATTGCTTTGGCTTCAGCATGGAAGCAGCCCCTTATGCCGCCAGTGATAAAGATGGTGCATAAGATGGACTACTTTTACCAGATGTCTAAAATGACTTCAATAAAGGCAGGGCGGATTACACAATTTTATAAGCAATGGGACAAATATACAACATGGAGACTGACTGACGGTGTGGACTTGGATGCGCCCAGAATAACAACAGCTCCTTGAACTGGCTACAGAATGTAGCTATACTCTGCAGAAATAAAGGTCACTAGTGATCATTAACATAGTAGATGACGGCAGAAAAAGACCTGCACAGTCCATCCAGTCTGCCCAACAAGATAACTCATGTGTGCTACTTTTTGTGTATACCCTACTTTGATTTGTACCTGTGTTCTTCAGGGCACAGACCGTGTAAGTCTGCCCAGCACTATCCCCGCCTCCCACCACCGGCTCTGGCACAGACCGTATAAGTCTGCCCAGCATTATCCCTGCCTCGTTATTAGGGGTTGAGTAGGAGAGGAGGGGAGGGGGTGAGGGACACACTAATTGAAGCATGGTCTACTGTTGATATTAGCATATTTTTCTGTATGTAAAAACTTTAATAAAAATACTTTAAAAAAAAAAAAGAACTGCAAACAGACGCCCTTAAGGCTAGGCCCAAAATCTCAAAGGACCATTTTAGCGCTGATTCCAGCCCCCGGTCCTGAATGTCTTTCAGGGTGACCCCTCCCTCTACTGGGAGGGTGGTCTTTTTTGTCACCACCTTGACTAAGGCATCCACTTGAGGCATCCCAAAACGGGCCAAGTGCTCCTCACTCAGAGGGTAAAGATGCCCCATCGCCCTGGTCACTTTCAAGGGCCCCTCGGGGTTAGCCCATTGAGCAGAAATAAGCTCTTAGATGGAGTCATGCAAAGGAAAGGCACGAGCAGGCTTCTTAGTACTCGCCATCCTCGGATTGCCCGAGGAGGCCTCGCCTTGAACAGGGTCATCAATACAGAAGGCCTGTAAGGCATCAGAGATAAGTGCTGGCAGCTCATCGCGGTGGAAAATCCGAACCTCAGTGGGATCATTCAGATCCAGTGGCAAACCAGCTCCTTCCTCTGGCTCTTCAGACCACGAAGGCCTGCCAGATCCCTCAGAGTCCTCACAGCTCGACCACAGGGGGGGAGGGGCGCCACTCTCCGACGGGGAATTTACCTGTCTATGCTTAGCGTGCATCCAACACTCAGGGGCATCCACGTCTGGCATCAGCCCCAGGCCATCATCAGTCGGAGGGGAACCAGGTAGCAACACAGTGTCAGACATCTGCGGCAGAGCTCTTTTCAACATTAAGCTTTATGTAAAATAAGCACAAACTCGGGGGAGAAAAGCTCACCCTGACCTCGCATCTCCGAATTAGTAGCCACGGGGAACGGAGCTCCTCTGGTAGCCTCGGCCCGAGGCGCCCCTCTGCTCTCAGACTCCTCCGCAACCGTGGGGGTCGAGCCATGCGGCGCTTCCAAGATGGCGCCCGCTGCCAGCTCCATCGAACGGGAAGAATCATCGTTCACCATGCTCGTATTGGCTCTACCGTCTAAACAGCACGTTTTACAGAGCCCCGCTGCTGATCTGCGCTTGCCACAACGGGAACAGCGCTTAACTCCCTCAGCAGCCATCGCCGAAAAACGGCAGAATTAAATTCAAAATGGCGGCTTCACGCCAAATTCATCCCGATCGGAACACCGTCCGCGGGCCCTCCCCGAAGGAGCTGAGTACCGCTCTTACCTCAAAGGACCGAGTCCACGAGCTCCGGTCACGCTGCACAGTCAGGAAAAGCCTCAGAAATAGCAGCGCTGAAAAGCGTGTTTTGGTTTGGTTTTTTTTACGCTGTGAGGAAAGTTGGAGGCAAACAGCTACAGAGGCACTCCGGAGGCAGAAGAGGGTGGGAAAGGCAGGGAAAGGGCGAACCTATATGCCTGCAGTGGGCTCCACTTAGCCACAACACCCCTGTTACAACTGGCAAAAGCACAGGAGTCACCCCAGGCAGAATCTTCAAGGAGCTGAACAAGCTGCGTCCAACCCTGCTGGGAGATAGAGAAATACTGAGAGGCAGATGGAGCTAGCCGTCCTAGCGGCACTATGGTTTTCAGTGTTCTCTATCTCCCCCTGCTGGTAGGTGGACACAACCCATTCGTAATGGATTCATCTGCTGCTGATGACAAGGAATGTCCTGCATTCCTGCTTTTTAACTAGCTGTCAAAGCTCTGCAGCCTGCGCCGGTGGGAGAGTGTCCGCAAAATCTTGCGCATCATTCACTATGAGCTTCAAAAGGCTCAAGTAGAGTCAGGATGAGCGAAATAACAGATGCAGATCATTACTAGTGGCAAATGTTTCAGGCCTTGATGATTGTTGGGGGTTTTCATGGATATAGCCAGTGCTTTTTTTTGTGCCGGTACGGCGTACTGGCACCTTTTTTGTGAGGCCCGGCTCACCTGCCCGCTCCCTTCCGTTCGTACACCCGTGCTCCCCCCCCCCCCAGCCCTCCCTCAGCCCCCCGACTTTCCTTGAAATCTAGTTTACCTGAAGTCACGGCGAACCGGCAGTAAAAACAGCTGGCAGGCAGGCAGGCAGGCTTGCCTCCTCGTCGCTTCCCTTCCCTCTCAGCGCAGGAAATTACATCAGAGGAAGGCGGGACGCGCTGAGAGGGAAGGGAAGCGACGAGGAGGCAAGCCTGCCTGCCAGCCACGACTTTGGGGAAATTAAAGATTTCAAGGAAAGTCGGGGAGCTGAGGGAGGGCGGGGGGGGGGGGGGCTGGAGTTTGAATGACTCGCTGGACATGGATGGCAGAGGAGGGCAGGGGCGAAAGAGGAGAATCGCTGGACATGGATGGCAGGGGAGGACAGGAGGCGAGAGGAGAATCGCTGGACATGGATGGCAGGGGAGGACAGGAGGCGAGAGGAGAATCGCTGGACATGGATGGCAGGGGAAGGAAGGGGAGAGAGGAGAATCTCTGGATATGGATGGCCGGGGAGGATCGTTGGACATGGATGAGAGGGGAGGGCAGGGGAGAGAGGAGACATATTGGACATGGATGGGAGGGGAGGTCAGCGAAGAGAGATTCGCTGGACATGGATGGCAGGGGAGGGGAGAATCGCTGGACAAGGATGGAGGAGTTGGCGGAGAGAGACGAGAAATGCTGAATGGAGGAGAGGGGAGAGAGAATTATTGCTTTATATGGATACAGGGGAGGGAAGAGAGAGGAGAAATGCTGGACATGGATGGAGGGGAGAAAAGAAAAAAAGAAGAAGATGCACATGGATGGAGATGAGGGAAAGGGAAGAGAGGAGAAAAACTGCACATGGATGGAGAAAACAGGCAAAAGCTGGATCCACGTTATACCTCCTCCAGTCAATTCCACAGAGGACCCAGCTTTTACTTATGGATGTAGGGCAAGAAATTAAGAAGAAAAGAAGAAAGTAAAGAAATATATGGAAAGGAAACCCTGAAAACGAAGTTAAGAGAACAGATAGAGAGCAGCAGAATCAGAGACTGGGACCAATATGGATAGAAAAACAAAGTCACCAGGCAACAAAGGTATAAAAAATAATTTTATTTTCATTTTAGTGTTTGGAATATGTCCAATTTGAGAATTTACATCTGCTGTCTTATTTTGCACTGGGTATATTGGAGCTATAACAGCTTACAGAAATTATTTATAATGAAAAAAAAATCATTTTTTTCTCCTATACTAGTATAATATTTTCAATGATGTTTGTTTATATGCACCATGGCTGGTATAAGGGGTGTGGCTAATGTGGGTGTGGCTATAATAGGGGTGGTCATATGTGGTGACCCCACCCATAATGAGTACCGGCGCCTTTTCTACAAAAAAAAGCACTGGATATAGCACATATTTACATTTAATTCATAAGAACTACCATACTATATCAAATAAAAAGTCCAAGAAGGTCATATATGAAGTCTGTCATGTATGCAAGTATTGTCTGTCAGGTGTGTCCTAACTAAAAAAAGATTGAGAATCACTGCTCTAACCTATACTTCACATCCTTCCTAAAACTATGACCTTGGAGACTGCTTCTGTATTATTAAGTTGATAATACTCCTGTATGTCTTAAGATTTCCAGTCCCACTTTTTTATCTTCCAATAAGGAATCATTAAGACACCAGATCTTTTGCACATCCTTCTCTCCAGCTGCCAGATATCTCTACCCATATGGTTATGTGATCAGACCATAACCTCCCCCTTTCCCATCCTGTGTGCTCCAGAACACCCTACTAAAATAAGGCCTATTCATGAATATGAGTTGTGTACAATATGTGTACTCATGAATGGATCCACTTTTATGCTGCCAAGTATCTACTAAACACAGCTCCTACTTTTATGCTGCCAAGTATCTACTAAACACAGCTCCTATAAGAATGTTTTCAATGTTCTACACTGCTTCACTTGGCTATACCCTACCACCCCTCTGTTATCCAGGTATGAGTTGATAATCAAATAAAATATCCCCCTATGATTAGCAAACTCCCTACCCTATCTCCAAAAGTCTCTCCAGCCATATAATAAAATTTCCCTCTTTATCAGTGAATTTATACCTTCCGCATTCCATGTTGCTGCCTTCAGCATTTTACCCCTTGTCCCCATGTCTCCCTTCCAGCACCCTATCTATTTTCCTGAGTTAATATGCCCCCAAAAGAAAACCCCCAAACAATTCCCACTCCCATCTCCCCCTCTCAAAGAATTCTATGGCATTCATCCCACACCATGGCAACCAGAGAGGAAACAAAACACTACCAGCCCCACTGCCCCATGTACCTCCTATTCTCATCTAATTACAATACACACACTCTCCTCCCCTCATTCACTCACATCTCATACATAACTCACCAGCTGCATCTCTCAAGCTGCCTCTCCCAAGCAGTTATATTATCAGTAAAAGAGGAAAGTCTTTGTCCATGTGCAAGATTTCCATACTCCTATGACTCATCACCAGAGGCCAGCACCCTCGCTATCTTCTGATGGCATCTGCTGCCTGTGCTCCCTCTGGACACCTGCCATCTCCCTCCACCACCAACTGTACTTCACTCACCTCTGAACCTTCAAATTCCATCTCCACCAGCAGCTCGAAGCCTCAACTGAACGGTTTTACGGATCCTTCGCAAAAGGGAAAGCCCAGCGGTACCAGATCCCTTCTTTTTGGAGCCAGGCAGTGATATTGCAGAACTACTTTTGTTTCTGTAATGTACTCCCACCACTAGGTCCAGCAAAATAATCACTTACAGCGTTTCCTAGCTTTATGTATACACTTTCCTCATGGCAAACAGGATTTTTTTCCTCAAGCACACACAAATGTTAAAGTCCCTGGGCTTATCTTTCTGAAACCACAGAGTGCTGCCACACACACCTTCTGGGCAACCAGTTTGCAGTCCTTGTAGGTGTCCAATTCTGGAACCACCCTGATGCACAAGTTGTTGCAGTGCATTCTGTTTTCAACTCTTTTTCCAAATCCTCAAGCTTTTCTAGCATCTGCCACGCTAATGCATTCATTCTGTGCAACTGTGCCTGCACATCAACCAGCTCCTCGCTTTGCTCCTCCACTCTTACATCCTCTTCACACTTACCCAACTCACTCGGCTCCTCTTTGATGTGTCCGATCATCACTGTCTTATCTGCCCACATTGCCAACAGCTCTCCTTTCATCTACCTGAACCAGCAAACAAAGTAAGTCCTCCTTCTGCACTGGAGCACGCTGTCCATCACATGTCAGCATAATCTTCCTACTAGTACTCTGCTGCTGTTCCAGTGCCATCTTGGTAATTTCGGTTGGTGCTCCCTCACTGCTTTTATAAGCAAACTCATATAGATCAACTACTCTCTAGGTTGTCACCACTATCAAGGGCAGCTCCATGTAGCTTAAATTTTCAACAGCCACACCAGAAACATATCTGTGGTAGTCCTCTGCACAGGTCGGAGCTCTCTCAACCAGCAACCATTCAAGTTAGTCACATCAGTTCCAATGATCAGGTAGTTTTAAAACAAATTGGAGGCAGTAGTTTTTCACTCAAACTATCTGTGGAATTTTTGCCGGAAAAATGTGACCAATCCATCTTACATATGGGCTTAAAAGGGATCTGGATAAATTTCTAGAGTAGTCCATAAAAAAATGATCAGCCAAGTAGATCTCATTTTCCAGTTCCTAACATTCCCTGGAAGGGAACATCAAGAACTGGAAACTGTCAAAGTAGAAATCAGGGCTCTGAACAATGTATTTATTAACATTTGCTATACTTCCTGGTGACTCAGGGCTTGATAGATCTTAGATCTGACCCATCTTAACAGTTCTTCTGTTCTAACCTCTGGCACCACCTCATAGCGCCCCCAGTGTCCTTCCTAACTACGGAACAGCTGTCTTCTTCCAGTCCAGCATCCTGTTGTTGCTCTCATAGTCTGAACAGCAGAGTGACCAAACTCTCATGCTAGTCTTCAGACTGAAAAAACAGTTCATGAGGCACCACTCAGCTTAACCTTAAGAGAAAGCTAAATAATAGCTCAATGATATTTTTCTGTTAACCTGGGTTATTCATAACTCAGTCTTACTGTATCAAAAATGGGACCTGTACTAAAACAGCATGAGTAAGTGGTAAAATAGTATGTCCAAACAGTAACTTACATTAACTTCCTCCCTTCTCCACGCTAAATTTATTAAGTTCCACCCCCTTCCCCACCCCACAAAACTTAACAGTCTAGGAAACCATTAAATCACAACCAGAAGCCTAAAACAGCTTAACAAACCTCAATGAGGGAAATCAATGCTGGGGGGGGGGGGGGGGGGGGGGGGGACCATTCCACTTTTGTGGCGAAAAGAAGGGGGAGGAGTTGAAAGAATTGTCACCTACTAGCGTCTAACTTTTGGGGCTACCTCCTAGCGCTAATAAAAAAGTTACCAAGGCCTGCTTAAGTCAAAATTCTACACACAAATAGTACTAAAGCACAGCCATTACTAAATGTAAACCCATAAGCACAGCAATGCCTGATGGAGCAAACACAAGACATTACCACTTAGAAGTCAACAGTTTTACTAGGGCTAAAACCACAACTACAACAAAAAAAAAAAAACTTTATATTCAAACTCACTTTATAAACTAGGATACAATGGTAATATTTCACTGTATAGAATGTATTTGTAAGCCAACATCATTACAATACAGAACCTGGCAGCATCATGGTAAAACATTTCTAAGAATTATATATATTAGATATAAAAAGATTACTAACTTCGGGACAGTTTCTTATTGGAGTGGGTGGGCAGGTAGCAACTAGGATCTTCACTTGTCCATTCAGTCTGCAATGCTGCCAGCATTCTGTGGGAAGGAGCCTCTGCAAGGCTGGATGTGATCACCATTTCAAAGTTGTCTCAAAAACTGGTTGGTAAAGAAAACAGGACACTGTCACTATGAAAACTTGTAACTTCACACAGTAACTTGAGTCAATATATCCTACTTGATCCAAAAGTAAAATATTGCACTACACATCTCATGAAAGATGCTTTAAGGTGAAAATAGTAAAATATTGCACTACACATCTCATGAACGATTCATGTGAAAATACTACCACAACGTTTCCAAACACACAGCAGGACATAAGAACTTCACCCTACATGTTGTGTCTTAGAACTCCAACAACTCCGTTGTACAAGTTCAAGATAGCCAGATCAAGTTTTCTTCTCAAATACCATTAAGCAAATCTTTACTGCCGCCAGCACTGCTAACCATTAAGAAACTCCACACTGCCCAGAACACTGCAGCCAGACTCATATTCAGAAAGACGAAATACGAAAGCGCCAAACCTCTTAGAGAAAAATTACATTGGCTCCCATTAAAAGATCGAATTGCATTCAAAATCTGTAAATTAACTCATAAAATCATTCATGGAGAGGCCCCATCATATATGTCAGACCTAATTGACTTACCAACACGAAATACCAAAAGTTGATCACGTATTTTCCCAAACCTCCATTACCCCAATTGCAGAGGTCTTAAATACAAGTCAATACATGCATCTAGCTTCGCCTACCTCTGCACACAATTATGGAATAAACTACCGAATACTATAAAAACTACGCACGACTTGACAACCTTCCGGAAGTTACTGAAGACGTACCTGTTTAAAGAGACTTACAAAAAGAATCCTCCTTAATTACTTGTTTCCTAATCTATACCAGAACCAACCAATATTGATCCCTTCTAATTTGATTATTTTATCATATTATCATTATTGAACCGTACATCTTTTCCTACTCTCACTTGTATATTGAGCCTGCAAATAGGTGGGAAAATGTGGGATACAAATGCTACAAATAAATAAAAAAAATATTATGTATTATCATTTTATTTACCCTACTTACCTGTTATTCTTGTACATTAATTGTAACAATATGCTGAACCTCTTACTCTGTTAATGGTGATGCCATTGCAATATAATGTAAGCCACACTGAGCCTGCAAATAGGTGGGAAAATGTGGGATATAAATGCAGCAAAATAAATAAATAAATAACTTTGTGTGGTGCCAAAAAATATCAGAAAGTTGCAAGCAGCACAATTAATAAAAAAAGAGCTCTTGGCTACCACTGTAAGTGTTATAATATAAGGATACTTCAGTCACAGCTTCCACTATCCCACAGAGAAATGCTTTCAAAAGAAATCGCTAAAGTTGGCTCGAAACAACAAGAAGGTCATGTGAGGGCAGAGAAGCCTCGGGGCCAACTGGGCGAGACTGTAACAGCTGCTCCAATTTTTTACATGAGGGAAAAAATGAAGTAAAGATCCAAGCTATATGCTTTTGCTAAAAATGTACAGAGAAAAAAAACGTTAAAAAGCATTAAAATAAGCTCGAAGATTGCTAATATTTTTCTACATTTTACTATCACTAAATCTTCAAAATATTTAATATTTGACCTACTGGTTAGATTATGCCAATTATTTCTCAGAAGTAGCTTAATTCACATAAAAGCTAATCTTGCTGAATATAGGATTAAAAAAACAACTCTCACACAGAGATTGTGATCGTCCTGGGGTGATCCCTCCGGCGTTTGGAAGCTGGTGGACTGGGGTGACTCGAGGCCTGACAAAATTCAGGCTGTGAACCGGAAGGTGCCGGTCTTAGAAAGAAACAGCACTGACCGATGCTGTCTGTGAGAACGGACAGAATCGCACAGCCGCGAACCCGGAAGTGCCAGCGACTGTAGGAACGGCACGGGTCTGATCCAACCAAGGGGAAAGCTTTAGGGAACTACTAGTCTAGGCTAGGAAAACACAGCAGCGGCAAGGTTATGCTATAACCAGAGCATGCGCGCTAAGCCGCGCATGCGCGATGGAGCGGAAGCGGGCTGGTAGGTCGGCCAAAGGAGGTTTAATAGACAGGAATGGAAGCGAGCCTATCTAGTCCTCTGTAAATAAGGAACCAGTTAGGTTGATCTCTGTTTCCACTCCCCCGCGCAGCCGTCATCTCTACTACACTCAAAACAAAGCATGCAATTTATGAGCTGCTGCATCCACGTTGTTGTTCTTTATTGTTGGTCCATCTGTAACAAGTGTAAAGCTGTTTCAATTGGCTAGGCAGTGACTTAAAAGCAGAGGGCAAAATATATATTTTAAAGGTATTTGACAGCATTTTAATTTATTTCAAAGCTTCTCATATGTAGATATAAATATCATGAAATAATTGAATATCATGAAAACAGCTTAAAAGTTTATTATAGCTGGTAGAAACAGCAATTTTAAAATCTGTATTTTTTGCTCATTTTTCTACATTACAAAAATAAATAAATATATACACTGTGCCGCTGGAGTGTAAATTTTAAGGGGCTTCGACGTTAGCTTCAGAACTTAGTACAAGAACAGTACTGGGCAGACTTTTACGGTCTGTGCCCTGAGAAAGGCAAGGACAAATCAAACTCGGGTATACATATAAAGTATCACATACCATGTAAAATGAATTTATCTTGTTGGGCAGACTGGATGGACTGTACAGGTCTTTATCTGCCATCATTACTATGTATGTTACTGTGTCTACCTACCTGCCTGTGTGGCTCTCTTGCACATCAGTCTCTGAAGTACACGGTGCTCCTCGTCTCCATCTCTGTACCATGTACAATGACATCTGTGGGTTGCCTGCCAATTCCATTCCTCATCATCTGTTTGCTGGATCTTCACATGTGGGGCTATGTATATGAATGCTGCAAAACAAAGGTGGGTTGTTTTTACAAAGACACTTCCTCCACTTTTGCTATGCAGGTGATGACAGCGATTCCGACGCAGAAGCTGGCCCTAGTGGCCACCAGCCCCAGCACACTGAAGGGCAGATTGAGCAGCAAACCAGTGGGCCTGGAATGAGGTGTGAATTAGAGAGTTGCACGGGGACAGAAATCCTACCCATCCCCGCCCGTCCCTGCTGGAATCTTACCCGTCCCCACCCATCCCCGCTGGAATCTTACCCGTCCCCACCCATCCCCGCAAAAATTTAAACCATCCCAACCCGTCCCCACCCGTCCCCGCAAGAATTTAACCCATCCCCACCCATCCCCGTAAGAATTTAATAGTACATAAAAGAAAGTTCCAGTCAGCTGCCTTTCTGGATTTGAGCCACAGCACTGTAGGCAAGGACGGACCGGAAGTTGGAACTTGGAACACTCTGGTGCGCACATGTAAGATTTGTCTCTGATTCACTGGGATTGTGTGCTGAGAGGCCACCACATGCACGCGCCAGTAGGTCAGGTGACATCTGATTCTCGTGCCTGTGTCAGAGCTGAGGTCTGTGCACCAGCCTGGGAGCAAAGAGGATTAATAGTAACATAGTAAGTGACAGCAAATAGACCTGAACGGTCCATCCACTCTGCCCAATAGTCACACTCATGATCAATTCATCATTAAATCAACGAGTGTGATATTAAATACTTGATTATGGTCTTTCTTTCGTGTTTCTAGAACAAAGACCACAGAAGTCTATCTGGCCCCATCCTTATGTTCCAACTGCTGGAGTTGCCATCGAAGCCCACTCCAGCCTATTCATGTTCTCATTTGTGGGACACAGACCGTAAAAGTCTGTCCAGCACTGTCCTCATGTTCCAGCCACTGAAGTTGCTGTCTAAGCCCTTTCCAGCCCATCCTACACCAGATTGCTATGTATGAGACACAGAACATACAAGTCTGCCAGGTATCAGCTCTAGTTCATCACAGCCAGAGTCGCCATCTAAGCGTCACTTGACACATCCACACACATGCAGCCATTTAAGGTTAGCTTTTATATAACTTCCATTTTCTAATTAGAGATCCTCTGTGTTCATCCCACGCCTTTTTGAATTCCGTCATCATTTGTGACTCTACCACCTCCTTAATGGAAGACTTTCCACATTTATGCTGTTAAATCAAGGAAGAAGAGGAGGAGGAGACAGCACTCAAATAAATTGGTATTCGGTAGATGAGAGGCTGGTGCAGGTGCAGCTTACACTTCCACGGGAAGCCCACAAAACTGCTTCCATCCCCACGGGAACCCCGCAGGAACTGCCTCCGTCCCCGCGGGAATCCCGCGGGGACGGAAGCCGTGCAGCTCTCTAGTGTGAATGCACTGGAAACCATGCAGGCCAGTCACATGAGGTGGAACCAGTAGTGTGCTGGTAAATGTTTAACAACAGGCTCTCTCCCCGGTCCCCCTTTACGTCCCCCCCCCCCAAATTGCAGAGATGGCTATAGCCGGGGAGAGAGCCTGGGGGGGGCAATGTATATCTTCAGGAAAACAAATTAAATGATCCCAGGTTTCAATCTAATTCATGTTTAATGTGCGATAAAATGCCATAAATAAGTAAATAAATATAAACTTTTAATGTTGAGCACCTGATTCTCAAAGTGAACATATTCCAAACACTATAATGAAAATAAAATTATTTTTTCTACCTTTTTTTTGTCTGGTGACTTTGTTTTTCTGATCATGCTGGCCCAGTATCCGATTCTGCTGCTATCAGTCCTCCTAACTCCGTTTCCAGGGCTTCCTTTCCATTTATTTCTTTCCTTTCCTCCTTTCTTCTTCATTTCTGGTCCTCCGCAGACTTGACTTCCAGTGGATCCAGCTTCTGCCTATTTTCTTCATCCATGTGCAGTTTTTCTCCTCTCTTCCTTTTCCCTCATCTCATCTCCTTTCTCACCCTTCCCTCCCCTCCATCCATGTCCAGCATTTCTTCTCTCTCCCCTGCCCTCCCCTCCATCCACCCATGTCCAGCGACCCTCCTCTTCCCTCCCCTCCCCTCCATCCACCCATGTCCAGCAACCCTCCTCTCCCCCTGCCCTGCCCTCCATCCACCCTTACCCAGCGACCCTTCTCACCCCCTGCCCTGCCCTCCATCCACCCATACCCAGCAACCCTTCTCTCCCCTGCACTCCCCTCCCCTCCATCCACCCACCCATGTCCAGCAACCCTCCTTTCTCCCCTGCCCCCCTCCCGCCCCCCATGCCCAGCAACTCTCCTCTCTCCCCTGCCCCCCTCCCGCCACCCTTGCCCAGCGACTCTCCTCTCTCCCCTGCCCTCCCTCCAGCCACCCGTCTAGTGACTCCCTTCTCTCCCCTGCCCCCCTCCAGCCACCCATGCCCAGTGACTCTCCTCTCTCCCCTGCCCCCCCTCCAGCCACCCATGCCCAGCGACTCCCTTCTCTCCCCTGCCCTCCCCTCCCCTCCCCTCCATCCACCCACCCATGTCCAGCAACCCTCCTTTCTCCCCTGCCCCCCTCCCGCCCCCCATGCCCAGCGACTCTCCTCTCTCCCCTGCCCCCCTCCCGCCACCCTTGCCAAGCGACTCTCCTCTGTCCCCTGCCCTCCCTCCAGCCACCCATTTCTAGCGACTCCCTTCTCTCCCCTGCCCCCCCCTCCAGCCACCCATGCCCAGCGACTCTCCTCTCTCCCCTGCCCCCTCTCCAGCCACCCATGCCCAGCGACTCCCTTCTCTCCCCTGCCCCCCTCCTCCAGCCACCCATGCCCAGACTCCCTTCTCTCCCCTATCCCCCTCCTCCAGCCACCCATGTCCAGCGACTCCCTTCTCTCCCCTGCCCCCCTCCTCCAGCCACCCATGTCCAGCGACTCCCTTCTCTCCCCTGCCCCCCCTCCAGCCACCCATGTCCAGCGACTCCCTTCTCTCCCCTGCCCCCTCCTCCAGCCACCCATGCCCAGCGACTCCCTTCTCTCCCCTGCCCCCCTCCTCCAGCCACCCATGCCCAGCGACTCTCTTCTCTCCCCTGCCCCCCTCCTCCAGCCACCTATGCCCAGCAACTCCATTCTCTCCCCTGCCCCCTCCTCCAGCCACCCGTCCAGTGACTCCCTTCTCTCCCCTGCCCCCCCTCCAGCCACCCATGCCCAACGACTCCCTTCTCTCCCCTGCCCCCCTCCTCCAGCCACCCATGCCCAGCGACACCCTTCTCTGCCCTGCGCCCCTCCTCCAGCCACCCATGCCCAACGACTCCCTTCTCTCCCCTGCCCCCCTCCTCCAGCCACCCATGCCCAGCGACACCCTTCTCTCCCCTGCCCCCTCCTCCAGCCACCCATGCCCAGCGACTCCATTCTCTCCCCTGCCCCCCTCCTCCAGCCACCCATGTCCAGTGACTCCCTTCTCTCCTGTGCCACCCCCTCCAGCCACTGAGGTTGTCCAGTGGATGCTTCGGGGCAGGCAGGAAAGATCCCCAGTCTTTTCTGCCCGCTGCTGGCGCTGACTCCCCCACTGCCGGATCGCTCTTCAAAATGGCCGCTGAGACTTACAAGGGTGGCCTCCAAGACTTCAGCAGAAGTCTCACGAGGCCGCCGCTGGAAGTCTCGGAGGCCATTTTTAAAGAGCGATCCGGCAGCTGGGGAGGGTCAGTGCCAGCAGCGGGCAGCCAAGACTACCTGCCCCGAAGAATTCGCTGGACAAGGGAGGGGAGGGACTGGACCGTCTAGGAGGGAGGGAGGGAGGAAAGAGCCAGCTTGCCCTCAGGAACAACCGGCTTGCAAGTCGGTAAAAAATGAAACAACCGGCTCTTGCGAGCCAGTGCGAGCCGGCTCCAGCACACCACTGGCCGTGGAACCACAGGACACAGCAGCAGTAGAGGATCTTCCTCCCCCACCCACAGCCTTTGTTGATGTTGCCACAGAGGAAGAAGAGGCAGAAGGGGAGGTACATCATGCGCAGAGACCATCCAGCCAAAGGCAGCTGCTACGCCTTGCAACCCAATTGCTGGGCCACAATGTGCAGTTTGAGGATTACCAGCACCAGAAATAGAAGCTGCAAAGGAAAGGGGTACAGGCCCAATGGGAAGCAATCCAGCAGCTCCAACGGCTGGAGCAGAGCATCGAGGGCCTACATCATGACCTACAAGCGCACACTAGAGCCCTGATGCAACAAGAAGTGCCATCTCCTTCGACATGTGCACAGCAACCACCTGCAAAGCAGAGAAGGTTGAGATCCTCAGCCCCCACAGCCACTGGTCCATCAGCACACAAGAGACCAGCAACCACCACAGCAGCTCCCATTCTGGGTTCTGTGCCCAGTTTACAGGGCAAAACACAGACCACAAGATGGCCGAACTTCCAGAGGGCAGCCGAGGCAGCAGGCTGCCTTGTTGACACTGAGGACAATGGGAGCTCATCAGGGGAGGACTCTCAATGGAGTTCCCCAGCAGCACCAACAGCTGGACTGCCACCAGCTGCTCAGGGACAAGGTGGGAGGGGTAGGAGGCAACAGGAACGTGGACGGGGCCAGGGGAGGGGGAGGGGAAAGTAGGCAAGAGTGTATTTGATGGGACATGCTGGGGATGGGGGAGTGTGGACTTGGTAGTGGTGGAGGGCGGGGAATATGCACAGAGAAGGTGATGGTGGTGGGAGGGTGTGGTGGTGGTGTGTAACTGGATGGGGAAGTGTGGACTTGGTAGGGGTGGGGGGTGTGCTGGGAGGTGGGAGGAAGGAGTGCCAGGGTTGGAGGGTGGGGAATATGCACAGAGCGGGTGATGCTGGAGGGAGGGTGTAGTGGTGGTAGTGGTGTGTAACTGGTATGTGATTGCAATAAATGTTCACTTACTATCACAAAAAAATTTATCTTGATGGGTCTTTGCTTGGCTCGGACCCCCAGCTGGTGGACACTCTGCTCTGTGACCGGGAGGTAGAGGGAGTTCCTCATCATCTTGATCTGGGGCCTGCTGCTCTGGTTGCTGTGGATCCTCTGGGAGGGCCTGTCCTCTGTGCAGGGCCAAATTATGTAGCATGCAGCAGGCCATAAAGATCTTAGCGACCTTTTGGGGCTGTACAGGAGCTCCCCTCCAGAACGATCTAGACATTGGAACCTGTTTTTCAGTTGTCCAAAGGTGCGCTGTGTGATGCCACGTGTGATCCGATGTCTGCTGTTGTAGTTCTCCTCCAGCCCTGTTTGTGGGTGCACTATGGGGGTCATGAGCCAACTCCGCTGTGGGTAGCCTCTGTCACCTTTGCAGAGAAGCAGGATGAGAAATATGAGTGTGTATTGTTTGGAGTGGGTACCTTGTGGAGGTGGAGTGAGAATAGTGGGTTGTGGAGTGACCTGGAGATAGACAGTGCTGAGAGTTGCCCGGTGGAGGAGGTATAGTTTTGGCTGATACATGTTGCACTTACCTAGGAGCCATCTGCGGAAGATTCCTGAGTGCTCTAATATGTAGGCATCATGGGTTGAACCTGGGTATCCGGCACACACGTCTACAATCTCCCCCTGGGCATCACACACAACTTGCATATTCATAGAGTGGAATGCTTTTCTGTTCCTATAGGTGGCCTCTTGTGCCCGGGGGGGGGGGGGGGGGGGGGGGTTCTGAGTGCGACATGTGTGCAGTCAATGACACCTCTGACTGAGGGGAAGTGAGCTACAGCATAGAAGTGAGCCATGTTGTTCTGCAGGGCCTGGGGGGTGGGGTGGGGAAGGTGATATACTCTGAGGTGTGGGTAAGAAATGCATCAAGGAACTGGGTGAGGCAGTTCGAAATGGCAGGCTGGGTGAGGCCTGTGTTGACAGGTAGCACAGACTGGAAGCTGCCAGTGGCCAAAAGAGAGAAAGAAGCGGTGATCTTGAGGTGCACAGGGATGGGATTGTTCCTATGGGTCCTGGCCTGCAGGAGGGGTTGGAGCTGCTCACAAAGGTGCTGAATGGCAGCTCTGTCAAAGCGGTACCTATTGAGACACTGCGGGTCAGTAAGGTCTAGGAAACTGCTATGGGGCCTGAAAACTCTTGGATGTGAGTATCTCTTGCGGCTCCTCCAACATGTGAGACACATGTGCATTTAGTGCATCCATTTCGCCACACTACAGGTGCAACGCAATGACATCAGTGCTCACCTCTCCCTACCAACCTGGTGAAACCCATCACCAACAAACACAAGCTGACACACACTCTCCCACCACCGGCAAACAATGCAGTCACACACAGCACAGCCAAACAGAAAATCACTCTCTCACCCACTGCACACAATTTCTCTTGGCTCAAACCTTCGATGTCTCTTTGCCACACTGAACTCTCTCCTCAAAGTGCCTTCACCTCCAACTCCCCCTTCACTTTCTCCCCAGACTCTGGCTGAGTACTTTCATGATATGGTTCACAAGATTAAACTTGAATTCTCAACCAGGTCACCTCCACTTCTCCTTCCCTTAGTCCATTCTCTCAACCATCCAACCCCTGCCTCCTTGTCTTCCTTTTCTGAAATCACTGAAGAGGAAACTACACATCTTCTTTCCTCCTCAAAACTAACTACCTGTTCTTCTGATCCTAATCCCACCCATCTACTTAACACTATCTCTCCTACTGTCATCCCTTTTATCTGTCATATCCTCAATCTTTCACTGTCCACTGCAACTGTTCCTGATGCCTTCAAGCATGCCGTAGTCACACCACTCCTTAAAAAACCTTCATTGGACCCTACCTGTCCTTCCAACTATCGCCCCACCTCCCTCCTCCCTTTCCTATCCTTGAACGTGCTGTTCACCGCTGTTGCCTTGACTTTCTTTCATCTCAAGCTATTCTTGATCCACTTCAATCTGGCTTTCGCCCCCTTAGTCTCCAATGACCTGTTCCTGGCCAGATCCAAAGGTCTCTATTCTATCCTCATCCTTCTCGATCTATCGGCTGCTTTTGACACTGTTGATCACAGCCTACTCCTTGATACACTGTCCTCACTTGGATTTCAGGGCTCCGTTCTTTCCTGGTTTTCTTCTTATCTCTCCCAGCGTACCTTTAGTGTATACTCTAGTGGATCCTCCTCTACTTCTATCCCACTGTCAGTTGGTGTACCTCAGGGATCTGTCCTGGGTGTACCTCAGGGATCTGTCCTGGGACCTCTTCTTTTCTCCATCTATACTTCTTCTCTTGGTACTCTGATCTCATCCCATGGTTTTCAGTATCATCTTTACGCTGATGACTCCCAGATCTACCTCTCCACACCAGAAAGCCGAAATCCAGGCCAAAGTATCAGCCTGCCTGTCTGACATTGCTGCCTGGATGTCTCGGCGCCATCTGAAACTAAATATGACCAAGGCTGAGCTTCTTATCTTTCCCCCTAAACCAGCCTCTCCTCCTCCCCCATTCTCTATTTCTGTGGATAACACTCTCATCCTTCCTGTCTCATCAGCTCGTAACCTTGGGGTCATCTTCGACTCCTCCCTCTCCTTCTCTGCACATATTCAGCAGACTACTAAAACCTGTTGTTTCTTTCTCTATAATATCACCAAAATTCACCCTTTCCTTTCTGAGCATACTACCAGAACCCTCATCACCTCTCGCTTAGACTATTGCAACTTGCTTCTCACAGGTCTCCCACTTAGCCATCTCTCTCCTCTTCAATCTGTTCAAAATTCTGCTGCACGACTAATATTCCGCCAGTGTCGTTATGCTCATATTAGCCCTCTCCTCAAGTCACTTCACTGGCTTCCTATCCGATTCTGCATACAGTTCAAACTCCTCTTATTGACTTATAAGTGCATTCACTCTGCAGCTCCTCAGTACCTCTCCACTCTCATCTCTCCCTATATTCCTCCCCGGGAACTCTGTTCACTGGGTAAATCTCTTATCTGCACCCTTCTCCTCCACCGCTAACTCCAGACTCCGTTCCTTTTATCTTGCTGCACCATATGCCTGGAATAGACTTCCTGAGCTGGTATGTCAAGCTCCATCTCTGGCCGTCTTCAAATCTAAGCTAAAAGCCCACCTTTTTGATGCTGCTTTTAACTCCTAACCCTTATTCACTTGTTCAGAACCCTTACTTTATCATTCTCACTTTAATATTCCCTTATCTCTTATCTTATTCTTGTTTATCTGTCCTAATTAGATTGTAAGCTCTGTCGAGCAGGGACTGTCTCTTCGTGTTCAAGTGTACAGCGCTGCGTACGTCTAGTAGTGCTATAGAAATGATGAGGAGTAGTAGTAGTAGTTGCACACTCCTGCCACACCCTCTAGCCACTCACTATTCAATCAACAACTGACAGACTTCACAACACACACACACACACACACACACACACACACACACACAGCAGTAGCACACAGGACAAAGAGAGAAACACAGACAACAAACAGGTAAGTGGATGTAATGAATGAAATGTGAACTTGGGGACAATGAATGGAAAAGGATGGGGAGGGGAGGGGGAAGAAATAGTAGTGGCTGGGGTTGGGGGCTAGAAGGGGTAGGGAACGCTGAAAAGGTCAAACACAAAACAGGCAAGTGAGGGTGAAAATGTTCAGACTAGGGCACACAGACAAACGGTAACAGGGCACTGAACAGCTCTCAACTTTTTCTCAAACCAACTATTCCTCCACTCTCCAACTCCACAAAATCACTAATGGGTCTAAAGATAACTTGCCTCTTACCCTAGACGCTTTTATATCAGGTCTAACTGTGTACGTCCATGTTCCCGCCAAGGTGAAAGCATTTTGCTATCCGTTATACGCTGCAGATGTTTATTTCATAAGGCCGTCCAAAGCACACCTCTAACACGCCCATTATGGAGACGTCTATACTTGGACATCCTAGTGGTTAGAACGTCTTTTCATCTCTTTTTTTTATTATTGTCTTTGGACGTTTCTCTTTCAGGAAGATGTCTATGTGTCTTTTATGTCACTTTTTGTACATTCTTCTCTTTTGAAAATGAGCCCAAAAGTGTCTAGCCCTATTTGAAAGTAGGTTCTGGGGCAAGGGCTGCCTTTGGTGGCCCCTGTCACCCAAAATAAAAATGCTAAAAGCTAGTGTATTTCACATCCTGTAGAGTCACAAACAAAAGCCCATCTGATTTAAACAAGGTGTCTAGCAGTGGAATGAATGTGTGTGCTATTCCTGAGGAGATGGTCACAATTTTAATATTTTTACTTTGTAGTTAAGAAGACAGGTTGCCTGCTCTGGCCAGTTTAAGGACCTCTTCTGCATCCTGCCTCCTGATGTAATTTACTGTTTCCTTGTAGGCAACAGCCCCTGAGCAACAGCACAGACACTGCTGTCTAGCTGACACCAACTGGCACCTATTTTATAAAAGACCCCCCCCCCAAACATTCCTGCCAATAAACTAGAAAACAGAGGTGTGGCTAGGTTTTGATCGCAGGGGGAGCAGAGATCAAAACCTGGCTACGCCTCTGCTTTCTACTTTCTTGGCAGAAATGTTTAGGGGGGGTGTCATTTTGTACTTTATTGAAGCGAGTGTGGCAGTTTTATAGTTGCTGTATTGATTGTATCTATACATGATTGCCACTGCTATGAGTACCTGGAATGTCTGTGGTGTTAACTACCCCCCAAAAACACACAAAAACGTTTAAAACTGCCCTTCACTGTAATTAAGCTGGAATAGTGTTTCTTCAGGAAACACATCTTAACAATTCAGAACATGAGAAATTAGTCTGTGAATGGGTGAGGCATTGTTTTTTTACTCCTCAGTTCCAGTACATAGACAAGCAAGTACTGCAATTTTAATGAATAAAAACATCCCGTTTGAAGAGTATAATGTCTGTAGTGATGACTCTGGTTGCTGGTTTGTCATGCATTGCTCCCTATATGGCAAAGCCATATGTTTTGGTTTCTTTATATGTACCTACTACCTAATATTCCAGATTGTTTTTTTTCTGCAATTACTAGATCTTTTTTTAAGCTTCTCGGGCATAGGCGCCCGGTATAAGAGGCTTGGGGAGGCTAAGCCTCCCCAGCCGGCAGCCACAAGTTCTCAGCAAACAGATGCAGGATGGATCAGCAGTTTCTCCGACTTTATTCTTCTCCGTTTTCCAACCAGTCCCGACTCCTCTCTCTTATTTGCAGTGCTGCCTGCGCCCTGTTTCTCCTTTCACTCTCCTGCACGCCTCAGTCACTTCAGCCTTCAGGTCTGGGCTGCTGCCGGCACGATCGAGTCCTCGTTAGTGTTCCCGGGCTGAGTCTCGCCTTAATCGCTACAGTAGCGAATAGCGATCGTCGATTCGTGCTGATCATCTGCTTCCTTCAGCACTTCAGCCAGTCAGCCTTCCCTACGAGGGCTCCTGTCATGATGCAATTTCCTGTTCTGCAAAGTCGGGAATGCACGGGCGGGCCGTTACTAAGTAGGAAAGGCAAGGCTGGTGAAGAGTTCCCACTTCCTTTGATGATAGAGACCATAATAAATTCAAAAGAAATTGTGGCATGCAGCGTTCAGAAGAGGTAGGTGTACTGCTGACTCTGAGGCAGGTTTTAAGTCAAAATAAAAAATGAATATTTTGTTTCATGCAGAACTGCTGACTCTGAGGCAGGTTTTAAGTCAAAATAAAAAATGAATATTTTGTTTCATGCAGATCTCAGCCCATTTAGTTATGTTTAGACAAAAGAGTCTCTTTTGTTTAAACCTAACTAAATGGGCTATAAGCCCCTAATGCAGTCCATTGGTTTTCTTTTGTTTGTGATAATAACTTACAGTATACTGTGCCAAAATTGAAACTTGGAAACTTATCAATATCAATCTATCTCTTATCTGGTTGTTAATAAAAGGAGCTCATTGTTGTGAATACTATCCACCCAGTGTGGCTGTCTGAGCTTGAATACTAGTGTACCCAGACCTAAATTGTGGCACGCCGCACTTGGATTTTAGGAGAGGTGCTGACTCTGAGGCAGGTTTTATATTATAAGTCAAAATAAAAAAATAAATATTTTGTTTCATGCAGATCTCTTTTGTTTAAACATAACTAAATGGGCTATAAGCCCCCAATGCAGTCCATTGGTTTTCTTACATTTTGTTTGTGATGACTTATTCTGTGCCAAAATTGAAATTTGAAAACTCTTACCTCTATCTGGTCGTTAATAAAAGGAACTCAATGTGAATACTATCCACCCTAAAAGGATGTTTTGTGGCTGTGCATGAGAATTGTGATATGATCCCTTGTTTCATAGTGTTGACGGTCTGTGATGTTGTCCATATGGGTGGTATATTGGTGTATTAGGGTCTGCCCAGTGTAATATTTATGGTACAGTAAGGTTCTGAGTGTGTTTTGCAGCTGAGCAATTGTGGTTAGTATATGCTTTGAGCAACCACTTTTTTGACATATGATACATATCTAATATCTACATTTAATAAAAGGTGTTAATTGTGACTTTTATTTTTACTTATTTTTTCTGTGTGTTGTCAGACAATTATGGATGTAAGCCCCACCCCTAACCCCACCCAAACCCCACCCCCTTTAGCCTCCCCAAACAGTTGGGCCACCGACCGCCTATGACAGCAGGGACTTTTTTAATTTGTATGGTCTTTATTGAACATTTCTCAAAACAGTATCACAAAATACAGCACTCCAGAACAAGTAAGTCATAACATAACTGATCAGCAAGATCTAAATATCCAGAAGTACCAGTGCACTACGAATGCTGGCCCCTCCCACGGCCAAATGAAAAACAAAGTCGGCCATCTCAAACCCGGCGATCTATGTTATTTGGCCGGCCTTAACCGTATTATCGAAACAAAAGATGGCCAGCCATTTCTTTCGATAATACGGTTCCGGACAGCTCTTTGCGGTGCTGCAAAAATAGATGGCCGGCCATCTATTTGGCTGGCGCCGTTTGATTATGCCCCTCCACGTCAGCTACAGCATTAAAGTTACTGCCCACCAGAATTGGGATGCCTGAGAACATAGGCGGTCGGTGGCCCAACTGTTTGGGGAGGCTAAAGGGGGTGGGGTTGGGGGCGGAGCTAAAACCCATAATTGTCTGATAACACACAGAAAAAATAAATTAAAATAAGTCACAATTAATACCTTTTATTACATTTAGATATTAGATATGTATCACATATGTCAAAGAATAAAGTGGTTGCTCAAAGCATATACTAACTGCAATCGCTCAACTGCAAAACACTATGCACAACTTTGTGCAAAAGCACACTCAGAACCTTACTGTGCCATATGAAACAAGGGATCAAAATATCATGATACATGTAGAGCCACAAAACACCCTAATTCATGTTTAATATGGGATAAAATGCCATAAATAAGTAAATAAATATAAACTTTTAATGTTGAGCACCTAATTCTCAAAGTGGACATATTTCAAACACTATAATGAAAATAAAATGATCTTTTCTACCTTTGTTGTCTGGTGACTTTGTTTTTCTGAAATATAGAACAGGAAAAGTTCTCTACAATGACGAATCACAGAAGGCAAAAGTAGAGACTAATAGACGATTCACCACTGGAGACGTGAGTCCAACAGTCTTTATTATATCAGAGATAACGACCCGACACAGGCCGTGTTTCGATGCTAAAAAGCATCTGCATTAGGGGTCAATAAATACACCAAACAGAATATGCTGGATACAAACTATCAGAGCAAAATGTTTTTCTGATCATGCTGGGCCAGTATCCGATTCTGCTGCTATCTGTCCTCTTAACTCCGTTTCCAGGGCTTCCTTTCCATTTATTTCTTTACTTTCCTCTTTTCTTCTTCATTTCTTGCCCTCCATCCATAAGTAAAAGCTGGGTCCTCCTCTGTGGAATTGACTGGAGGAGGTATAATGTGGATCCAGCTTTTGCCTATTTTCTCCATCCAGCACCAGGCATCAGGCATCCCACCTAGCACCAGGCATCAGGCCGGCCTCCCTCCCTCCCTCCCTCCCTCCCTCCCTCCCACCCAGCACCAGGCCTCCCTCCCTCCCTCCCAGCATCAAGCACTAGGCACCCCTCTCTCCCTCCCACCCAGCATCAAGCACTAGGCACCCCTCTCTCCCTCCCACCCAGCACCAAGCATCCCTCCCTCCCTCCCACCCAGTACCAGGCAGGCAGACAGGCCTCCCTCCCACCCAGCACCAGGCATCCCACCCATCACCAAGCACCAGGCACCCCTCCCTCCCTCCCTCCCAACCAGCACCAGGCATCCCTCCCTCCCACCGACCCATCATCAAGCACCAGGCATCCCTCCCACCCACCCAGCACCAGGCATCCCACCTAGCACCCCTCCCACCCAGCATCAGGCAGGCAGGCAGGCGCTGGTCCCGCCCTTGCGGAAACAGGAAATGAGGGTGGGACCAGCGCTTGAGAGACAGAACAAAGGGAAGCTGAAGGCGCGCTGAGCGAGCACGCTTTTCACTGGTGCTGACATGCTGTGTCACTGCTGACGCTGCCTTCCCTTAACCCCGAGCAGGTATGAAGTTTTAAATTTTGGAGGAGGGGCGGGAGGCAGGCGGGGAAGGTCACAACTGGGCTGGGGAGGCTTAGCCTCCCCAAGCCTCTTATATGGGGTGCCTATACCTGAACGTCTTCAGCGCATCAACCCTACACTGTTGGGGCTGTGCTGGAGGGGTTGCAGTGTGAAGGGCACAATGGGGCATATATGGTGGGCATGTAGGAAGGTTAGCGCTTACTGGAAATCGATATGTAGTAGGCTACAGCTGTGGCTGGGAAGTCAGATTCCTTGGAACCCGATCTTTTTCTTATTCTCATCGAAACTAGTGGGCTTCTCCCCTACTCAGTTAATCTTGTTGAGACATGCATTGTGCGCCGCCCGAGTTGTAATTGCAGCTTGTTGGAAACAGCCCTCAACCCTACCGATAACTAGGTGGCTCCATAAATTAAGACATGTTTGTGAGATGGAAAGGTTGCTGGCGGAAAGGCGCAATCAACTGGGTAGATGGCGCATGATCTGGGAACCTTTTCTCCTTCATGTATAATTTAGATGATGTTGTAGTTTACGATGGTGCAAGACCCGGCGGGGGGGGGGGGGGGGCATGGGTGGTTGGGAGGGTTTGTGTTACAGGTAGATAGGGGGTTGGGTAGTTGGAGAACTGTTTAAAATACATAAAGATTGAAGTTTTGGACTGTTTATTCTGTATAGCCACATAGGCACACCCTTGAGTTACGGTGTGCTCCTTCGGACTGTACTGAGAGGACTATTATGCTATGTAGCATCTGTTCAGTACCGGAGCAGTCCTTGAGGGTATGCTTCGATAGATTGTAACGTGTAATGTATATTGCTCTATGTCACTGATTGGCTGTATTTTTTTGACAATAAAGACTTCATGCAAAAAAAAAAAAAATATATATATATATATATATATATAAGAACATAAGGATAGCCATACTGGCAGAGGCCTAGCCAGGTTTTGATCTCAGGGGGAGCAAACTTTGATAAAATAGGCGCCGGTTGGTATCAGCTAGACAACAGTGTCTGTGTTGTTGCTCAGGGGCTGTAGCAGGCACTGATTAATACAGGCTGTCTCTGTTGCATCCTGCCTACAAGGAAACAGTAAGTTGCATCAGGAGGCAGGATGCAGAAGAGGTCTCTGGACTGGCCAGAGCAGGCAACCTGTCTTCTTAACTACAAAGTACAAATATTAAAATCATGACCATCACCTCAGGGATAGCACACACATTCCTTCCACTGCTAGACACCTTGTTTAAATCAAATGGGATTTTGTTTGTGAGGTGACTCTACAGGATGTGAAGAACACTAGTCTTGAGCATTTTTATTTTGGGTGACTTTCAGGCTTATTTTCAAAAGAGAAGGGTGCCCATCTTTCAACACTAATTGGAAGATGGGCGTCCTTCTCCCAGGGTCGCCCAAATCGGCATAACAGAAAGCCGATTTTGGGCGACTTCAACTGCTTTCCATCGCGGAGATGACCAAAGTTCACGGGGGCGTGTCGGAAGTGTAGCAAAGGCGGGACTGGGGCGTGCCTAACACATGGGTGTCCTCGACCGATAATGAAAAAAAGAAGGGTGTCCCTGACGAGCACTTGGGCGACTTTACTTGGTCCATTTTTTTTACAACCAAGCCTGAACTGACCAGATGACCACCGGAGGGAATCGGGGATGACCTCCCCTTACTCCCCCAGTGGTCACCAACCCCCTCCCACCCAAAAAAAAGCATTTCAAATATTTTTTGCCAGCCTCAAATGTCATACCCAGCTCCATCACAGCAGTGTGCAGGTCCCTGGAGCAGTTTTAGTGGGTGCAGTGCACTTCAGGCAGGTGGACCCAGGACCATCCCCTGCCTTCCTGTTATACTTGTGGTGGTAAATGTGAGCTCAAAACCCACCAGAAACCCACTGTACCCACGTCTAGGTGCCCCTTCACCCCTCAGGGCTATGGTAGTGGTGTACAGTTGTGGGGAGTGGGTTTTCGGGGGGGTTGGGGGGCTCAGTAGAGTGGACAGATGTGAAGCGTTTGTTTACACTTTCAAACAACAACAAAACCAGGGGACACAAGATGAAGCTAGAATATGGTAGAATTAAAACAAATAGGAGAAAGTTTTTCTTTACTCAGCATGTAGTTGGACTCTGGAACTCATTGCTGGAGAACATAGTGACAGCAGCTGGCCTTACGGAGTTTAAGGGGGGGTTTGGATAGATTCCTGAAGGAAAAGTCCATTGAACATTATTACAAAAAAAAGGGGAGAGGGAAAAAAAATTATTATTTTTTTTGTTGGGGGGGGGGGAGGGGGTTTGCCGGGTTCTTGAAGCCTGGATTGGCTACTGTCGGAGACAGGATGCTGGGGTTGATGGACCCTTGGTCTTTTCCCAGTATGGCGGTGCTTATGTGCTAAGGTAAGAAAGCTATGCACCTGGGAGCAATTTCTGAAATCCACTGCAGTGCCCCGTAGGGTGTCCGTTTGGTGTCCTGGCATGTCAGGGAGACCAGTGCACTACGAATGCTGGCTCCTCCCACGACCAAATGGCTTGCATTTGGTCCTTTCTGAGATGGGCGTCCTCGGTTTCCATTATCGCCGAAAATTGAGGATGACCATCTCTAAGGACGAACTAAATTTTGCGATTTGGGCGCCCTCGACTGTATTATCGAAACAAAAGATGGACACCCATCTTGTTTCGATAATACAGGTTTCCCTGCCCCTTCGCCAGGACATCCTGTGAGGACGTCCTCAGGAAAACCTGGGCACCCCTTTCGATTATGCCCCTCAAAGGCCACCAAAGGTGGCCCTTGCCCTACAGCCTACATTCAAATAGGGCTAGACACTTTGCGAAATAACAGAAACCCGTGCAAAAAGACACCCAAAACCTATACTTAAAAACTTACCACACCATAAGAGCCCTAACCTACGTATGAAAAGACGGTGCTATAAATACTACAGTGGGACCAAGAAAAGTGTTTCCCTAGGTGGTCCTGGAGCACGCTCTTGCCATTCAGGTTTTCAGGCTATTGACAATGAAGCTGCACTGTTACACATTCCTACACAGACACTACATGCTAGCAGAATCCTTCACCTCAGTCACACATGCAGAACATTGACAGACCCTCATCTATATAACATAAGAGTAGCCATACTGGGTCAGACCAATGGTCCATCTAGCCCAGTATCCTGTTTCCAACAGTGGCCAACCCAGGTCACAAGCACCTGGCAGAAACCCAAATTGTGACAACATTCCATGTTACCAATCTAATACAGAATAGAGAGCAACAACAACAACAATAAAACAACAAAAACTGAAATAGAGACCCCCCCCCCCCCCTCCTCTCTGCCCAAGGAAGTCAGACTCTATAAACAGTGCAATACTGGTAAAAAAAAAAAAAAAAAAAAGAAACAGACGTGCATTTTGTCCTGTACTTTGCAAAATAAAAATAGAAAAAATGAACCTTTTACAAAGCAGGTACATCTTAGTCCTTACAAAGTATTAAATAAAAATAATTCTCTTCTACCATTGTTGTCTGGGAATTTGGCTGGTCCCAGTCTTTTTTTCCATGTTCCACGAGTCAGCCATACAAATTCTTTTCCAGGTTGGCCTTTCCATTTCTTCTCTCGCCTCTTGTCTTTTTCCTTTTCTTCTCTACATCTGTTGGCACTGATCTTTCGTTTTATGTCCCCACTATGAAATAGCTGTGCATAGAGCTACCAAGTGATCGAGTTCCAGAAGGGAGATTTTTCAACCAGTCCTAGTGTGAACTGACATCCCAAATTCATGTGGGATTTGCAGTCCCTGATTCTACACCATTAAAATTTGTGCTGCAGTACATTCAAAATTACTTAAGAAAATGCACTTGGACCCCTGCAGGGTTGTTAATTTGAAGACATCGGAGATGTGCATTTTTAAATACTGTCATATTCCAAAAATCAAATTCAAAATAAAATACCTTTTTCTACTGTTTGAACAATTTATTTTCTCATTTGCTTTGGTGCCACTGTCTCTTCTCTGTTTTTCTCTGTTTCTTCTGCCTTTACAGGGTCTCTTGCCCATCTGACATTTCTTCTGTCTACAAGTGCACAATTCTTCTTTCCTCTGCACCACTATTTGTCCTGTCTAGTATCTCCCTTCTGTGTCCCTTGTCCCTATCTTACCCCCAAGTTCAGCATCTGCCCTTTCTGTGTCCCCATCTCCCCCCTTTTTCAGCACAAGCCTACCTGGTCTCCTCATTTCCCCCTTTTCTTATATCTGGCCTCCTGGTGTCTCCATCTCTCCCTTTTTCTAACATTGCCCTGTGTCCACATCTTTCCCCCTTTTCCAGCATTACCTCTTTCTCCCCATCTTACCCTTTTTTCACCATTCTCCCCATATTCCCATTCCCCCCTTCCAGTAGTGCCTCTTTGTGTCCCTATCTCCTCTTCTCCATTCCAGTAGTGCCTTCTCTGTGTCCCTATCTCCTTACCCCCCCTTTCTAGTAGTGCCCCTGTGTCCCTATAGAGTTTATATTAATTGCGGTTTCTAACGGCTATAATAATTTTTAAGCTGTTTTAGTGATATTCGATTGTTATTTCTTTTCTCCTCCAGCTTTTAAGGCACTGCCTATCCAACTGAAACAGCTTTAGACTTGTTACAGATGGACCAACAATAAAAAATTACAAGGTGGATGCAGCAGCTCATAAGTTTGCTTGCTTTGTTTTGATTGAACGGCAATGACAACTGCGCAGGGGAGTAGAAACAGATTAACCAAACTGGCTTCCTTGCTTACAACGGACTAGATAGGCTCAGTTCCACTCCTGTCTATTAAACCTTCTTCGGCAGTTTTCTCCATTCTCCAGTCCCCCCCCCCCCCCCCCGAGTCTAACATGTTTCGCCCGCTCTACCTTCCGTGTGGTGATTTTCACTGCCCTCCTGCATGTCTTGCATATACCCCTGTCTCTTCTGCCCACTCTCTCCCATCCACGTGGTCGCTCATTTTTAAAGCCCTGAGGCGTTCTCCCTCCAACACCGGCAATTCACATAGCCAGCCTTCTGCCAGCATTGGAGCCTTTCCTCAGGCGCGTCCCGCCTCCTCTAATGCAACTTCCTGTCTTCTGCAGAGGTGGGACATACCTGAGGGAGAGGCCCTGACGCTGGCAGGAGGCTGGCAATGTCAATCACCAGTGTCAGAGGAAGAAGTCTTCAGGGCTTTAAAAATGACCACGCTGATGGGAGAGGGCAGGCGGAAGAGACAGGAGCAGGAGCAAGACTCGAACAGGAGGGGGGAGGAGGCAGAGAAAGCTATTGTCAGGCATTTGGCGCTTAGGCACCATCTCTTCTAAAAATCTGTTTGGGGGAGCGACTGCTCTCCCTGCGTCCCACCTAGCTAAGCCACTGCATACTGGGTCAGACCAATGGTCCATATAGCCCAGTATCTTTTTCCAACAATGGCCAATCCAGGTCACAAGTACCTGGCAGAAATCCAAATAGTAGCAACATTCCATACTACCAATACCAGGACAAGATGTCTCAATAGCAAACTATGGACATTTCCTCCAGGAACTTGTCCAAACCTTTTTTTTTTTTACCCAAATATGCCAACTGCTTTTACTACACCTTCTGGCAAAGAGTTCCAGAGCTTAACTATTTGTTGAGTGAAAACATATTTCCTTCTATTTGTTTTAAAAGTATTTCCATGTAACTTCCTTGAGTGTCCCCTAGTCTTTGTACGTTTTGAAAGAGCAAAAAATAGATTCACTTCTACTTGTTCTACACCACTCAGGATTTTGTAGACGTCAATCATATCTCCCCTCAGCCGTCTCTTTTCCAAGCTGAAGAGCCCTAACCTCTTTAGCCTTTCCTCATGTGAGAGGAGTTCCATCCCCTTTATCATTTTGTTCACTCTTCTTTGAATCTTTTTAAATTCCGCTATATCTTTTTAAAAACACGGCAACCAGAACTGAATGCAATACTCTAGGTGAGGTTGCACCATAGAGCAATACAGAGGCATTGCATTATAGTATTCTCAGTCTTATTTACTATCCCTTTCCTAATAATTCCTAGCATCCTGTTTGCTTTTTTGGTGACCACACCTACATTCATGTGTCTAGAGTCCACCTCACAGAGATTACCTTTTGGTTCCAGATGGTCATTTTGATTATGTAGGATCTACTGATATCATATGCTCAGGCATTTTGGATCATACTCTGGTTAGAACAGATTTCCGCCTTGCCAGGCATGACTGACAACCCTTGTGGCAAATGCCTCACGGACTCTTGGAAGATGAGGATTTCCATACATTTTTGACTGAAAAAATGGAAGTCTTTTGGTGTGACAAATCAACAACATAGAGCTTTTCTAGGAAACCGGCAAGGCAGTGTTCATGGGTGAAGTCATCTCTTATATGAACTCCAAGTACAAATGCGTGAACTGCCAAATTCTGCTTTTACAAACTCAAATACACAGAGCCCCGCTGGAATTGACTCACAATGGGCTAGATTCTATATATCACACCTAAAGAAATCATTGCTGAAACAAAATATGCCTAGGCATATTCTATAAAGTACGCCTAAATTTGGACGTACTTTATAGAATACACCTAATTTTCCACATGGTTTATAGAATACGCCAAACCTCTGTCTGTGTGACTAAATGTAGTCATGGACAGTTACGGCAAGTAAAATTTGGTATAAATGCTGAAACCTAAATTTTAGGCATGCAGAGCCAGTCTTAGGGGCGACAGGGGCGGTTGCACAGAGCCTCGCGCTCCCAGGGCCCCACGGCAGCCTTAGCATCTCCCTCCCACTCCCTGCTTCAGCCGTCATTGCCGTCTCCTGTTCTCAATCTAACCGCTTTTGTCAGCTCTCTCCTACTCCCTTTTGGCTCCCTGCAGTGCTGCCTTCTTCAATCCGGGCTTCCGGCAGGGTCAATGAGGTAAACACATTGCCTTCAGCAGCCCGGAAACTTTCTCTCTGCTGCAATTTCCTGTACCGCTGTCTTGTCCACAAAGAGGGTGAGCCCTTAGGTCCCGTAAGGCCCAAAAGGAACTCAAAGGACAGCCGCGCAACCCCAAGTCTTCACCCGCGGCGACCGCCGTTCACCAAGGGTTGAGCCCCCAGCTGCAGGCGGTCAACGGGACTTCAGGAACCGCGGGGTTACCGGACTGACCTGGGCTGGAACCGGGAGAGAAGCGGGCAGGAGGAAAGAAAAGTCCAAACACTGGCAGCAGATCAGGACCGGCAGCTAACGGCGTAGTCGGGGTCAGGCAAGAGATCAAGGCAGGCGGCTAGTAGAGAAGTCAAAGTCAGGCTGGAGGTCGAGGCAGGGAGCTAGGCAGAGAAACCAGGAAACAGTCCAAATTCCAGAATCAGCAAAACCAGGAAAACGACAGAACACAGGAACCACGGAGACTGGCTTCGGGAACAGAACCTGAAGCAAAGTGCTAGCTCAGTTCCCCTCCTTAAATACAGCACAACATCAGCCGCCCTGCCCCCGCAGGGACAGCCGACCAATCCGGCCCTGGGCATCGGCAGGGCCCCTCCGATTGGCTCTGTCCGATCTCCCAGGCGGGATCACCAACTTGGCCTCCCAATCCGGCGCCTCAGAGGCGGAGCTCCGGGCCCTCCTGCCCAGGAGGGAAGAAGACGCCAACCATCGCGCCTCGGCGCCGCCTCCTTTGGCGGCGCGAACATAGCCCCCACAGCCGGCGACTGAGAGACCGGCGGCCACAGTCGCCGGCCTCGGTCCCGGCCGGAACGGCCATCACTGCGGCGGCCCCTGACTCCCCACGAGGCCTCCGGGCTGCTACCCCTCGCCGCGGAGGATGCTGGCTCCCGCCCCCCGCGGCGGAGGAGCAGGTGGGAGCGCGGGACACGACAACCGCATAGGCAGGACACTGCAACAGAGGGAGAGCTTCTGAGGCCACCGAAGGCAGTGTGCTTACCTCACTGATGCTGATGGCAGCCCGGAAAATTGAAGAAGGTGGCGGTGCTGCAGTGGCATTCCTAGGGGGGCTGACACCCGGGGCGGATTGCTGATGTGCCCCGCCCCCCGGGTGCAGCGCAACCCTCCCCCCGGCGAAAGGACACCCCCCTGGCGAAGGAACCCCCCCCGGGTGCACGCCACTGGGGGGGGTGCCGCGCGCCTCCCCGCTTCGTTCGTTTCCATGCTCCCTCTGCCCCGGAGCAGGAAGTAACCTGTTCCGGGGCAGAGGGAGCACAGAACGAACATAGCGGACAGGTGCGCGGCACCCCCCAGCGACGTGCACCCGGAGCGGACCGCACCCACCGCCCCCCCCTAGGAACGCCACTGCGGTGCTGTGAGCCAGAACTAAAGGAACAGGTAGGAGAGACCTGAAGGCAGTTAGATTGACTTGAGACGACCGCTGAAGCCCATTACGTTGGTCTCCCTTTCCATCTCCTCCATGCACCCCTCATCCCCTTATCCAAACAAAGCAAGCAAATCTATGAGCTGCTCTATCCATGCTGTCATTCTTTATTGTTGGTAGCATTTTTAATGGGCGCCCAGTATAAGAGGCTTGGGGAGGCATACAGCAGGATGGATCAGCTGTTTCTATAGAAATGCTAAATAGTAGTAGTAGTAGTTCTCCTGCGAGTCCCGCTGCTCTGGCGAGTTTAAATAGCAGCAGCTGCAGTGAAAGCCGTCTCTAGCCTTGTGTATAACCAGTTGTAATTTGATTACCTTACTGCTGGGAGAGCAGAGCAGGGGGGTTGGCTGGAGGTGTCCTGGGTTGCCAGGGAGATATTTAACTAGGATGAATTCCGGCACATGAGCACTTCATACCAAAGAGACTTGCACTGACCCCTGAAATTTTAAAAGTGCTAAAAATAAGTTTTAAAAGTATTTGCATTAAATCTAATTGCAGAATTTAGGTGCTAGGAAGTGGGATTGGTATGCTATGTACTCAAATTTGCTCAAGCCATATGCAAATTAGTCCATTTTTGGGAGGTTCTCATTTGCATATTTATGGGTACATTTGGTGGAAATGTTTACAGCCTTAATGTTAGGGCATGGCTCTGATCAAAAATTTGAAGTTTGACCCAAAAACGAAGGGTTTAGCTAGTGTTTTTAACTAAAAATTCCCATTAGAGTGTCTATATGTTAATCTGCATTCAAATAGAGGTCTCTGATTGGATGAGCAGCTCCTGTTAGAAAATCTGCCCAGGAACAGAGAGGAGAGGAGAGAATCAATGGGTGGGTGGGTGGGTATGGATGGCTGGAGGGGGGGCAGGGGAGAGGAGAGAATCAATGGGTGGGTATGGATGGCTGGAGGGGGGGCAGGGGAGTGAAGAGAATTGCTGGGTGGGTGTGGATGGCTGGAGAGGGGGCAGAGGAGAGGAGAGTTGCTGGACATGGATGGAGGAGAGGGAAGGGAGAGAGAGAGAAGAAATGCTGGACATGGATGGAGGGAAGGGAAGAGTGAGGAAGGAGATGAGATGAGGGAAAAGGAAGAGAGAAAAACTGCACATGGATGAAGAAAATAGGCAGAAGTTGGATCCACTGGACAGTCAAGTCTGCGGAGGACCCAGCTTTTACTTACGGATGTAGGACAAGAAATGAAGAAGAAAGGCAGAAAGTAAAGAAATAAATGGAAAGGAAGCCCTGGAAACGGAGTTAAGAGGACAGATAGCAGCAGAATTGGATACTGGGCCAGCATGATCAGAAAAACAAAGTCACCAAACAAAGGTAGAAAAGATCATTTTATTTTCATTATAGTGTTTGGAATATGTCCACTTTGAGAATCAGGTGCTCAACATTAAATGTTTATATGTATTTACTTATGCATGGCATTTTATTCCACATTAAACATGAATTAGGATGTTTTGTGGCTCTACGTGAGAATTTTGATATTATGATCCTTGTTTCATATTGTTGACGGTCTGCATTTTCCGTATGGGTGGTACATTGGTGTATTAGGTTCTGCCCAGTGTAATATTTATGGTACAGTAAGGTTCTGGGCGTGTTTTGCAGTTGAGCGATTGTGGTTAGTATATGCTTTGAGCAACCACTTTATTCTTTGACATATGATACATATCTAATATCTAAATTGAATAAATTGTTACTTTTTTATTTATTTATGTGTGTTATCAGACAATTATGGATTTAAGCTCCACCCCTGGCCACACCCCTAACCCTGCCCCCTTTAGCCTCCCCAAACAGTTGGGCCACCGACCGCCTATGGACCTCATTTATATTTTCAAAGATGCCTGCTTGTGTAGCATACGGATGTACACAGAGGAAGTATTGGTTTCATCTAAGAACATAAGAATGACCTTACTGGGTCAGACCAAAGGTCCATCTAACCCAGTAGCCTGTGTCCTACAGTGGCCAGTGTAGGTCACAAGTACGTGATGGAATCCCATAAAATACAAATAAATAAATAAATAAATTTTCCAACCCAGGGATAAGCAGTGTCTTTCTCTGTGTGTACCTTTTTTTTTTTTTTTAACTCCTATTGAAATACTGCACAGAGAAGAAGCACAGCATAACATTGGCAGGCACACAGTGGTTTCTTCAGCACACCCGCCTATTACAGGAACAATATTCTAACCCCCCACAACCTATGATCTCCAACTTAACAGCAGCTGTACCCCATCCAAAGATCTTAGTGAGTAGGCTTTCTGGTATTGTGCCAAATCTTGTCGCCTCCCATCAGGTTGGTTTTGTGAAGGGATGTAATGCAGTAGCTAATGTTTGCTGACTGGCATCAGCTACAGAGGCTATCCATGCTAGAAAGCTGAGGCTTTATTTGTAGGCTTTGACATTGAAAAGGCCTTTGATATAGTGTCTTGGCCTTATTTGTGTGAGGTGCTGCAACGTTTTGGCTTTTCAGGACCCATATTGCAATGGATCCAGCTAACTGTTATATTGCTTTTCAGTGGCACAGATCTTGATAATGGAGTATTGCCCTCCCAGTTTCCTATTGTGAGGGGACTCATCAGGGTTGCCTTCTCTCCCCCACTTTACTTGTTCTATGTATAGAGCCCTTGGCACAACAATTTTTGCATACTACAACAATTCAGGGAATTCGTATTTAGTGCACATTAAGTTATTTGCTGACGACTTCTTGGTTATGTTTACGGACCCTTGGCATTCTCTATCACAGGTCCTGGATATTCTGAATACTTTTGGTTATTATTCAGACCTGTAGATCAATGTTGATAAATCTGTTGCCTTGTGTTTCCCCTGAGGGTCTAGTGAAATGCTGGAAAGGACGGCTTCCCTTGAAGTAGGCGGGGACATATTTTCACTATCTTGGGCTTCATATCCCTTTTAATTTATTGCAACTCTATTCACTGAATATAACTCCTTTGCTTCGAGCGGCCCAAGACCTGTGCCACAAATGGGCCATTCTCCCACTCTCTTTGTGGGGGAAAATACAATTCATAAAGATAGTTCTTTTGCCAAAATGTATGTATCCTTTGCAGCATCTCCCAATTATCTTAAGACCTGGAAAATGTAGTGTTTGGAATAATAAGTCTATACATGTATTTTTGTGGGGTGCCAAGAAGTCTAGACTGCAGTTAAAAAATTTGCAACTGTTGAAGGGGGATGTAAGAACCTACAATATTTCTTGCCAATTGCGCTGTGTCTGCGATTGGATTTTTAGTTCTTCTGAATTTTGTGATGTGATTTTAGAAAGTTCCCTGGGAGGAGGCTTGGGTTTATCCTATTTGTTGCATGTCAGAGCAAACAAATTACCAAGAGCACTGTGATATCATGTCCTCCTTAAGCCTATGCATTGGGCCTGGTGTGTCATAAGGAAGAGATTTCGGTTGCATCCCCATCGTCACGACAGTGACTCCACTTTCAGTCTCACCTTGTCTTCTGGTGGTCAGCTTCAGAGGTGGCTCCAGTCTGTTCTAGTCCTTGTATTGTTGCCTCTGCTACCACTTCCTGTGTGTTCCAAGCTTCACTCTGGTGTTCAGTGTGTTTCTAGCCTATTTCCTGTAGTCACACTTCCTGTGTGTTCCAAGCCTCACTTTGGTGTTCAATATGTTTCAAGTCTATTTCCTGTAGTCGTGACATCATCAGAGAAGGCACTCATAAGGAAGGTGAGGACATTCATTCGGGGCCTTTGCAAAGCCAGAGGTCTCCAGGTTTGTTGGTGTGCTTGTGTGCACTTCTGCCCTGTTTCCTAGTCAGTGTGCTTGTTTAGCACTTCTGTTCTGTTTCCTAGTTTGTGTGTCTGTGTGGCACTTCTGCTTTTGTTCTTCTGTTTGTCTGTGTGCTAGGGTTAGGCTAGTACTTCTGCCTTAGTTCAACTGTTTGTCTCTGTGCAAAAGTTAACACTTCTGCCTTAGTTCTTCAGCTTGTCAGTGTGCTAGCATTAGCACTTCTGTCTTGGCTTGCCTGTTTGTTCTGTTACTACTACTACTACTACTATTTAGCATTTCTATAGCGCTACAAGGCATACGCAGCGCTGCACAAACATAGAAGAAAGACAGTCCCTGCTCAAAGAGCTTACAATCTAATAGACAAAAAATAAATAAAGTAAGCAAATCAAATCAATTAATGTGAACGGGAAGGAAGAGAGGAGGGTAGGTGGAGGCGAGTGGTTACAAGTGGTTACTAGTCAAAAGCAATGTTAAAGAGGTGGGCTTTCAGTCTAGATTTAAAGGTGGCCAAGGATGGGGCAAGACGTAGGGGCTCAGGAAGTTTATTCCAGGCGTAGGGTGCAGCGAGACAGAAGGCGCGAAGTCTGGAGTTGGCAGTAGTGGAGAAGGGAACAGATAAGAAGGATTTATCCATGGAGCGGAGTGCACGGGAAGGGGTGTAGGGAAGGACGAGTGTGGAGAGATACTGGGGAGCAGCAGAGTGAATACATTTATAGGTTAGTAGAAGAAGTTTGAACAGGATGCGAAAACGGATAGGGAGCCAGTGAAGGGTCTTGAGGAGAGGGGTAGTATGAGTAAAGCGACCCTGGCGGAAGATGAGACGGGCAGCAGAGTTTTGAACCGACTGGAGAGGGGAGAGGTGACTAAGTGGGAGGCCAGCAAGAAGCAGATTGCAGTAGTCTAAACGAGAGGTGACAAGGGTGTGGATGAGGGTTTTGGTAGAGTGCTCGGAAAGAAAGGGGCGGATTTTACGGATGTTGTAAAGAAAGAAACGACAGGTCTTGGCGGTCTGCTGGATATGAGCAGAGAAGGAGAGAGAAGAGTCAAAGATGACCCCACGGTTTCGAGCTGAGGAGACAGGGAGAATGAGAGAGCCATCAACAGAAATAGAAAACGGGGGGAGCGGGGAGGTGGGTTTGGGGGGGAAAATGAGAAGCTCGGTTTTGGTCATATTTAATTTCAGGTGGCGTTGAGACATCCAGACAGCAATGTCAGACAAGCACGCTGAAACTTTGGTTTGGATGCAAGGTGAGATATCAGGGGTAGAAAGGTAGATTTGGGAGTCATCAGCATAGAGATGGTAGGAAAAGCCATGGGATGAGATTAATGAACCAAGGGAAGAAGTGTAGATAGAAAAGAGGAGGGGACCAAGAACAGAACCCTGAGGTACGCCGACAGGCAGAGGGATAGAAGTAGAAGAGGATCCACCAGAGTGAACACTAAAGGTGCGGAGGGAGAGGTAGGAAGAGAACCAGGAAAGGACAGAGCCCTGGAATCCAAGTGAGGACAGGGTATCGAGAAGTATGCTGTGATCGACAGTGTCAAAAGCAGCGGAAAGATCAAGAAGAATGAGGATGGAATATTGACCTCTGGATTTAGCCAGTAATAGGTCATTGGAGACTTTAGTAAGCGCAGTTTCGGTTGAGTGGAGAGGGCGAAAACCAGATTGTAATGGGTCAAGAATAGCATGTGAGGAGAGAAAATCAAGGCAGCGGCGGTGAACAGCACGCTCAAGTAATTTGGAGAGAAAAGGAAGGAGGGAGATGGGTCGGTAATTAGAGGGACAAGTAGGGTCAAGTGAAGGCTTCTTAAGGAGAGGTGTGACCACAGCATGTTTAAAGGCAGCAGGGACAGTTGCAGTGGAAAGTGAGAGGTTGAGAATGTGACAGATAAAAGGAATAAGAGTAGGAGAGATGGCATTAAGAAGGTGAGTAGGAATGGGATCAGAGGAACAGGTGGTACATTTTGAGGAAGAAAGGAGAAGTGTAGTTTCCTCAATAGTAACTTCAGGAAAGGAGGAAAGGGAATGAGGGGAAGGAGAGAGAGGGGGACGGACTAGTGGAGGGAGAGGTGGTGAGGTAGAGAAAGCAAGGTTTATCTTTTGAACCTTGTTGTGAAAGAATTCAGCAAGGGTCTGAGGAGATAATGAAGGGGGAGTTGGGGGAGGGGGCACCTTGAGGAGAGAGTTCAATGTGGTGAAGAGAAGTCGAGGATTAGAGCCAAGAGAGTTGGTCAGTTGGATATAATAATCCTGTTTGGCACGTAAAAGAGCAGATTGGAAGGAGGTCAGCATGAACTTAAAGTGTAAGAAATCAGCAAGGGCCCGAGATTTCCGCCAGAGGCGTTCGGCGGAGCGGGTACAGGAACGTAGGTAGCGGATATTAGAAGTCAGCCAAGGTTGGGGTTTTGTACGCCTTACAGGGCGGGTCATCAAAGGTGCAAGAGTGTCTAAGGCAGAGGATAGAGTATTGTTGTAAGAAGAAACAGCCTCGTTGACAGACGTGGATGGTGCCACAGTAGAGAGGAGGTTAGAAACATGGGAGGATAGAGATGAAGGGTCAATATCATGAAGATTCCTAGATAAATTAGATAGGATAGGACGGAACTGGGAGGGGGGAGATTTAAGTGTGAAAGTTATAAGATGGTGATCAGAGGAGGGATGATCAGAGGCAAGGAAACTAGAAGGTGAACAGTTGGAGGAGAAGATGAGATCAAGACAGTGACCATTTTGATGAGTGGGGGAGGTGGAGCATAGTTGGAGATTAAAGGACGACGTTAAAGCGAGTAACTTGGAAATAGAAGAGTTGGAAGGATCATTAGCAGGAATATTAAAGTCACCAAGGATGAGAGAGGGGGAGGAAGGATCATGGAAGAAGGCAAGCCAGGCGTCAAAGTCACTGAGAAAGGATGAAAGGGACTTACAAGGGGGACGATAAATGACCGCTATTCGAAGAGGCAGAGGAGAGAAAAGGCGGATAGAGTGGACTTCAAAGGAGGAAAAACAGTGAGATTGAGGTGGAAGAAGGGGTTGAAATCTGGAGGAGGGAGAGAGAAGTAGTCCAACACCGCCCCCACGGCCAGCAGGGCGAGGAGTATGTGAAAATAGATAACCGCCATGGCACAGGGCTGCGACTGAAGCAGAGTCATCAGGGCAGAGCCAGGTTTCTGTTATGGCGAGCAGATGGAGGTGACGCGAGATAAAGAGGTCCTGGATATAGGGGAGTTTGTTACAGATAGAGCGGGCATTCCATAGGGTGCAAGAGAAGGGCAGAGAAGAGGAGGGGAGTAGAGGAATAGAGATGAGGTTAGAGAGGTCACGGTGAGATCTGTAGAGTTTGGATAATAGTTGGTGCGGAGGTCCACTTGTGTGGCCCACTTCTTCAATGTTGCTTTCGGCACCTAACCTTTATACCTTTCAGGAAATCTAGACTGCCCCAATTTGACTGCCCCTATTTGACTGACTGTATATTTGTCCTTTAGATTGTAAGCTCCTTGAGCAGGGACTATCCTTCTATGTTAAATTGTACAGCGCTGCGTAACCCTAGTAGCACTTTAGAAATGTCAAGTAGTAGTAGTAGTCTGCCTCATTTAGAGTTCTGCTTAGTTTCTTCTTCCTTCTGCTATTGTGTTTGGGTTCCCGTTCGGCCTTGCAGTCCGCATGAGAGGGCTCTGTGTGCATTGGTTCCAGGTCGGCCTTGTGGCCCATTTGAGTGTTTTCTGTTCTGGCTTTACTTAGTTCTGTCCCTGTGTTCCCTGCCTAGTTCAGTCCTGGTTTGTGTCTTAGTACAGCCTGTGTGCTCTGTGCACTTCTGGTCTGTCCTTGCCTGTGTGCTCATTGCACTTCTAGTCTGCTTCAGTCCTGCTTGTTCAGTTCAGTCCTGGTTGGAGGGTTTTGCCTGTTGCTGCTGTTCGTCGACAGCAGCCCAAGAGTTCATGTTGTTCCTTAGTCCGTGATAGTTAGCTAAGAGCCTGGGACCGTGACATCCATTTATTTACCTATTGTGGGCAATGGAGAGTTTATAAACACTGGATAACAAAAAGTATGGTAATGTTATCAGCTCTGGTGGAGGAGGATGAACCTAAGCTTTTATCTTATGAGAAAATTTGAGCCATTTAAAATTTGTATGCTCAACAACCAAGCCAGCGAAGCCAAGCCAAGCCAGCTCAACCCAGTCTGCAAATGCCAGAAGTGTAAGAAATAAGATGGGAGAGTTAGAATATATTGCACTAAATGAAAAATTAGATATAATAGGCATTTCTGAGACCTGATGGAAGGAGGATAACCAATGGGACTGACATACCGGGGTATAAATTATAAGTCAGTGATAGGGTGGATCGAATTGGTGGAGGGGTAGCATTGTATGTTAAGGAGGTCCTTGAATCAAATAGTCTGAAAATTCTTCAGGAAACAAAACACATCTTGGAATCCCTATGAATTGAAATTCCATGTGTAAAGGGGAAAAGGATGGTAATAGGAGTGTACTACCGTCCGCCTGGCCAGGATGAACAGACAGATGTAGAAATGTTATTGGAAATTAGGGACGCTAACAAACTGGGCAACACAATAATAATGGGTGATTTCAATTACCCTGATATTGACTGGGTAAATGTAACATCAGGGCGTGCTAGGGAGGTAAAATTCCATGACGAAATCAAGGACTGCTTTATGGAGCAGCTGGTACAGGAGCCAAAGAGAGAAGAAAAAATTCTAGACCTAGTCCTTAGTGGAGCACATGAACTGGTGCGGGAGGTAATGGTGATAGGGCTGATTGATAACAGTGATCATAATAGATTTGATATTAGCTTTGGAGTAAGTATACACAGAAAATCCAATACGTTAGTGTTTAACTTTCAAAAAGGAGACTATGATAAAATGAGAAGAACGGTGAAAAAAGAAACTTAAAGGAGCAGCTGCGAGGGTCAAAAATTCACATCAGGCGTGGATGTGGTTCAAAAATATCATCCTGTGAGCCCAGGCCAAATATATTCCGTGTATTAGAAAAGGAGGGAAGAAGACCAAACGACAGCAGGCATGGTTAAAACGTGAGGTGAAGGAAGCTAGTAGAGCTAACAGAAAATCCTTCAGAAAATGGAAGAAGGAACCGACTGAAAATAATAAGAAACAGCATAAGGAATGTCAAGTCAAATGCAAAGCGCTGATAAGGAAGGCAAAGAGAGACTTTGAAAAAAAGATTGTGTTGGAGGCAAAAACATATAGTAAAATCTTTTTGTTAGGTATATATTAAAAGGAAGAAGCTGGCAAAATAATTGGTTGGACCGCTAGATGACTGAGGGGTAAAAGGGGCAATCAGGGAAGACAAAGCCATAGCGGAGAGATTAAATGAATTCTTTGCTTCGGTCTTCATCAAGGAAGATTTAGGAGAGATACCAGTGCCAGAAATGGTATTCAAAGCTGACAAGTCAGAGAAACTGAATTAAATCTCTATAAACCTAGAGGATGTAATGGGGCAATTTGACAAATTGAAGAGTAGCAGATCTCCTGGACCAGATGGTATTCATCCCAGAATATTGATAGAATTGAAAAATGAACTAGCAGAATTATTGTTAGTAATATGTAATTTATCTTTAAAATAGAGCGTGGTACTGGAAGATTGGAGGGTAGCCATTGTAACACCAATCTTTAAAAAAGGTTCACAGTGGTGTACCAAGGTTGGGCGGTGTGGGCGGCCCGCCCCGGGTGCAGCTCATAAAGGGGTGCTGTAGCTGCCATGAGCATCTCCCCCCCACCCCCGATTCATGTGGTGCTTGTGCTACTGGGATTTGCGGTGCTGGTGCTGCTGCCTGCTGCAATAAAGGTTCCGTATTGGCACCCCCCCCCTCCAACTAGTGCGATGTATCGCTCGCCCTTCTCTATCTACCCCTGCCCCGTTCTGTGGGTCTTTAAACTTCCAGACCTCCGGCAGCGTGTGTCAGCGATATAAGTGCTGCCTTTGGTCATCCCCAGAAGCTTTCTCTGTACAACGTCCCGCCTACACGGGAAGCTGTACAGAGAAGGCTTCTGGGGCAGGCTAAAGGCAGCTCTTACATCGCTGTTGCTGCCGGTGGGCCTGGAAAGCTTGGAGGCCTTCAGAGCTGGGTAGGGGTGGAGAGAGCCAAGGTGGAAGAGCGATGTCAGCCAGACTGCAGGGAAAGGGGGATGGGGAGAGGAGGAAGATCACATGGCGATGCCAGTCCAAAGGAGAAGGGGAAGAAGGGGTGTAGAGAAGAGGGAGAAGAATGCCAGACCTCAGGGGAAGGGAAAAGGAGGATGGAGAGAGGAGGAAAAACAACGCCAGACCGAAGGGGAAGAGGGGGTGGAGAGGCAGAGAGCGATGCCAGACCTCAGGAGTAGGGGAAAGAAGGGTGGAAAGAGGAGGGAAAGTGATACCAGACCACAGGGGAAGGAGAAAAGTAAAATATACAGGAGATACTGGAAAGCAGAAGATGGATGGGGAGAGGAGAGATAAAGATCGAGAGAGGGGGAGATGCTGGAATGCATCATCTAAAAAGGAGAGAGGGGTCACAGGCTGGGTGGAAGGGAAAGAAAGAGCAGGCAGTGGATGAAATCAGCAGAGAAAGCGGGCTGACACCATGTGGAAAGGGGGAGAGGGCAGACACAGGATGGAAGAGAAGGCAACAGTGGATGAAAGGCAGGGCTGTGCCTAGGGTCTATGGTGCCCCCCTGCAGACTATCAGTTGGCGCCCCCCCCCCCCCCCCCCGTCTAGCATAAAATACCATAAATAAGTAAATAAATATAAACTTTTAACATTGAGCACCTGATTATCAAAGTGGACATATTCCAAACACTATAATGAAAATGAAATGATTTTTTCTACTTTCTAGTACTAGGTATGCCGAGAATACAAAACACTCAGGACATATAGAGCAATTCTACCATACCATAAGCAATAATTTCTACGGGTCACACAAGGAAAAGGAAAGCATCTTAAACACTACAATGAGCACTAGAACATTAATTCATCTACTGTAAAACGAAACCAGACAGAATAGTACAGATCGATCCTGCACAGTCAATGCCAACTGAAAGCCATGTCTTTTTCACAAACACAGATACACCCTAATCCATTACCAAATAAGTAATCATAAACTTTCTATTTAGACAGACATTAAACTGAACCCCCAAGATGCCAGACTCTGCATACAATGCAACACCACAGAAACAGAAAATGTCCCCTAGTACTGTGCAAAATATAAAGACAGCAGATGTAAATTTGAAAATAACAAACATCAATCACCACTTTACAAATTAACAAATAGAAATAAAACAAATATAGAAAATAAAATAATACCATTTTATTGGACTAATACATTTAGCTTTCAGAGGCCAAAACCTCTGTCCTCAGGTCAATAAAGTATAGTGCTGTTACAGTATCCTATCCAGACCTGAGGAAGGGGGTTTTGTTCTCCGAAAGTTAGTCAAAATGTATTAAAATTTGTCCAATAAAAAGATTACCTTATTTATATGTTTTATTTATAAACATTTATTAACACATCTATAATACTATTTTATCCTAAAGCAAAAAAATAAAAATATATATTTTATTTACAGTTGTCTCTGGTTTCTGCGTTCCTTATCTTCTTTTCACCGTCTTCCTTCCATCCAGCATCTGTCTTCGCTCTCTCTCTCTGCCATCCAGTGTCTGCCCTCTCTGCCATCCCTTCCATCCACTGCCTTTTTCTCTGCCCCTTCAATCCATTTGCCCTCCCTCTCCCATCCATCCAGGGTCTGCCCTCCCTCTCGCTGCCCCTTCTTTTCGGCCCCCAGTTCCAGCCAAATTATCCCACCTGCCTCTAGTTCCAGCCCAAGCCCACATCTTCCATTAAAATGGTCAGTGGTCTTCATCATTAGGGCACAGACCTAATATGTCTACCTTGGAAGAAAGGCAGGAAATGAGAATATGATAGATGTTTGTTTAACATTTAAATGCTTCTGTGGCATAAATGCACAGGAGGCAAGTCTTTCAATTGAAAGGAAGCTCTGGAATGAGGGGGCATTGGATGAATGTGAAAGGGTTCAGACTCTGGAGTAACCCAAGGAAATACTTGTTTATAGAAATGGTGGCGGATGCTTGGAACAGCCTTCCAATGGAGGTGGTGAAGAAAGCATGGGCAAGCACATAGGAGAGTATAGTAGATGGCATAAATGGAAAGACTGGATAGGCCATAGAGTCTGTCAGCCTTCAATTTTCTCTGTTTCTGTGTTTAAAGAACTTAAAGTCAGCTTGTTCTGTTAAATAGTAAATAGTAGTAATACTAGATCTGAAATGAAGCAAAGAAACATTTCCATCTCTGGGTTCCTCTGGATTTTGACATCACCAGAATCCTTTTGAACGTTTGCATGGACAGAAAATAATGAATCTGTCTTACTAGATGTAACTGAGCTAATGCTTGCTTTGCCAATAAACACCCCCCCCCAAAAAAAAAAAAAATAAAACCCCTACACTTCACTTCTGATTTTACCAACGGAGTATCAATATGGTCTTGGAAGAGCAGAGCTGAACCAAATTCCACAAATGTTTACTTTAATACCTGATGTACTGCCCTTCAAACTCTTCTGTATAAGCTGAAAACACATCTTGAAACTGGTTGTGCAACGCAAAGTGATATTCCAGGCTGTGAAATACACAGGAATAAGACCCATTGTACTTCTAGCCCTCGCCCATCTTCCGGCAAGATGAAGCCTGAAGGCTAAGCACTGGTCACAGCTTTCATATGTTTTGTAAATGGAGGAGTATTCATTAATGTTACTGGTGGAGCTCAGCTGTCTCACCATTTCCCTTCATCGCTATCCACAAGCTGCTTCAGTCACTCTTGACCGCAAAAAAAAAAAACAACAACTGAAAAAAGGGGTATGTTGCCATAAGATTCTCCCTCAGGTCGCGTCTGCAGCTCTCTCTGCCCTGCTCTGCACTGCCTCAGCTGTAAAGCGATTTGCTCGTCGGGCCTTCCTTCTGTGTCCCGCCCTGGCGGAAATAGGAAGTTGCATCAGAGGGCGAGACACAGTGAAGGAAGCGCTGACGCGCAAATCGCTTTACAGCTGCAGCACCGCAGAGCAGGGCAGAGAGAGCTGCAGACGCGACTCGAGGCGCTTCACCCGTTCACCGATTCTTTTTTTTTAAGGCTGGTCGCGAGGATGTTGGCTGAGCGGTATGGCGGGGCAGCACTGCAGCGGCGCCCTTGAAGGCAGGCGCCCCCCTGTGGTGCTTACCCCACTTACCGTGTTGGCACGGCCCTGATGAAAGGGGCAGAGAAAGCAGCAAACGCTGGATGGAAGGGAGAGAGAAAGCAGGCAAATGCTGGATGGAAGGGAGAGAGTGAAGAAAAGATGAGGAAAGCAGAAACCAGAGATGACAAAGGTAGAAAAAATAATAATTATTATTATTGTATTTTTTGCTTTAGGATAAAGTAGTATTGCAGTAGTGGTGATAAATAGAAAATGAAAATAAGGTGATCTTTCTATTGGACTAATTTTAATACATTTTTTACTAACTTTCAGAGACCAAAACCCCATCCTCAGGTCAGGACAGGATACCATAGCAGCAGTATACTGTACTGACCTGAGGAAGGAGGTTTTGGCCCCTGAAAACTAATTGAAAAATGTATTAGTCCAATAAAATGGTATCATATTCTTTTACATTTTTTTGTTTTATTTGTTTGTTCATTTGTAAAGTGGTGATTGATATGTCAGTTTTTCAAATTTACATCTGCTATCTTTATATTGCACAATACTAGGGGACATGCATCACTGTTTCTGTGGTGTTGCATTGTATGCAGAATCTGACTTATTGGGGGATCAGTTTAATTTTTGTCTACATATTTCTATGTTTAGTTTGTGGTTACTTATTCTACAATTGGTGAGGATGTATCTGTGTTCTGTGTGAAAAAAACATGGTTTTGTGTTGGCAGGATCGTTTTTACTAATGTCTTGTTTAGTTTTACAATGGGTGTATTGATGTTCTAGTGATCACTGCAATGTTTAAGATGCTGCCTTTTCCTTGTTGTGTGACTCGTGGATTATTAATAAAAATAAATTTTTCATATAGAGGAGGGGGTGTTAAAAAATGATTGGCCCCGGGTGTCAAATACGCTAAGTATGTCACTGAAGGCTCCAGAGGGGATCTGGGAAACTATAGACCGGTGACCTTCCTGCTTATAATCGAACGAGAATAACGCCCAAGTTCCGACCTAAATCGGGAGATGGGCGTTCTTCTCACAAAAACAAATAAAGCGGCATAATCGAAAGCCGAACTTTGGACGCTTTCAACTGCACTCCGTCGCGGATGCGGACAAAGTTGACGGGGGAGTGTCGGAGGCGTGGTGAAGGCGGAACTGGGGCATGGTTATCACCCGAACAGAGATGGGCGCCCTTCGCCGATAATGGATGTGTTTGTAGCTAGAATTTAGGGCACTTTTCCTGGACCCTGTTTTTTGACGAATAAGGCCCCAAAACGTGCCCTAAATGACCAGATGACCCCCAGAGGGAGTCGGGGATGACCTCCCCTGACTCCCCCAGTGGTCACTAACCCCCTCCCACCACAACAAATGATGTTTCACAACTTTTTACTTTCACCCTCAAATGTCATACCCTCCTCCCAAGCAGCAGTATGCAGGTCCCTGGAACAGTTGTTAGGGGGTGCAGTGGACGTCAGGCAGGTGGACCCAGGCCCATCCCCCCCCCTACCTGTTACAATTGTGCTGCTTAATGCTACTAGTCGTCCAACCCCCCCCAAACCCCCTGTACCCACATGTAGGTGCCCCCCTTCACCGCTTAGGGCTATAGTACTGGTGTAGACTTGTGGGCAGTGGGTTTTGAGGGGGATTTGGGGGGCTCAACACCCAAGGGAAGGGTGCTATGCACCTGGGAGCTCTTTTACCTTTTTTTTTGTTTTTGTAAAAGTGCCCCCTAGGGTGCCCGGTTGGTGTCCTGGCATGTGAGGGGGACCAGTGCACTATGAATCCTGGCCCCTCCCACGAACAAATGCCTTGCATTTATTCGTTTTTGAGCTGGGCGATTTCATTTTCCATTATCGGTGAAAAGCAAAAACGCCCAGCTCACACCTTGGCGAATAAAGCATGGGCGTCTATTTTTTTTTTAAAAATATGGTTCACTCCGCCCCTTCACGGACCCGTTCTCGGAGATTAACGCCCATGGAGATAGGCGTTTCTGGTCGATTATGCCCCTCCTTATGTCAGTGCCAGGCAAAATGATGGAGACTATTATAAAGAACAAAAGTACAGAGCATATTCAAAAGCATGGATTAATGAGACAATGCCAACATGGCATTAGTAAAGGGAAATCTTGTCTTATCAATCTATGACATTTCTTTGATGGGGGGGAACAAACATGTGGATAAAGGCAAGCCGGTTGATATTGTGTATTTGGATTTTCAAAAGGTGTTTGGCAAAGTACCTCATGAAAGACTCCAGAAGAAACTGGAGAGTCATGGGATAGAAGGTAATGTCCTATAGTGGATTAAAAACTGGTTATGGTTAAATCATTTTTATTGACATATAATGCTTGATAAAATACAATCAAGGTTGGAAATCGTTAAAACACTAATACAACAAGCAACTAGCAGTAACTTTGTCAACGCCAAATATTTTCGTTTATCACCCTCCCCCCTCCCCCCCTTCCCTTCCCCAGACACAAGCTGTCCTATCAGTTATCCGGGTGGAATCTCTCATTCCGGCCCTTCTAATTTAGAATCTTGCTTCTTGCCAGGGGCTGTAATGTGTCCCAAAAGTTCTCCCACGTTCTCTGAAACCGCTTGCCCTCCTCCGTAGACAAATCCAGATAACCACGTCTCTCTAGTTTCAAAAGTTCAATCATTTGTATTCTCCAGGATCCAATGGTGGGAGCTCTAATGTTGCGCCAATGTTGCAAAACTACTTTCTTTCCCATCAGCATCGCTCTCTGTAGGAAGGAGAGGAAGCCCGATGGAGCCGGTTTGACGTATTTATATTCTCCAAAAAGCATCAGAGGGTGTCTCTGTACTGTGCGTCCCCAGTATCTCTTAATCTCTCTCAAGATTTGCGTCCACAGTTGCAAGATATGTGGGCAGTACCAAAACATATGAGCGAGTTTGGCCAGAGATTGCTCACACCATGGGCAAGTACCAGTTCCACCAAAGCCGGCCCTCTTCGCTCTATCCGGGGAGATGTATAGCCTTAGAGCAAATTTATACTGCATTTCCCAATGTCGGGTAAAGATGGAAGACTTCTGAATGGAAGTAATAAAATTGCTCAATGTCTCCTCTGTTACTTCTGTTAACAGGTCTCTAGCCCAGCGTTGGGCACTGGCTCTAAAATCTATGTTCTCAGTCGAGTCTTGTAGGGATCTGTGATGATATTTTAGGGGCACCACTGTTTGTGCCCCCAAAGTCAGATCAGAACTCAGTGTATCCTGAACATCTTCACTTAGGTTCGACCAGCCTAGGGATCTGATGTAGTGTCGAACCTGAAGGTAGGCAAAGCGGTCCGACTCCTGGAGCTTAAACTCTGTTTGTAATTCCATGAATGGTTTGGTCTCACCCTCCTCGGAGACCAGCTGATAAACATAGTGGATCCCCAGTTTTCTCCAGCGACCAAAGGTCTTCGAGGAAGTGCCCTCTGGAAAATCAGGGTTGTGAAACAAAGGCAGGAAAGGTGTTGCCATCCAATCAAAGTGATATCTTTTACAGAGCCATTTCCATACTGCTCTCGCTGTGGCCACTAGTGGATTTTTCCCCAGCCCCCCAGAGAGCGCTCTACTTGGCGCATGTAGCACCCATCCCAAGTGTGCAGCTGGGGACATCCTCATCTCTAATTTGGTAGCTGAAAAATGATGGTGACCTGTCAGCCAGTCCCTAATATGTCTCATGGAACAAGCAGTTACTAAATAGCGGATGTTTAATAATCCCATCCCCCCCTGTAGCTTCGGCTTCTGGATGATATGTAGTGGGAGCCTAGGCCTTTTCTGATTCCACAGGAATTTTTGTATGAGTCTATGTAACTCTTTTTCCTCTCTCCTTCTCAAGTAGATTGGCAACACTTGAAACTTATATAACCACTTAGGGATTATTATCATGTTTACCAACCCCACTCTGCCCATTAATGAAAGCGGGCAAGAACTCCAAAGTTGTAACAATCTCTTTGTGGTATTTAATAAGGGTCGCACGTTCCTATCATATAACGCCTCCATTTCTATTGGGATAGTAACTCCTAAGTAACAAAAGTGTTGGTTCGCCCAGGGAATCGGGGGCCGTCCCCTCCAGGAGCCCCTAACTCCCTCATCCAATGGCAGGGCCAGCGACTTTGTCTTATTCAGTGTGTATCCGGATAATTTGCCGTATATGTCAATAACTTGTAAAAGATTGTCTAGGGAGGCCTGAGGGTCGCTCAGCAACAACAGGACATCATCTGCATACGCAAGGACTTTAAGTTCTGTCCCATGAACTTGAATACCTCTAATGTCTCTATTCGCCCGTATCGCCATTAGCATGGGTTCCAGGGTTAGCAAGAAAAGAAGTGGGGAAAGGGGGCATCCCTGCCGCGTACCCTTGTTTATCTCAAAGGCTTCTGTTAGGACCCCATTTACTCGGACCATAGCCCGTGGCTGAGTATATAGCGCCTGGATAGCTTGCAGAGTCCACCCCTCCAAACCCACTTGTCTCAGTGTTTCAAACATAAATGCCCAGTCCACTTGGTCAAAAGCACGCTCTGCATCTAAGCTCACAATCATCCTGCCGGTATTAGTTTCAGCCCCTGAGAGCATGGCCACGATGAGTTTTCGAACATTTTGTACCGACTGGCGTCCCCGCACAAACCCCACCTGATCCTCCCCAGCAAGATTTGGTATCAAGGGCGCCAGTCTTTCCGCCAATATTCGAGACAGTAGCTTAACTTCTACGTTTATGAGGGAGATAGGTCTATAGGAGCTAGGTTGCAGTGGGTCTCTACCCTGTTTGGGTATTAAACTTATTGTGGCCAAATTGGTGTGCTGTGGAAAGTGACCAACCTCCACCACAGTATTTAGATGTTCGGTCAGAGGACCCACTATCTGCATTTTCAGTGATTTATAGAACTCTCCCGACAGACCATCGGGCCCCGGTGCCGAGTGCAGCTTCAGCGCACTTATAGCTTTTTGCAATTCTTTTGCTGTCACTGGACTATCCAGTCACTGGATCTTTCCCAGTCCCCGTGCCTGCAGATACTGTCTTATGTCACCCCCAGTTTGCCCTGCTTTACTGTTCGCCCCGTATAATGCAGCAAAGTGGTCCCGGAACGTCTGTGCTATTTCAGCCATATTAGTTGTTGCTGTTCCTGTGGGCTTTTTTATAGCAGGGATAAAGTGGGACTTCCGGGAACCTTTCACCACTCTGGCTAACATCCCGCCTACTTTGTCTCCGAATCTGCATAGATTAAATTTCCTATATAGCAGGGAACTTGTGATTCTCTCATGTAATAGACTATTTAACGCTGCCCGGGTGGATACCAATAGCTCATACGTCGCCTGGGTCGGAGCTCTAGTATACTTCCCCTTAGCTGTCCTAAGCTTCTTTTCTAAATCCACTATCCCTTGTGAGAGACGTTTATTCCGGGCACTAACATAGGCGATTATGTCTCCCCTTAAGACAGCTTTAGCTGCTGACCAAAATAACGTTGGGTCTTCTTTGTGGGCCTGGTTATTAGTTGAATATTCCTCCCATTTTTTTTGAAGGAAACCCTCAAATTCTTTTGAGCGGTACAGGTAGGCTGGAAACCTCCACCCTGGGGATTGTCTAAAGTATTGCGGATTTTCCACATCCAACCAGACCATAGCATGGTCCGATATCTCTTCTGGTCCAATTTGCGCATCCCTGACCCTGGGGAAGAGGTCCTGTGTTGTGAGGATATAATCAATTCTGGACTGCGTATGGTGCGCTCTAGAGGTGTGTGTATAGTCCCTCTCTTCCCCGTGCAAGATCCTCCAGGGGTCTAACAGGCCCATTTCCCTACAAAAGACCTGCAGCAATGAGGTAATGGGGTTTTGTTTCGGCTGTTGTTGCCTGGATCTATCCAGCTCTATGTCCATCGTTTGGTTTAAATCACCCGCCAGAATTAGCGGTAATGTTGGTGAGGTCTTATATTTTGCTAAAAGTTGGGCATAAAAGGAATGTGCTGGAGTGTTAGGACCATATACAGAAGCCAAATGTAAATCTGTCCCTTGCAGATTAATTTTAATCCCCACTAATCTCCCCTCTCCATCTTTAAATACCATTTGTGCTTGGCACATGAGAGATTTGTGGATTAGAATGGCAACCCCTCCTCTTCTATCAGCTGCTGGGGAACAAAATACCTCTCCCACCCACTGACGCCTCAACTTCTCGTGTTCTTCCTGAGAGAGCCTAGTCTCCTGGAGGCACGCTATTCCCACCCCATGTCTCTTCAATGCCGCCAGAATTTTCGCTCGCTTAATGGGGGAGGTGATGCCACCCACGTTCCATGAGATTATGCGGATTCTATTTGGGGGCATGTTTGGTTACTTGAATCTGCTACAATGACAATAACATCTGCCACCTCAGAGTGCCCAGCCACCACTCCAAGGGTCCCCATCTGCACACCACTTTGATTCAGCCCCCTCTTCAAGTTATTATTGTTGTACCACTCAGCCCATGTTATCAGAAAAACCATTATTACTTTGAGAACTGCTTGTGTGTCTGCCTCCCTCCCTCCCCACTCCCCTTCCTCCCCAACCGCCCACTTTCTTCCCCAACTCCCCCCTTCTCCCCAATCCCTAAGTCCCTCACAACAAACGCCCATATTCAATGGGTCTCAGGGGTTTCTGCCTCTCCCGGTCCCCCACTCATATAGACATTAATCAAATTGTGTGAACCCTGCAGCTCTAACTACTACAAACATAGATACTTTCCTGCTCCCGTGAATTCCTCATTTTGAAGCTTATAATCAGTCATTATTGTTTGAGTCCCGTTCTTGAGTCTCCAAATTTTCCACATATGCCTGAGCTTCTTCGGGGGTTCCTAAAGCTCTCCATTGTCCTTTGTCTCTCACCCTCAACACCGCTGGGTAAGCCAACATAAATTGGACTTTCCGCTCATGCAGCCTCTTACAGTATTGGGTGTATTTTTTCCTCTTTTCCTGGAGCCCTGCTGAATAGTCTTGAAATATTAATATTTGATGTCCATCAAATTTAACCTCGTTTCGCTTCTGCCGAAACCCCCTCAGGATTTCATCCTTATGAATGTAATTATGCACCTTCAGAATCACTGTTCTGGGGTTTCGTCGGCCATCTTGTTGCTTACCCACGCGGTGTGCTCTTTCCAAGCCCAAGGGCCCCGCGTGATCCGATAGCGCAAATTCAGTCGATAGCCATTTCTCCAACACTGACATTAGTACTGAGGCTCCCACAGACTCCGGAAACCCCACGATTCGGAGGTTCATCCGGCGGGAGCGATTTTCAAGTTCGTCAAGTTTCTCCTGAAAAGTCTCTAGTTTGGCGTCCATCTTTGTCAGCCTTTGTTGCGCGGGGGTCAGCGTGTCTTCTAGTGCTGTCATTCGCTGTTCCAGCTCCCCTGTCTGTTTCGTTGTTTCTGCGGTGAGTGACTCTAGTGCATTCAATTGTACTGCAATTTTCTCCCACTTCGGATCTATCGCGGCACTCACCACTTCTGTCAGCTGTTGTAATTGCTCAGCCGTGAACGCCCCCGAGGTGTGTGGTGGTGTTCCAACCTCTAGGCCTCCTGCCACCTTCGCCGGTTCTTTTTCTTTTTTTGCGCTTTTGGGGGGCATTGTCTTTGAAATGACGCTCATATATTTGTCCATGCAGTTCTCGGATTGAATCAACGGCGAAGTTTTGGTCTCACTTCGCGTTTGCAGGGTCTTTTATATCAAAAGATCGAGTCGAGGACCGGGAGAGCCCAGTTTCACGTCCGCCTCGTTCTAAAGCATCACGTGACCCCCTCTTAAAAACTGGTTAAAGGATAGAAAGCAGAGAGTACGGTTAAATGGAGAAGAGTAGATGACATTTAATGTGAACAAGGGCAAAGTGATGCATGTGAGAAAGAGGAACCCAAACTATAGCTAATGCAAGGTTCCACGTTAGGAGTCACTGACCAGGCGTCTTTGTTGATGATATATTCAAACCCTCTGCTCAGTGTGCTGCGACGGCTAAGAAAGCAATTAGAATGCTAGGTATTATTAGGAAAGGAATGGAAAACAAAAATGAGGATGTTATAATGCATTAGTATTGGTCCATGGTACGACCACACCTCAAATATTGTGTTCAGTTCTGGTCACCGCATCTCAAAAAAGATATAGTGGAAATAGAAAACAGAGAAGGGCAACGAAAATGATAAAGGGGATGGGAAGACTTTCCTATGAGGAAAGGCTGAAGCGTCTAGAGCTCTTCAGCTTGGAGAAAAGATGGCTGAAGGGAGATATGACAGAGGTCTATAAAATAATGAGTGGAGTGGAATGGGTAGATGTGAATTGTTTGTTTACTCTTTTCAAAAATACTAGGATTAGGAGGCATGCGATGAAGCCACAAAGTAGTAAATTTAATACGAATCAGAGAAAATATTTCTTCACTCAACGTGTAATTAAACTTTGGAATTCATTGCCAGAGAATGTGGTAAAGGCGGTTAGCTTAGTGGGGTTTATAAAAGGTCTGGACGGCTTCCTAAAGGAAAATTCCATAGACCATTATTAAATTGATTTGGGGAAAATCTACTGCTATTTCTGAGATAAGCAGCATAAAATGTATTGAACTTTTTCGGGATCTTGTCAGGTATTTCTGACCTGGATTGGCCACTGTTGGAGACAGGATGCTGGGCTTGATGGACCTTTGGTTTGTCCCAGTGTTGCACTAATTATGTACTTATGGCTTTACTGAGACTCAAGCAAGACTGCAGGACCATGATTCTGATAGCTCTTTATTGGCTGTGTCAGATCTGGTTCCCTCTTCTGGATGTAACTTCCCAGGAATTGTGGAGGTTTAATTTTTTTCTGACCCTCATCATGTAGAGCGAGGGATCTCTTCTGCATTCTAACCTTCAGTCTCTGGCTTTCACAGCCTGGATGTTGAGAGCCTAGAATTTGCTTCCTTGGGTCTGATAGAGGGTGTCTCCCGGGTCTTGATGTCTTCTGACTTGGGGAAAATCCACTGCTTATTTCTGGGATAAGCAGCATAACATGTATTGAACTTTTTCAGGATCTTGCCAGGTATTTGTGACCTGGATTGGCTACTGTTGGAAACAGAATGCTTGGCTGTACTGCTATGGATTTACAGCCTGTCTCACTGACACAGACTACTCAATAATTACTGTGGATTCTTTTGGATTAGTATTAGATAAATTCAACCTTTATTAGAGGTGCTAAAATCTACAATGATTAAGATATATACAATGGTTAGCTATATACACACAATGATTAGCTATATAAACAATCATTACATCACTGGTCTCTACATCTAAGCAACGCTAAGAGTAATTAGACCAGGAAAGGAAGCAATAATACATTATACATACAACATCACTGGTCCTTACATCATCCAGGCTCTTAACATCAGCGTGAGCCAGGAGCTTCTTTGACCAGGAACAGATCCTCTGCGTAGCGCGTCCACTCACATATGAGCCCCCACTCTGCTGTAATAAGCCCCCCTTTTTATTAGGCTTAGAGCTTATATTCACAGCTAAGGAAAATTACAGAATGCTTCTCTCTTTAGGTAAACAAGCCATACTGTGGGAACGTGGTCACATGCTTTCCAAGTCCAGGTGGCCAGGCTGAACTTCTGAAAACAAAAACCATCCTCTCCTTTGCATACCAAATTAATTATTATCTTCCAACTTGTTTTTGTATTTACAAGGAAAGTTACTTTCGGTCAAAGACAGAAGATCTCAGTGTTCATTATCGATCAAAGCAGGGTTGAAAAGCAATCCTTTACATCTTCCATTACATAGGCTTGATGGACCTTTGATCTGTCCCAGTGTGGCAATACTTATGAATGTATGTAGTGTTAAAAACATCAACACATTTATTTTTTAAGAACTTTTAAAGATTTTCTAAGAGGATCCGGGAGGATCTCAGGGATCCTGCTGTATCTGTCTTGTAACATTTGTCAATGGAGTTGTGCATGGGAGGGGGCATGGGTGACAGGGAGCGAGGGGGCTGTAAAAAGGGAGGGAGGGAGCTGGAATAAATTTTGTAAGGGGGACATACATGGAGAGGGAGGAAGGGAAAAAGGGAAATAGAGCACATGCAATAGAAGGGGATGGAGAGGAGAGGGGGACATGCTACTCATGGATGGGAGGGAAAGGAAAGGGGGATATGTTGCTCATGGATTTATTTTTTATGTGAATGTTTTAAATTTTGTATTTATCAGGGTATGGATGAAAACACATTTACATTACTTTTACCATTATTTATAGAATCTGGCTTTCTTGGAGGGGGAGTTAAGGTGACTGTGTAGTGAGGTGTGATGCAGTGCAGCGGTGTGACAAGGTAGGGGCTAGGTGGGCCAGGGGTGGGAATGGAGAAGATTACTTGTGGTGGGGATGGTGGGGATGGGTTAGATTCTTGTGGGGACAGGTTAGATATCTGTTCCTGTGCAACTCTCTAGACACAACACTAAAATTGCCGGTCATCCTGGGATCCAGGGCACCCTCGAACTGATATCTAGGTCCTCCTAGTGGCCAACCCTGTGAAAGGATGTGAAGGAATTCATGGCAGTCTGTCCTATATGTGCTCGGCAGAAACTGTCTAGGGCTTGGCACTGGGGTTTCCACTCACTTTCGATCCCCAAGAGACACTGGATGCATTTGGCCATGGACTTCATCTCTGCTTTACCACCCTCTAATGGGTTCATTGACTGTTTAAAAAAAATGGCCCATTTCGTACCTCTCCCTGGCTTAACCACAGCTCCTGCATTAGCCCAGCACTTTGTAAGAAAAATCCTATGATTCCATGGAATACCCGAGTCCATCGTCTCAGACTGAGATGCCCAGTTTGTCTCCAGGCTATGGTGGGGCCTCACCAGAGCTCTTCAGTTCAAGCTAGACTTCTTGTTGGGGTACAGCCCACAGTCCAACGGCCAAACTGTGGACCAACCAGACCTTGAAAGGTTACCTTAGAGCCTATGTCTGTGCGTTACATGACAATTGATCCCAGTTGTTATCGTGGGCTGAGTTTTCCTACAACAATCATGTAAGCAGCCCCACTGGGGTCACCCCCTTTTGGATAGTTTTTAGACAACATCCATGGGTACCCATCCCAGTACAGCTAGCACCTGATGTTTCTGCAGTCACTGCAACCCTTAAATCCCTTTGTCAGATATGGAAGACAACACAAGAACTCCTAGTTTCTGTAACATAGCGCTATTAGCATCAGGCAGACAAGAAGAGATGCCTGGTTCTTTCCTTCAAAGTGGGGGATCTTGTTTGACTTTCAACATGGAATCTATGCCTCAAGACACTGAGGCTCATTTTCAAAGCACTTAGCCTCCCAAAGTTCCATAGAAACATATGGAACTTAGCCTCCCAAAGTGCTTTGAAAATATGCCTCACTGTCTCCAACTTGCACCATGATTCATCGAACCATATCCTATTATTCGACGAGCACCCAGTCACCTATCAGCTACAGCTTCCTCATACATTATGCATCCATAACACCTTCCACATTGCCCTACTGAAACCCCCTGGTCCTGAGGAAGTGAGCCCAGACTCCCTCCACACCTCTTCCAATGGCTGTGGAGACTGAGGGGGAGTACAAGGTCAGACCATCTTAGATTCCCGAAGGATACATGGATATCTAGAGTATCTCATTGGCTGGAAGGCTATGGCCCAGAGGAGGATTCCTGGGAGCCAGCCACCCAGGTTCACGCCCCGATCCTTCTTCATTGGTTCCACTGTAGGTTCCCTTGGAAGCCTGGATTCCCTTCGGAGAGGAGGAGACCGTTGAGGAGGAGGTACTATCAGGCACCCTGCCAGTCCCATTCAGCTTACCTTTCAACTCATGTCATCACTGGTGGGGCCACGGAGCCGACGGCATCCTCTGGAGCAGGAATCAGGCACTGCCGGCATGTGCTCACAACTGTCATGCCAGCGTGTGCTGTTGTAAAGGATTTTAAAGATTGCTTTTCAACTCTGAGTGACCAACAGTGCACTCTCTCATTAAAATTATTGTTTATAATTCTGTTTGTGTGAAAATGATTTGGAATGTGGAAGAAGATAAGACACGGTTCTATGTGAAGGGGGAAGTGGAGCATGTTTCGAGTTCAGGCTGGCCACCTGAACAGAGAAACATGTGACCACATTCAAGCATATTTTGTATGGCTTGTTTACCAAAACAGAGGCATTCTCAAGCATTCTGTAATTTTCCTTAGCTCTGAACATGAGTTCTAAGCCTAATAGAAAGGGGAATTTTTTCCAGTGAAATTGGGAGCTCGTCTGTAAGTAAATGTATGTACTGCGCAGAGAACTGTAATTCCTGGTCAAGAGACTCCTGGCTTTCGCTGTGAATGGGCCCCCCCCCCCCCAGCTGATAAGAGCCTGGATGTAGAGTTTAATGATCAGTGATGTATGTATAGTTTATTATGGGTTCTTTTCCTGGTCTAGATACTCCTGGCTTTGCTTGGATGTAGTGGCCAGTGATGTAATGATTGTTTCTTTTTAACTATATTGTTTCTTTTCAGTTATATAGCTTAATCATTGTGTATATATCTTAATCATTGTGTATCTTAGACTCTCCATTTTAAAGTGAACCTCTAATAAAAGTCTCATTTACCTAATACGAATCCAAAAGAATCCACAGCAATTATTGAGTAGTCTGTATCAGTGAGGCAGACTGAAAAACTAGGTCAGAACAGCCGTCAAGTGCAGGGGGAGGAACGAATGTGGGCACTTCAAAACTGGGACCCTGGAGGCTGTTGGCGCCTTCACGTCTGCATTCCTCATCTGAGAGGAGTTCCTGCCAAGCTGCTCACCAGCTCAGCTAAGCCAAGCCAGCTCAGTCAAGTCAAGCCAGCTTAACCCGGCCAAGCCTGCCCTGCTCCATGCCTGCTGACCAACCCAGCCCTTGTAGACCTCTCCAGTCCACCCCATAGCTCTGTCACTCATCTGTTGTCATTCAGGCCTCGACCTCTGGTCAGACCTCTGGACGGTACAAGACTTAGCCTGGATGTAGAGATTAAGGATCAGTGATAGTGATAGTCTGATTGTAAAGCGGTGTATTCTATTGCAATAGATTGCACCAGATCCACCTACTTTAGCCCAATAGTGCAATTGAATGCATGAACTGCTGCTGATGGAAAAAAATGACTGCTCTGAGATGTCAGAGAGCTAAGATGTGTTAAAAAAATTGGGATGCTTATTTGACTACTTTGATTATGAGGATTTGATCTACTGTGCTGAATGATTTGGAGATTTAATTTAGCACTTGCTTCTGGGGACGGGACCTTGCATTCCTTGCTGCTTGGTAGTGATAGACACCCTTTGTCTAGATGTTTTGTATTTATTGAGAGAGGGCTGATTATTTGGGGGGATTTATTAAAATAATGTAATCTGTAGATATGCATGAACTTGGCTCCATTATATGCAAATCTCTTTCATGCATATTCATTGTGGGTATCCTGAACTGGACTTGGGAAACATTTATTTACTTATTTGTTACATTTGTATCCCACATTTTCCCACCTATTTGCAGGCTCAATGTGGCTTAAATAGTACTGTAAAGGCGTTCGCCCATTCTGGCATGAACAAATACAAATTGAGGCATATTTTCAAAACACTTTGGGAGGCTAAGTTCCATAGGTTTCTATGGAACTTTGGGAGGCTAAGTGCTTTGAAAATATGCCAAAGTGATATTGTGGTAGAAAAAAGGTTCACGTGTAACAGACACATTAGGGAATCGTGGAGAGGAAGAGTTATTTTATGTCCATTACAAGCTTTGGTTTCGTTGAGTTGCAGGGTTCAGACATTTAAGTTGGGTCAGTAGGGTATGCCTTTTTGAACAGGTTAGTTTTTAGTGATTTCCGGAAGTTTAGGTGGTCATACGTTGTTTCATACATCATACGTAATTTCATTGTTTTAGAAGTCTCTCTACTATTTCAGAGCTGTATGAAGGGACTGGAATTGCCCAACTGATTAATGACTTGCATGTTATTCTGTGATGTTAATTCTTTAATATTCCTTGCTGGTGGTCTTTTCTCTTAGAAATTTGTTCTGAACTGTTTTTTTTTCCCACAGAAATTCACTGGGCCAATGGGGGGGGGGGGAGAGCTTATTTTTTTCACCCCGTCTGTCTGATCTGGCATATTCATAAAAATGTGTCTTTTCACTGCATTTTCCCCTATGCCAAGTTCCAGCCCAATCCGTTTAAATGTTGTAGTTATTTTGCACCGCCACCGCACCAGACACTTTTCCACTTCTTTTGTATATTTCTTTCCAACGTCAGTTGGGTTAGCAGCAACACTAACATATAACCAAGCCCTAGTCAGTCCCCCCCTCCCAAACAAAAAGCGAGGAATCAGGAGGGAGGAAAAAGACAAGGAGGGGTGGGGTTCCTCTCGGATCTCTGCTCACTCTCCCTCAAGTAATTCAGAAGTAAAAGAAAACGGATCAAAAATAGCAAAGAAAATTTTGTAAGAAAAGAACCTAGAAGGAAAAAAACAATAACAACCCAACAACTACAACAAAACCTCCCTTTTGCACCTAGAGTAGACAAGTAGAAATGCGATTACAGGATACCAGAAGCATATTCCTAATTCAGAGAACTCAACTGCAGGGATCAAAGAAAAAGGAACAATAAAGGGATAGAGGAAACAGAGGTGAAAAAAATAATGGGTCCTATTTCCTACAGAAAAGAGAAGAGAAACCAAAGAAAAGTGTGGAAAGCAGGCAGCAGCTCCTAGCTCCTTACTTCTTATCTCAGATTTAAGAAACTTTTGAAACCCTATATTTTTGGAAAATATATTAAATGTCTGGCTTGAAATGGGTAAATTTGGTTTTATTATTCAGTAATCAGAGGTGGTATGTTCTTTATTTCTAGAATTTCCTATAATTAGTATTACATTTAAATTGTAACCTGGGTTATATTCCCTACTTCAAAAACTCTTTGTAATCCGCCCTAAAACCGGAAGTAGCCGAATGACATTCCTATTGCATTGTAATTTACTCCTCCTACCCTGTAAACTTTACTGTATGGTGGGAAATGGGAATGACGTTAGCAGGCGGGATACAATCCCCGGATGGGGAGGGAAGTTGAGAATGATCTCACAGTCACCGACCTTTACCGAGTCCGAGACCGGAAGAGAGGCTGCTGGCGACTGGAGATCTTACTTTGGATTGAGGAGGACGTATGCTGAGTTATAACGTTTTTTTTAGTAGTCTTAGACTTGAGCAATGCTTCTAGTATTGGAGAGGTTCATTGGCGTCTTGCTGGTTCTCGTTGCTGTTTGTATGGGTGAGTATTCCTGCTATCTCTCTCCCCCCCCCCCCCCCCATCTCTATTTCATTTCGCTGTGCTGTTTCTTTATCTTTCCCTTTATCTCCCAGCTCTGATCGTGTTACGGTTCAGCTCGTATTCTGGGCGACAGTGGGCTTTTTCTGGCTCAAGTGAGATGACTCGTTTTTAGGTGCGTAAAAGGCTAATATGTCTATTGACTGATGAGCTACTGGGAGATTCAGAATATGACGGCGTTTAAGGATCTTTTCGCTCAACTGAAAGTGGGGATATTTTTCTATTTCATGACTTCTTTTTGTATCCACCACTCTTAGAAAAAAAATAATTTCTGTCCCGTTAGTATCAGCGACGGTGGACTGCGGGGGTAATGAAGATTTTGTTAGTAGTACCTGGCATTCGTAATGGTGATGGGGAAAAAGGGGTGGGGTTAGAGGATTACGGTCCTGATGGTAGTGTCGCAGGTTGCCTGCTTCCTTTGGCACAAATTTCACCCCCCCCCCCCCCCCCCAGCAGACAAGTATGACTCTACCGCAGCGCCTTGTGACTCTGGGCAAGTTACTTAACCCTCCATTGTCCCAGGTACAAATAAGTACCTACATATATATGTAAACCGCTTTGAATGTAGTTGGAAAAACCACAGAAAGGCGGTATATAAGTCCCATGCCCTGTTTAGAATTGCTAACTTCATCCTTCTCTCTCGTTATTAGGAACACAGGTTCATTCCGTTTTCAGAAATATGATGAAGTTAACATCCATTTAGTAACGAATAGAATGAAATGTTTATGTAAAAAGCTGGGAGTAGGTAGTAGATAGTAGATTACTGCAGGCATGGTGACTTATGGGCCTTTAGATGAGAAGAAGGTTGGGGTTTAGTTGGAAATTAATTAGAATTATCCTCTCTAAGGGGAAATCCCCCCCCCCCCCTCAGTATTTTATGTGTATGTTCATGAGCGTATGTGTGTTAGGTGATCAGGATTAACCATTTGCATTTCACCTGGTGTGCCAAGAAAGTAAAGAGGCCCAGTGTGCAATGCTGAATATGGGGGGGGGGGGGGGTACACTTAATAACCTTGATGAGTTAAAACTGCTTAGCTGCGTGCGTCTGGTAGCGCTATACAAATGTTAATAATAATAGTTTGCTGCACCTAGGTTTCATCAACTGCTTTTTAATCACCACTGAGTTTAATGATACTTAAACTGATAGTGGTAGAACAGGTTGATGCTATTTAATGCCTGCAGTGTTTGGCCTATCTGTAATGGTGTGTATGAGGAAACATACTATTTACGGTGGATGGGCCTTGAGACTAGGCTGTTTAACTAAGAGTTAGTGGAGGCAGGGAGCTTGGTTTCCTTGTTTATGTGTGTGTTAATCATTCACAGTAGTACTGTATTGATTTCTATGTTTGCTTCATACCAGGTGTGCTGTTCCCCTCCCCCTACCTCCACTTTCCACATTCCTGAGCACTTACTGTAATGGAAGCATACATAAGATAAAGACAACAATTTAATTCCTGTGGTGTTTCTTTAGGCCCTAGCATTGTGTACAGAGGCATTATTGTCTCTTATGTTCACCTTAGTATTCCTCTGGCTGCCTGGTTTATCTGCCTTCTCTTTTCTGAGACTGAACCATAGGGAACATACATAGAAACAGAGAAAATGAAAGCATATAAAGACCCTACGGCTTATTTAGTCTGTCCATCCATATCATCTACAATCCCCTCCTTTTCCCACTTACTTGTCCCAAGCTTGAATTCAGATGCTCTTATACTCCACTACCATTGTGAGGCCGTTCCACAAATTTTCCACCCTTACTGTGAAGAAGTAGTTCTTTAGGTTACTCCTGAATCTTCCCCCTTTCACTTTCATCCTATGCCCCCTAATTCCAGAACTTCTTTTCAGTTGAAAGAGACTTGCCTCTTGTGCATTTATGCAACAGAGGTGTTTAAATATATCTGGGAAAGAGGGTGGGGGTCGAATCACAGCATTAATATGTGAGTCCCTGGCTAATTTTTGAGCCTTTGTTATATTGCCTAATTGGTTAGCAATTCCCAAACTGGGTTCTGCAGAACCCTAGTTCTTTTCAGGAGTTCCACAGGCGAGGAGCTTGGTGACATGCTTCATGCGCCAACTTTGGCGCTACTACACAGCATGAACTGTGTACATTCGGGAGTGCTGGCATTGGTAGCTGAAGCATGTAGCTGCTGCTTAGGCAGCGTGTGCACAGTCCTTTTCTGCTAAACTTAAATCAAAGATAGACCTCTCCAAAGCAGCATGAGGTAGTTGGGGGAGGGGGGGAGTGGTTTGAGAGAGAAGGTGAGATGCCAAATCGAGGGTGGAGTGGTGGGAGGGAGGGAAGGAAGAGACATTGGACCCACCTTTTGAAGGGAAGGAGAGAGAAAGGCCCCAGATGCTGGACTATGGGGGAGGACTGGCGAGAAGAGAGATGGGACTAAGAGGGGGCTTCCTCGGTGTATGAAACATAGTTGAGGGGTTCTACCACTGTAAAAAGTTTGGGAATTGCTATAATAGGTAGAGCAGCTAGCTGAGACCAGGGGAGCCTGTTTCAAATTCCACTGCTGCTCCTTGTGATTTTGGGCAAGTCAATTAACCTTCCTTTGTCTCAGGTACAGAAACTTGGATTGTGAGCCATCCAGGGACAGAAAAATACTTATTGTATCTGAATGTATACTGCTTCAATAACTTTCAGGCTTGCAGGCAGTATATAAAAAAAAATAAAATAATTATGCCACAAGCTTGCAGAATAATTCCCTTCTTTTTTTTCCCATGCATCCCCTCACTTTGTCTCTCTCTTATTTAATTCACTCCCTCAGTATTTGTAGGCTTTATCTCTTCCTGGTATCAGTTTATCTGGTTTAACAGGTCTGGTGAGTGAGTGGGAGTCTTTTTTTTTTTTGGCTACTAGAGCATTGCCTTTCTGCCACCCTTCTGCCCCCCCCCCCCCCTCCATCTGTAATCTGATTGCAGCTAAGACATTTTTGGAAATAGGGCTTTTCTCAGGGCTCGCCTCTTTGACTTGGATTTTAGCATATATCTGCAACACTTGGGGAGTTCAGCTGGGAGACATAATATTGAGATTTACATCTATGCTGATGCCTTTGGTAGCTGAATGAAATTAAGCTGTGGAGAGGTGAAATGCTTGTCTGGCAGAAGAAGAGTTGGTTAAGGTAGAGTGGTTTGGTGGCTAATTTATCTAAAATTTACATTTTTAGGACTTGGTACGATTAAGCGGATCAAGTTGTCCATTTCTTAAATTGGGCAGTGATGTTCCCTGGGCAGCCTGAGATCTTAGATTCAGATGGAGTAGGAAGGGAACAGGTGGCTTTAATGACTAGAAATGCCGCCTTAGAACTAAGGCTGATTGGGCAATTTAACACTTTTTCATCAGAGAGAGGTTTCAAGAAGTTCGGTCCTTATTGCTGAATACATTATATTACTGTAACCTTTTGTACATGGGTTTGCAGTCTGAATACAAGAAGAAAATATTCAAAATTTAGTGGGTAACTTTGGGAGAGTGCCACCATTTATTTGTTGCATGGGCTCCCCATTAATGAAGAGGTCTATTTAAGTTGCTGGTCTTGATGTTTTAAAGTGTTTTTTTACTCAGAAATTAGTATATTTGAAAAATAAGATCAAATGATGTAAGTTCTTCCCAGCAAGAATAAGATTTCAGAAAGTCATTTGGAGATATAACGTTCTTTATGCAGTGGGACCTGAATGCTGGAATAAGTTGTCGCTTAAAAATCTGCCAACTTCTTTCCCCTATTTAAGAGTTGATCATAGTTTGAAGATTGACTATAGCATTTTATTATTTTTTATATCTTTATTTTCTCTTATTCACTCTTTTATTATTTGAATTAATGTTTTTACTAAAATGGTATATACATTTTGATAAATTGTTTACTGGCCTTTAGGTAAATTACAGAATTATGTACGGTGTGGATGGGGAACAGGGAAAGAGAATGCAGACTATGAATCCAAAGCTTTGCAGTTGCTGTCCTGTGTGTTGGAGATAGAGCTGGAGAAGAAATTAAAGGGGACTGAGGTGCCGATGTAGCAAAAGTGTACAGACATTAGCCTGGGGTTAGAGTGCTATCTGCACAAAACCCTTTTCTGCATTGGTACGCAGAAGCCAACCCTGCACAAAGCCTGGCCTGGCGTGAGTGCTGGAAGTGTAGGAGAAGACTTACATAGTGACTACTGTAATGTTATCCCAGCAAGACAGACTGTTTGCAGTCTGGGTCCTTGAGCTCCCGGCCCTTTAAGTACTATCAACCACTGTGGTGTGTGGTCAAAGCGCATGCCTAAAGGGGCATCCCAGGCCACTTTGAAGTGTTGCTTGAAACAGTTTGGAGGATCATGCTGGAGTTTGTCGTTCAGATTATTCTGACTAGATCTATTTGTTCATGAACAAGTGCAAGCTTAAGGCCAGAGTTCTCCCCCTAACAATGGCCGTTAAGTGGACAAACATGTCATTGGCTTTTTCTGCTGCATCTTCCTTTCCCTTACAGGATGGAGCATCTGTGAGTTCAGCATGAACTTCACTTCTGTTGCCTTCATTATCAGTGGGTTTTCCAAGTTGTGTTCTGTGGAATTTTCAGCATCTAAGATTGTGGAGCTATCATTTGGGGCCTTTGCCTGCATTGGTGTTTGCTCCTAGCTTGAAATGGAGCCTTCAGGCACAGATTCTGGTGATGACGCAGAACCCTCCCCCCGCTCCCCCCCCCCCCCCCCCCCGGTCAGGATGATTCCTGGCTATTAATTTCATTTCAAATATCTCATGATGTCATGTAGTTTTTCCTCTGAGACTGTGACTAAATTGAGTAATGTAGATGCAAACGTAGTTCATGTGGATAATTTAGGAATAACACAAAGTAAGTGGCACAACCGCTCTGCAAAAGTGACCAGCACACAGTAATGTCTAGGGTGTTTTATCTCTTCTTCCTCTGGATTCGGGATGAAATGACTGAACTATGCAAGCACAGGTAATAAACCTGTTTTATTTTAGACTAGTATAAAAGGCCCGTTTCCGAAACAAATGAAACGGATGCTAGCCAGGTTTTCCTCGTAGTGTGTATGTGTGAGATTGACTGTGCGATTGTGTGTCACAGAGAGATTGAGACTGGGTGCTTGTGTATCTGTGAGTGAGTGTGTGTGTTTCAGAATGACTGTGTGCGAGTGTGTATGTTGAACACAGTGAGTGTGAGAGAGAGAGAGAGAGAGTGTTCACACAGATACAGTGTGTTGGACAGAGAGAGAGTGTGGTTTCCCCCCTTCTCCCTTCCACCCCTGTCTGAGTTCCAGAAACCCCTCCCACTTCTTCCCATCTGAGTTCCTGCCCCCCCACCACCTCTTCCCATCTGTCCTCTCCCCTTGCCAGTCCACCTCTCCCCCCGTTTGTGTGGAAGGCTGCGTTTTGATTTTGTGTGTGTGTGTGGGGGGGGGTGGTGTTTGAAGTGGTAGGCTACTTGTTTGAGGTGCCGGAGACGTTGGGACTGTGGGTAGTTTTTTCTTGTAGGGCGTTTTGTAAGGATGCTGCTCATACCGGGAGCTGGAGCATGGGCCTGACAATTGTAATCTCCTTCCAGCAATGTTCTTCGTCTTCCTGCTGTTCAGAAAGTGACCGCTTGTGCTGCTCATTCTCCTCCCTTGTCCCCATGCAGTGGGACTTTTGGAGGCTTCATTAGAACGTTGGAGGTGCGTTTTATATAGAGAGATAATAAGGATCAGTACAAAAATAAAGTTAGTGTGAAAAATATTTCTCTGGCAACAAATCACTAAATAGATCTGATCTGGTAAAATGCGCTAATAATTCCTGAGAGTTAGGGATTGTTTTTCCTAAGAGAAAATTATACACTTCATGTCAGCACAAGTGAGCATACAGCTCTCTCACATACCAGTTAGCTCTAACTTTTTTTTTTCCTTTCAAAGAGATCTCTAGATAACCCAAACAATAGAAGTGTTCTAAACTCACTCTGTGGGTTACTGAGTCTCAGGTAAAACGAAATTCACTCTTTGCTTTAGCTGATTTTCATCAGTGAGCCAAGTCTGCCCAAGCAAGGTGGCCTAGAATTCAAGGAAAGCAGCTCCTCTCTGCCAGGTCAGAGTTAATTGGTATGTGGGATCCTGGGTACCTTATTTTGAGCCTGTAGTATGTTGCTGGAAAAGCAGTCTCTTCAGAGATGCTCAGAATGTAGTTATCTTGATGGGGTACAGAGTCGAGGGGTCAAGTTAGGTGTAAATCCACTAATTCCTTCTTGCAACTTTTTAGAGTACCTGTCTGATGACAAACGTAACATAATATTCCTTGTCATCAACAGCAGATGAATCCATTAACTGATGGGTTGTATCCGCCTACCAGCAGGTGGAGATAGAGAACATTGAAAGCACATGGTGTTCCAGGACGCCTAACCCCCTCTGCCTTCAGTATAACTCTATCTCCCAGCAGGTGTGGATGTCGCTTCTCAGCTGCTGGATTTCTGCCTGGGGTGGCTCCTGTGCTTTGCCAGTAGAGTAGGGGGTGTTGTGGCTGGTGGTGCCCACTTTAATGGCATACTTGGTTTTCCCTGTCCCTGCCTTACCCGTTCCCCCTCCTCCCAGAGTTCCTCTGTGGCTGCCTGCCTCTAACTTCCCTCACAGTAAAAAAAAAAAAAAAAAAAGAGGCTTTCTCCTGAGCTCCTGGTTTGGTGCAGCTTGACCACAGCGCGTTTGACTCGGTCTCCTGAGGTGAGAGTGGTGCCCAGCTCCTCCGGGGAGGTTCCTGCTGACAGCGCTCTGTGCGGGGTAAGTTTTGGTGCAAAGGCGCCATTTTGTTTTCTGTATTTGATGGCTGCTCTCACTTTGGACAATGCAGATCAGCAGCGGGGCTTTGCAGCACATGCTGCCTAGATGCTAATGCTGGCACGAGCATGGCGGGTGGTGATTCTTCCCGCCTGCCGGAGTTGGCAGCGGCCGCCATCTTGGAGGCGCCTCGTGACTCAACCCTCGTGGTTGCAGGGGGGTCTGAGTGCAGGGGGACGCCTCGTTTCAAGGTTTCTAGAGGAGCTTTTGCCTCCGCTTCCCCCAATGTGGGGGTGGATGTACAGGGTTCTTTATAGCCCAGCGTCTGCTGGAGACCTTTATTTCTTCCCCTGAGCTTTTGGCTGATGCTAAGCGTAGACGAGTGAATACCCCATCTGAGGGGGACTCTTCACTCTGTTCTCCTCCGTGGTCTAGGTTCGGGGAGTCTGAGGGGTCTGGCAGGCCCTCACGGACTGATGATCCACATGAGGGTGGCTGCTTGCCACAGGAGTTGGATGACCCTAAAGTGGTTCGGATTTTCCACTGTGACGAGCTACCAGCTCTCATTTCTGATGCCTTACGGGCCCTTTGTACTGAAGATCCTGACGAGGGCGCTGCCTCTTCTATTAGTCCTAGGATGGCTAGCACTAAGAAGCCTTCTCGGGCTTTTCCCGGCATGCTTCCATCCAAGAGCTTATTTCAGCTCAATGGTCTGACCCTGAGGGTCCCTTGAAGGTGGCCAGGGCTGTATCACCTTTACCCCCTGAGGGAAAGTCAGTTGACCCTCTTTGGGATGCCTAAAGTGGATGCTTTAGTTAATGGCTGTGACTAAAAAGACTACTCTCCCGGTGGAGGGAGGGGTTGCTTTGAAAGATATGCAGGACCGGCGGCTGGAATCTGCGCTGAAGTGGTCCTTTCATATCTCGGGCCTTTCCTTACGGGCGGCTGTTTGCAGTTCCTATGCAGCCCGGGCCTGCCTTTCCTGGTTGCAGCAGGCGGTTGAGGAGCCCGCCGATGTAGCGGGTTCCCTCGCTGAGGTCGGCCTGCGTATGGAGTCTGCTCTGTCTTTTTTGGCTGATACCTTTTATGATCTGGTCCGAGCTTCGGCTAAGCAGATGTCTGTGGCGGTTGCTGCCCGCCGCCTTCTTTGGCTCCGGCATTGGGCGGCTGACATGGCCTCTAAATAAAGGCTGGTGAGGTTACCCTTTCGGGTCCTCCTTTTATTTTGGGAGGATTTGGAGAAGATTGTTAAGGACCTTAGGGGTAAGTCCCAACGGTTGCCTGATGATAGGCCGAGGCCTTCTTCCAAAAGTCCTTCTTTTCCCTCCTCTTCCAGGCCATGTTTTTGCGAAGCTTGCAGGTATCGCCCGGGGCACTCTGCGGGGGTTTGGTCAACGTACTCGTTTCCAGCAGAGGAACTCCTTTAGTTCGGAAAAACATGTGGCGGCGTCCGGGCAACGTCCAGGAGTTCAGGGGCGTCCTCCACAATGATGGGGCGCTGGTCCACTCGCCGGTTCCCGCAGTAGGGGGTCATCTCCCTCTTTTTCGAGGAGTGGACCAAGATTACTTCGGATCAGTGGGTCCTAGACCTGATCAGAGAAGGTTACCGGCTAGAATTTGTTGTCCTAGTAGGAGACGCGTTTTTGGAATCCCGATGCGGCACTGCCGTCAAGCGGGCGGCAGTATACGAGACCTTGCAGGTGTTGTTGAAGCTCGGAGCAGTGGTTCCGGTTCCTCCCGTCGAACGCGGCTGCGGTCGCTACTCCATCTATTTTGTTCAGACCTATCCTCGACTTACACAGAGTCTGCGAGGCCTTAGGAGTGCGACACTTCTGCTTGGAAACCTTGCGCTCTGTCATTGCGGTGGTACAGCCAGGAGAGTTTCTCATGTCTCTGGACCAGTGTTGCCAGGTGGGCGGTTTTACCGCCCAATTGGGCGGTTTTCCGCGACCCGCCGCGGGAAATTTTTGCCCGCGGCGGGTTGCGGTTTTTTGGGCTTTTTTTTCTTTTGGGCGGTTTTCAGGCGTGTTTTTCGGCCGCGGGGGGCGGGGTTAGTGATGTTTTGGGCGGGGTTAGTGATGTTTTGGGCGGGGCCAATGACTGCGGGGGCGGGGTTGATGACGGCAGGGGTGGGGTTGATGACGCGGGGGTGGGGTGTCAGGGGCGGGGTTTGAGTTTGGGCGGGTTTTGGGCTGGATTTGGGCTGGTTTGGGTGGGAAAAAATTTTTCCACCTGGCAACCCTGCTCTGGACCTCAAGGAAGCGTACTTGCATATTCCCATCTGGCTGCCGCATCAGCGGTTTCTCCAGTTTGCGGTATTGAGCCAACATTTCCAGTTTCGCACCTTGCCTTTTGGCCTGGCGACTGCCCCTCGGACCTTTTCCAAGGTCATGGTGATAGTGGCTGCCTTTCTCAGGCGAGAGGGTATCAGAGTTCACCCTTATCTCGACGACTGGCTCATCAGAGCGGATTCGGCAGATGAGAGTTGACTTGCCACAGCCAGAGTTGTTACAGTTCTTCAGACTCTGGGCTGGGTAGTCAATATGCCCAAAAGTCACCTGACCCCCTCTGTCTGGTGTTGAATTGTCTCTTAGTTTTGCCTATATAGGCTAAACCACACGGGCAAATTACCGCATAGATAACATTTCTAGTTTTACAATTAGAGAATTCAATACCAGAATAATTGAGCATAAAAGTGCCATAAAAAGGAATGCATTTGAGAAACCACTGGTGGAACACTCAAAGACTTTAGGACATCGTTTTGAAGATTTACGGTTTTGCGTTGTATTTGTTTACAAGAAGAATTGGAGAGGTGGACCAGTTGACACTTTCCTCCTAAGAAAGGAGCAACAATTTATTTTTGAGTTACAAACACTACATCCTAAAGGTCTGAACATGGAGACAGATCTATCAGTCTTTCTTTGAATAAATTATTCTTTTTATGTATATTCATTCATTATTCATTTTTGTCATCCCATTATTTTCAATTTTTATCAATCATGGATACATATATATATATATGTTTTTTTTTTTTATATTTTTAATTTTGTTGATGCATTCTATATATTGCCTTAACTATGAGCACTTTTTCACGTAGGGTGACTATTATTGCATTTTATTTCTTTGTTTTTGGTCGTTTGCATTTCATTAACAATCATTACGTATTTTTTTGCAAGTGTAGTGCTTTTTAATTATCCTAATACATATTTATAATCTTCCAATGTCAATACTACATAGTATCATTCAATATCCTCATTTACATTTTTTTTCTAATTCAGCATTGGTGTTTTTAAGATTTGTTTTTTGTCACGTATGAATATTTTTTTATATTTGTAGTCATTCTTTGCCAATAGCATACAGTCCTTTGGCTTTCACTCATTTTTTTAATTCATTTTCATTTTTTTGCACTTTGACCTGGAAATCAAGGATAAAAAAACATCACATGACACTCCTCAAAGTTTTTCCAGGTTTGACAGCAGTGCATCTGCTTGCGTTGTGTTAAGAGTCACATCATTTTAGGCTTCTGCTGTATGTGCTGGTTTTTTCCAATCTATTATACACCACAAGTTTTCTGTTTTTAGAGTTGCTCCTTTCAGAAGGTTTCAAATTAGCCCCTGACGCAGCCCTTGGTGGGCGAAACAAGGCCTGTGTCAGGCAGTTTGTTTACATGCGGTATCTTCAATAAAATCTTTCTGATGTTATATTGATCTGCTGGCTTCTTTTTCCTTTTTGGTGTCTGGTGATAATGGATGCCAGCCTTTCGGGCTGGAGAGCTCATTGCCGGGGACACTATGCTCAGGGTCGGTGGTCCACCGCAGAAGCGGGATGGTCCATCGATCGCTTGGAACAGAGCGATATTTCAGGCTCTTCTGGCCTTCCACAGGACGCTGAAGGGTCTTTCTGTCCGAGTTCTGTCGGACTACACGACAGCAGTGGCCTACATCAATCGCCAGGGCGGCACTCACTGCAGGGCCCTGGCTGCTAAGGCGTCTCAGATCTGCCACTGGGCTGAGCGCCACCTAGAGTTGCTGTCCGCGGATCACATAGCCGGTCAGAGCAACTTGCAAGCCGATTTCCTCAGCAGACATCAAATCGACCCGGCGGAATGGGAACTGGCAGAAGTTTTTCTTCAGATTTGTGCCAAATGGGGGACTCCAGGCTTGGATCTCATGGCGTCAAGCGTGAACGCCAAAGTCCCTCGCTTTTTCAGCAGAAGGAGAGATCCTTGCTCGGCGGGGTTGGGTGCTCTGGCTCAACCTTGGCCCTCGGGCCTCCTGTATGTGTTCCCTCCTTGGCCCTTGATAGGGCGAGTTCTACTTCAGATTCGTCTGCACCGAGGATTGGTGATTCTCATCGCCGTGGATTGGCCAAGGCATCCGTGGTACGGCGATCTCTGGCGGATGCTGGTGGACGTCCCTCTTCCTTTGCCTCGGGTTCCGAACCTGTTCAGGGTCAGGTGACTATGGAAGATCCTTGCTGCTTTGGTCTTATGGCCTGGCTCTTGAGAGGGCGCAATTGAGGGACAAGGGCTATTCTAATAAGGTTATTGCCACACTCTTGCAGGCTCGCACGCGGTCTACCTCTGCGACTTATGCTTGGATCTGGCGCACCTTTGCGTGGTGTACGCCAAAGTCTATCTCGCTCACTCTGGCGACAGTCTCACTCTTGCTGGACTTTTTGCAGGACGGGCTACAAAAGGGCCTGGCCTACAATTCCCTTCGAGTTCAAGTGGCAGCGTTGGCCTGCTTCCGGGGGAAAGTCTCCGGATTGTCCCTTGCTGCTCATCTAGATATTCTCCGTTTTCTCAGAGGGGCGCTTTGTCTCCGTCCTCCTTTGCGGTCGCCTTGTCCGGCTTGGAACCTGGGACTCGTGTTGAAGGCGCTCCAACGATCTCCGTTTAAGCCTCTTAAACGGGCTTCTGAGAAGGATGCGACTCTCGACAGTTTTTTTTAGTGGCAATGACGTCGGCTAGAAGAGTGTCTGAGCTTCAGGCTCTCCTGTCGGGATCCTTTTCTACAGTTCTCGGAATCTGGGGTAACTGTACGGTGCCTTCTTTTCTGCCTAAGCTGGTTTCAGCTTTTCACCTCAACCAGCCCATTTTTCTTTCTTCCTTCTCTAAGGAGGAGTTTCCGGACTCCTTTGGGGAATTGCGCCTTTTGGATGTCCGCAGGGCTCTGTGGCAGTAACTGCAGATGTCAAATGAGTTTAGGAATTCTGATCATTTATTTGTTCTGTTGGCAGGTCCTCGACGGGGGTTTCCGGCGTCTAAGGCCACTATAGCCCGGTGGCTTAAGGAACTCATTTTTTGGCTTATCTGCTTTTAGGGCGGTCGCCGCCTGAAGTGTTTAAAGTGCACTCTACGAGGGCAATGTCCTCTTCGTGGGCTGACACGGGTGTTTTTTCTCTTCAGGAGGTCTGTCGTGCGGCTACCTGGGCTTGCCAGCTCTCTTTCGTGTGGCATTACAGGCTGGATGTGGCAGCGCGGCAGAATGCGCATTTTGGAAGTGCTTGCTCGCGGAGTTGCCTATTTCCACCCTACTTAGGGAGTGCTTTGGTACAACCCATCAGTTAATGGATTCATCTGCTGTTGATGACAAGGAAGGGAAAATTAGGTTCTTACCTTGATAATTTTCTTTCCTTTAGTCACAGCTGATAAATCCATGATCCCTCCCTGACTGACTTTAGTTTTTGTACCGAATTCCAGAGTTTAATTACATGTTGAGTGAAGAAATATTTTCTCCTATTTGTTTTAAATTTACTACTTTGTAGCTTCTTTGTTTGCCCTCTAGTCCTAATATTTTTTTAAGAGTAAACAAGCGATTCACGTTCAGGAATCCTGTTCAGAAGGAATGGATCCTAAGGAGCTTAGCCGAGATTGGGTGGCAGAGCCGGAGGCGGGATAGTGCTGGGCAGACTTATACGGTCTGTGCCAGAGCCGGTGGTGGGAGGCGGGGCTGGTGGTTGGGAGGCGGGGATAGTGCTGGGCAGACTTACACGGTCTGTGCCCTGAAAAGGACAGGTACAAATCAAGGTAAGGTATACACAAAAAGTAGCACATATGAGTTTATCTTGTAGGGCAGACTGGATGGACCATGCAGGTTTTTTTCTGCCGTTATTTACTATGTTACTACCCTGTTTCCCTGAAAGTAAGATATCCCCCGAAAATAAGACCTAGTAGAGGTTTTCCTGAATTGCTAGATATAAGGCCTCCCCCAAAAGTAAGACCTAGCAAATTTTTGTTTGAAAGCAGGGCCGTCGAGAGCCGGACAAGGCCGCCCCCAGGCCGCCCCCCCCCCCCACCCTCCATCGCTCCCGGAACTAACCTTAAACACCTCCTTTCATCTTCGCAGCAGCAGGGCAGACCTCTCCTTCCTTCCGTGCCCCGCCCTCGCGGACGTTACGTCAGGCGAGGGCGGGACACCGAAGGAAGGAGTGGCCTGCCTTGCTGCTGCTTGCTGCAAAGGTGAAAGGAGGTGTTTAAGGTTAGTTCCAGGAGCGACGGAGAGCGGGTGGGCCAACCCTGATCCAACCCCGATCTTTCCCCGAAAAATAAGACAGCCCCTGAAAATAAGACCTAGCGCATTTTGGGGGGCAAAAATTAATATAAGACAGTGTCTTATTTTTGGGGAAACACGGTATGTTACTATGTTACCTGTTCCACTCAGTATTTTAATAAGCATTTATCATATCTCTTCTCAGCCATCTTTTCTCGAAGCTGAAGAGCCCTAGCCAATGTAGCCTTTCCTCATAGGGAAGTCGTCCCATCCCTTTTACCATTTTCATTGCCCTTCTCTGTACTTTTTCTAATTCCACTATATCTTTTTTACGAGATGCAGTAGCTAGAATTGCATACAGTATTTGAGTAAAAAAAATATTTTCTTCTATTTGTTCTAAAAGTATTTCCATTCAATTTTGTTGTATGTTCTAGTGTTTGAGTGAAAAATCGATTCACTTCCCCACCATTCGGGATTTTGTAGACCTCAATCATATCCCTTCTCATCCGTCTCTTTTCCAAGCTGAAGAGGCACAGTATCGCTGACTAGCTGTGACTCTGGGTCTTCATTGCCTTGATACTTAGTCCAAATCCTTCCGTCCATTCAGTCTGCTTGGTGGTCCAGCTGCTTTCTTCCTTCCAGGGTAGAACTGGTTTTAACTGGTACAGATAACAATGTTACCTCCCAAGGCTGTTCAACATATCCACAGCTGGAAGCTTTACTTGCCCCTGTTCTACACAGTGAACAGTAGACAATGGTATTCAAACAAGCAGTGCCCTTGGTAGCACAGCACATCTTCCACAAAACTGAAAAGTAGAGAATTTGCAGAAACCATGACAATATGGCTCAGAGCATAAGCCCACAAAGGTGACCCAGGAAACACCCTTTTCCTTGTCATCAAGCAGTTGCAGCCATTACAGATGGGTTGTGTCCATCAACCAGCAGAGGGAGATAGAGAGCACACTTTTTTCAGTGCCTCATACCAGCTTGCTCCACTGCCTCTCTTCAGTATTCTCTATCTCCCCTAGGAGAGTGGCTGCAGCTTCTTCGAGCTCCATCTAAAATCTGCCTGGAGGTTGCTCCTGTGCTTTTGCCAGTTGTTAGCAGGGGTGTTGGAGGCTATAGCAGCTTCACTTTAAAGGCACATAGGTTCGCCGTTTCCCTGCCTTACTCATACCTCCGTGGATGTGGACACATTGCTTAGCTTTCCCTGTCCTTCCCCACCAACAGTGGATGCAGGCACATAGGTTCGCCCTTTCCCTGCCTTTCCCACTCACCTGAGCCTCCGGAGTTCTTTTTTTTTTAATCTTTTTTTTATTGAGAACAAGCAGAGCTTTCCAATACAAACATATAACAATTGTAAACAGTAATACTAACATGAAAGTAACTATAGGATACAGTACACATATTATTCACTCCATAAGTATTATGTCGAGCCATCCCCAATTATCCCATCAAGGTACATTGTTATGTTCTGGGCTCGTGCTTGTAATTTTTCAGTTTTATTCCCCCCCCCCCCCCATTCCCAGCCATCCCACTATACCCGTTTCCTTTATACCTCCCTCCCCCCTCCCGTCCAGAGTTGCTCATTCAAAAAGACCTTTTAGCACCCATCGCAGAAATTCCAACAAAGGCACTAGTTATAGGACGAGTTGGAACACATTCCAAGCAGCGCTTCCATATACCATTATACTCCTTAGTTGCCCTATTTCCCAGGTTAGCTGTTCTTTGGATCTCCCAGTCAGCCATCTGCTGTAGATGTCTATACCATTGTTCAATGGGCGGCGATAAATGGCTTATCCATTGCTGCAAAATGACCTTCCTAGCCAACAATAGCGCCAGTAATATAAAATGACACTTGCTACTGTTCAACCCTTGCTCCTGCAGTTCCACATCCGATCCCATCAGCATAATTCCATATGTCCACTCATAAGAGCTTTGCAGCACCTTTTCCAACAATGCCACCACTCTAGGCCAGTACCCTTCAAGTTTGACACACTCCAGGAAATGATGCACTAAGGACCCCCTGCTTATATTACATTTGTTACACACATCTGTATCCCACAAACCCATTGCCTTCCCTTTGCATCTAGTGATATACGCATTATGCAATATTCTATACTGAATCTCATGTAAACCCACGTTTGGTGTGACCCGGAAGGCCTGTTCATAGCATCTAGACAATTCTTGTTCAGCTACTGCCCTCCCCAAACGTGTACTCCATTCCTCCTGCTGCGTATCAAAATATCGGGAAGGCCTGCGCTTTCTCCCCTCTTTGTACCAAAGGGACAGCGAGTTCTGTGCACTAAGTGTTTGCATAAACCATTGATCTAAAGCTGTAAAAGAGGCATAAGCGCCACTTTTTCTCCTCTGGGTGTCCAAATAGTGTCGCAGTTGCAAGTATGAATAAAAATATTTTGGGGGGAGATTCCATGCTTTTTGACATTCAGAGAAGGTGGGACATCCACCGTTCCCCAATTCAACCACTTGCCCAATATATCTGCAGCCCCCCCTGAACCAACCCTCAAAAGGAGACCCTGGCTGACTCGCTGTAAACTCAGGATTACGCAAAATTTCCACAAAAGGGGATGTGCCCTGTGCCCCTCCTATTCTATTCCTCCACCAATCCCAAGCCTTTTTTAATGGCCGGACTAATGCAGAAATTGTAGCTTTTCTACCCCTGCAATGAAAAGTGTTAAAGATCGAGATCCCCTCCCGTCCGCTATCCCAGGTCCCTACAGGTGCAAATTTGGCTTGTCCAGTGTGAATCTCATGTACCCATCTCATAAGTGCTGCTACATTGTACAGGCGCAAGTCTGGCAGACCCACTCCCCCTTTGTTACGATCTCGCGTCAGCTTATTGTAACCTATTCTTGCTCTACGGGCTCCCCATATAAAGGAAGTTATAACACTTCTATATGTCGCTTCATCCTTCTGTAAAACCCACAACGGCATCATTTGTAGCGAGTATAAAATTTTTGGCAAAAGTACCATTTTTGTCAATGCCACTCGTCCTAAGAACGATATGGGTAAGTCCCGCCACCTAGCGCACAAAACCTTAATATTATCCAGCTTCTCAAGTACATTTTTAGTATACATCATATGGGCATCTAAGTGTAAGTGAATCCCCAAGTATTTCAGGGCTCCCCGTGCCCATGCAAAAGGAAAATCAGGCTGCTGCCTGCACCTACAATTAGCTGACAATGCCATGGCTTCAGATTTGTCAAAATTAATTCGGAGCCCCGAGAAACTACCAAAATTTTGTATCAACTGCACTAACACAGGTGTCCCCTTAGTCGCTTGTTCCAGAAAGATCATCATATCATCAGCGAATAGGTTTATTTTATATTCTTGTGCTCCCACTGTAATGCCCTGCAATTCCTTTGATTGCCTGATTTTACATGCTAATGGCTCCAGTGCCAAGACGAAAAGCATAGGGGATAGTGGGCACCCCTGCCTCGTACCCCGCTCCAACTTGAATTTTTCAGTAAGGCTTCCATTAATTAAAATTTGTGCTGTTGGTGATTTGTACAAAGCCCTAGTGCCCCTCAAAAACTCCCCATAAATGCCAAATTGGGGCAGGACCCAAAACAGATAGTCCCACAATACTTTGTCAAACGCTTTTTCAGCATCTAGACAAGTGATTATGGCATCCCCCTCTTTCCCCTTTGTCTCCTGCATAGCCTTCAGTACCCGTAAGATATTTGTGGAGGCATACCTCCCTGGGACAAAACCTGTCTGGTCCCCCTGCACCAAAAGTGGTAGCAACTTTCCCAGCCTCGTTGCCATAATACTAGCAAAAATTTTCACATCTTGATTGAGCAGTGATATAGGTCGGTATGAACCCAGCTGTTCTTCATTTCTCCCAGGTTTCGGTAAAACTACTATGGTAGCATGTGTCAGCTGGCCCATATGCTGCCCCAGCCCACAAAGGGCCTGACAAAGTTCAACAAAGGGACCCACCATCTGAACTCCCAGTATTTTATAGAATTCAGCTCCCAATCCATCCGGCCCCGGAGCTTTTGCTAGTTTTAGCTTCTTAATAGCTTGCTGTGTTTCAGAGCCCTCGAATGGAGCATTTAAAGATTCTAACTGCTGAGACGACAATTTTGGCAGATTTAAATCTTGAAAAAATCTTTCACGCTCTCCCATGTCACTTTGTCCCGCATCATACAGGGACTTATAAAAATCCACAAATGCCTTTTGAATATCTTCCCCTTTATTAAGTGTATTACCTGACTTGTCTTTAATACTAGTAATTATCTTTTTTGCAGATCTACTCTTTACCATTGCGGCTAATAATTTCCCCGTTTTGTTGCCCCATCTATGTAAATTATATTTGTAAAGCTGCACATCCAGGCTTGCCCTCTGATTAAGCACCTCATTGATTTGCTTTTTGAGCTGCCAAAAGTTTTCTCTGCTGCTGGGCGTACCAGCCCTGACCAATTCCGCTCTCGCCACCTGAATCTTCCCTAGCAAATTGATGAGCTCTCCGTCCCTTTCTTTCCTGGTGCGGCTAGAGTACGCTATTATCCTACCTCGCATTACTGCTTTACCGGCCTCCCAAAAGATCACAGGGTCTACCTCAGATGCCTTATTGGTCTGCAAGAACTCCTGCCATTCCCTTATGAGATATTCCCGAAATTTCGGGTCCTGGTATAATGCAGGATTCATTCTCCAACTAGCTGCCTGACTCTGCCTTTGGCAACCACCCCAATCAACCCATACCATGCTATGGTCTGATACTACCCCGGCCTCTATTCCTGCCGCCCAACATTGTGATAGCGATGTGGCCGGTAGCAGCACATAGTCCAGACGTGCCTGCACTTTGTGTACCTTAGAATAAAAAGTATACTCATGTTCATCGGGGTGTAGAACCCTCCAAGCATCTAAAACACCCAGCTCCTTCATCAAAAAGTTAATTCCCCTGCCACTCGCTTCTTTATGCCTAGGTTTTGGGGGACTGCAGTCTATAAGCGGATCAGCGGTAATGTTAAAATCACCCCCCACTACCAATTTATATTCGTTCAGTGGTACAAGTGCAGCCAATACTTCAGAAAAGAATTTGTGGGAGTACACGTTTGGGGCATAAATTGAACACAAGGCCATTTTAACACCCTGAATCGTCCCCGCCCAAATCACATATCTCCCCTCCGAGTCTTGAATAACCTTATGCTTAGTACATGCCAAAGATCTGCTAACCAGAATAGCCACTCCCCGTTGTCTACTATTATAAGAGGCAGTGGCCAATTCCCCAACCCAACCTTTCTTTAATTTCATATGTTCTGGTTGAGAAAGGTGCGTCTCCTGCAGGAGCAATATATCCACTTTCAAGCGTCTGCTATAACTCAATATTTTTGTGCGCTTAACAGGCGAGTGTATCCCATCTACATTTAGAGTAGCTATCCGAATATTACTCATCCTCTATCCTACAGTTGAGATATACTTTCCAAACAATTTCCTGGTAAACCCTTCTGGAGGTGACCTCCCAGCTCAGCCCCCCCCATACTTTATATGCTGTTCTTGCTGTAACGGTCTTTTCATCTATAACCAAATCCCGGACACACTGGACCTCCCTACCCACCCCTCTTCTATGTCTCCCCTGCTCCCTCCCCCCCTCCTTTTCCCCCCTCTTCCCCCCTCCCTCGCCCCCAATAATGAGAGAAACCCCCGATTCAGGTAGCTCCCGCAGCCACACCACCATTCTCCTCCTTACTTCCTCTGTCCAGTCCCCCTCCCTTCCCTATTCACTTCGTATTCCCCCTCCCCTTGTAGTCTGTTTTACTCCCCCAATCTCCTCATACCGCATGCAAACTGCATTCAGTCCACACATTCTAAAGGTTCTCAACCTCTTTTTTTGGTCACTTACATCCGCTGCCCCTTACAATGCAAATTTTCCTGCATCAGATACAAAAAGGAGAAGGGGTAAAAAAACAGAGACAAAGAAAACTAAAAAGCAGAACATTATAACATGTTAACCGTAAACAGGAGCTAGTCACCACTCAGGCTGTCAGATGGCAATCACTAAAGTAGTGCTGTACTGTTTCCTCATCTCTCGCCCCCTGTCGTAGGCCAGCACCACTGATCTCGAAGCCTCCTGGACTTTTCAAACTCACAATCCTTTCGTCTCCGCCCAGACTGCCAGATCGTCTCTCAGCTATTTTGGTCTATGTGTATTCTGAGCCTTCTTATCTTTGTTTAACAAAAGCCCTGGTTCCATTGGGGATCTGAGACTGAGGCCCCGCTCTCCAGTTTTCATCACAAACAGCTAGCAGCCTGGGCAAAGAAGCCGGGCCATTTTAACCTGGCCAACCAGCCCCCCTTGAGAAAAACAAACTTCACCATTTAACAGACCCAGATTCCTGATTGCTTATTAGACATGCTCATTGTTAGATCTTGCTCGCAAATGTTTTAAGATCCTGGGAATCAGTGAAGTACAAGGTCTTATTGTCGTGTACTACCCGTACTTTCGCCGGGTACATCATTGTAAATCTAATCCCCTTATCAAACAGGATCTTGCAGAACTGTCCCATGCGGCGCCTCTGTTCAGATACTCTAGCCGAGTAATCTTGAAAAAGGAGAATCTGCGTGCCATGGTACTCCAAGTTTCTGTTAGCTCTGTAAGCCTGCATTATTTGCTCTTTATGTCCATAGTCTAAGATTCTTATTAGCACTGGTCTAGATCGCTGAGCTGTTTCTCGGTGGGCTCCCACTCTATGGATGCGTTCCACCCGAATGGTGTCTTGTATTTGCTCCAGCTTCAGCTGTGCGAGGAGCCATTTTAAAACGATGTCTCTCAGCTCCTTCTCCGGCACCGACTCTGGTAATCCGATCATTCTGATGTTGTTACGCCGACTCCTGTTCTCCAGATCATCCGTAAGTAGTTCCAACTGCTTTGTGTGTGTTTCTAGCAATCCAACCCGATTCTCCAGCGATTCAGCCTTGTCCTCTTGCCTGCTGATTCTCTCTTCTGCTCCCTGTATGCGAGCTGCCTGCCTCTCTAGTTTCTCATTAATTGAGTCCACCGACGCCTGCAATTTCGCCATGCGGTCGTCTAACACTGCCGTAAGCTGTTTTGTCAGCTCCTGCACAGCCTCCGCTTGCAGGGTGATCACCGCATTGCTGGGCGCCGCCGCTGCCGCCATTTTGGGGCTCCCGGGTTGAATGCGTTCTCGAGTCGGCCGCGGAGTCTTGGCTGGCATACCCCGCAACACTATGTTAAAGCTGCTTCTATTGCCTCCGTCAGAGCCTCACTGCTTACGGTACACAAACCCGTAAATTTTAGCACTCAGGGGTGTGGGGAAGTCGAAGATTTTGCTGATAATAGTGCAATAGGAACGGAGCTGGACTATGAGCGTCCTTTCAGCCCGCTGGCATCACGTGACCCCCTCCGGAGTTCTATTTACCTCTGCTTTACTCACAGCGTAAAAAAAAAAAAAAAGTTGCTTTGGCGCTTAGACGCTGGAACAGAGGTTTTTCCTTGCCTTTTTCTATAGGACCGGAGCGGTGATACTCGGTCCAGTGAGGTAAGAGTGTTTTCTGACTCCTCTGGGGTGGGCCCGCGATCGGGGCGATTTTGGCGCGAACCGCCATTTTGAATTTTACCGCTGTTTTCGGCGATGGCTGCGGAGACAGTAAAGCGCCGTTCCAAGTGTGGCAAGCGCAGATCAGCAGTGGGGCTCTGTAAATCGTGCTGTACAGACGTTAGAGCCGGCCCGAGCATGGCGAACGACGATTCTTCGCGCTCTGAGCTGGCAGCGGATGCCATTTTGAATTTACCACATGGCGCGACCTCCACTGAGTCGGAGAGTCCTGAGCCCGGGGGGAGGCCTCGGAGTGAGGCTGATATGGGAGCTACTAGCCCCGGCAGAGATCCGGGTGCCCAGGGTGAGTTTTTCTCCCCTGATTTTGTCTTATTAATGCATAAAGCATACGTGCTTAAAAGAGCTCTCCCACAAAGCCCAGCATGGGCCTCTTCTAATGCCCCCCCGGTGGATTCTAGCCTGGGTATGCCCTCTGAGGCGTTATTCCCTGATAATTGGCAGAATATGAAGCGCAGAAGGGCTCATTCCCCTTCAGAGAGTGCTGCACCTCCATTCTCCCCCCCCCCCCCGCCCCCGTGGTCGGGCTGCGAGGATTCGGAGGACTCTGGCAGGCCTTCATGGTCTGAGGAGCCAGTCTGGTGCAGAAGTGACTCAGGATCTGGACGATCCCTCCGCGGTGAGAATTTCCCACCGTGATGAGCTGCCAGCGCTTATTTCTGATGCCCTGCAGGCTCTCTCTATTGAGGACCCTGCCAGTGGCACAGCCTCCTCTGTGAATCCTAGGATGGCTAGTACCAAAAAGCCTGCTCGAGCCTTTCCTTTGCATGACTCCATCCAAGAGCTTATTTCGGCTCAATGGGCTGACCCCGAGGGACCTTTGAAAGTTTCCAGGGCTATGGGGCAATTATACCCTCTGAGTGAGGAGCATATGGCTCGCTTCGCTATGCCTAAAGTGGATGCCCTAGTCACAGCTGTGACAAAGAGAACTACCCTCCCTGTTGAAGGAGGTGTTGCCCTGAAGGATATTCAAGACCGTAGACTGGAGTGAGCACTTAAACGGTCATTTGAAATTGCAGGTCTCACTATTCGGGCGTCTGCATGCAGTTGTTATGCTGCTAGAGCCTGCCTGGCTTGGTTGCAACAGGCAGTGGAACAGCCCGGTGATGGAGCGGAGCCCTTTTCAGATGTGGCTCCGCGGATGGAGTCGGCCTTGTCCTTTCTTGCTGACGCCCTTTATGATATTGTCAGAGCTTCGGCTAAACACATGGCAGTAGCAGTGGCAGCTCGCCGTCTTCTTTGGCTACGGCATTGGGCGGCGGACATGGCCTCTAAGCAAAGGTTGGTGAAGTTGCCCTTTCAAGGCCTTCTCCTGTTTGGTGAGGAGTTGGAGAAAATTGTGAAGGGCCTGGGTGAGGCTAAACCCCAGCGCTTGCCTGAAGATAGGCCTCGGCCTTCCTCTAAGGGTGCGGCGGTCCACTCCTCTTACAGACCTCGCTTCCGTGAAGCTAGATGGTACCGGCGGGGGCGTTCTGCTGGGTTCACTTCTCGTGCCCGTTTTCAGCAGAGGAACTCCTTTCGCTCGGACAAACGTTCCACAGCCACTGGCTCAAGGCCTGGAGTTCAGGGGCGACCCTCTCAATGATGGTGCGCTGGCCCTCTCCTCAAGTCCTGTCATCAGAGGACGTCTTTCCCTCTTTGCCAAGGAGTGGGCCAACATTTCCTCAGATTAGTGGGTCTTAGACCTGATTTAGAGACTGTTACAGATTAGAATTTGACGCCCCTGTAAGAGATGTGTTTGTGGAGTCCCGATGCGGTTTTGCTGCCAAACGGGCGGCGGTAGAGGAGACTTTACAAGGTCTGATTCAGATAGGGGCCGTGTCCCCGGTACCTCCCGCTGAACACGGCTGCGGCCGCTACTCCATCTACTTTGTGGTGCCGCGAAAAGGAGGGTCTTTTCGCCCTATTCTGGACTTAAAAGAATTAAACAAGTCCCTGAGAGTGCAGCATTTTCACATGGAAACCCTGCGCTCCGTCATTGCGGCGGTACAGCCAGGAGAGTTTCTCACGTCTCTGGACCTGAAAGAAGCTTACTTGCACATTCCAATTTGGCCCCCGCACCAGGGGTTTGCGGTGATGGGAAAGCATTTCCAGTTCCGGGCCTTGCCTTTTGGCCTCGCCACAGCTCCCCGCACCTTTTTGAAGGTTATGGTGGTAGTAGCTGCCTTTCTAAGGCGAGAAGGTATCAGGGTTCACCCGTACCTAGACGACTGGCTCATCAGAGCAGACTCTGTAACAGAGAGCTATCAAGCTACAACCAGAGTGGTCTCAGTACTTCAATCTCTGGGCTGGGTCATCAATTTGGCCAAAAGTCACCTGACCCCCTCGCAGTCTCTAGAATATTTGGGGGCCAGGTTCGACACAGCCTCGGGGTATGTGTACCTACCCGAGCAAAGGTGGTGCAAGCTTCAGAATCAGGTCCGTCTGCTCCTGAGGATGCCCCGCCCGCGAGCTTGGGACATTGTCCTGCTGCTTGGATCGATGACGGCCACCATGGAACTGGTGCCCTGGGCGAGAGCGCACCTGAGACCTCTACAGTATGCTCTACTCCAAAGATGGTCTCCAGTATCTCAGGGTTATCAATGCAGACTCTCTTGGCTCCCTGCGGCCCGACTCAGCATTGAGTGGTGGCTCTCAGACAGCATGCTGCAGCGAGGAATGCCGCTGGCGCTCCCCGATTGGTGCCTAGTGGTGACAGATGCCAGTCTGAAAGGCTGGGGCGCACATTGCAAGGGGAAGCATGCCAGGGTCTATGGACACCCAAGGAGTCGGAGTGGTCCATCAACCGCCTAGAGTTGAAAGCGGTGTTTCAGGCGCTTCTGGCCTTTCAAGTGACCCTGGAAGGATTGGCTGTCAGAGTGATGTCGGACAACACGACAGCAGTGGCCTACATAAATAGACAAAGCGGCACTCAGTGCAGAGCTCTAGCCGCGCAGGCCGAACAGATTTGTCACTGGGCCGAGCTGCATCTACAGTTTCTGTCGGCAGCTCACGTTGCAGGTCAGAGCAACGTGCAAGCCGATTATCTAAGCAGGCATCAGATCGATCCAGCGGAGTGGGAACTTGCAGACGAAGTGTTCCTGCAGATATGTGCCAAGTGGGGCATGCCTGTGATGGAGCTAATGGCGACAAGCACCAATGCCAAAGTCCCGTGCTTCTTCAGCAGACGGAGAGATCCTCGCGCGGCGGGGTTGGATGCCTTGGCTCAACCCTGGCCTCTGGTCCTACTATGTGTTCCCTCCGTGGCCCTTGATAGGGCGAGTGCTCCTGCGGATTCGGCTGCATCCAGGAGAAGTGGTTCTTGTTGCCCCGGATTGGTCCAGGAGGCCTTGGTATGCGGACCTCTGACAGATGCTCGTAGAGGATCCCCTTCAGTTACCTCTGGTTCCCAACCTGTTGTCACAGGGTCCGGTGACCATGGAGGACGCCGGCCGATTTGGTCTTATGGCCTGGCGATTGAGAGGCAGAGGCTATTCCGATAAAGTAATTACCACTCTCCTGCAAGCCCGCAAGCGTTCCACTTCCGTGGCTTATGCCAGGATTTGGCGCCAGTTTGAAGTCTGGTGTGCTTCCAAAGAGATCACACCCCTGTGGGCTCCTGTCTTGCCGATTCTGGACTTTTTGCAGGATGGTGTACAAAAAGGCTTGGCCTATAATTCCCTGCGGGTGCAAGTGGCAGCGTTGGCCTCCCTGTGTGGCAAGGTTGAAGGCGTGTCTTTAGCTGCTCATCCGGATGTGGCACGGTTTCTTAGAGGGGTGCTTCGGCTCCGTCCTCCCTTGTGTGCACCTTGTCCAGCTTGGAAACTGGGGCTAGTGCTGAAGGCCCTTCAGGGTGCTCCCTTTGAACCGCTTCGGCGTGCTTCAGAGAAAGATTTGACACTGAAGGCCGTCTTTTTAGTGGCCATTACTTCGGCGAGACGGGTGTCAGGGCTCCAGGCGCTGTCCTGTAGAGACCCTTTTCTGCAGTTTTCAGAGTCCGGGGTCACGGTTCGGACCGTGCCTTCCTTCTTGCCTAAGGTGGTTTCAGCATTTCACCTAAACCAACCTACTTTTTTGCCCTCCTTTGTCGAGGAGGAGTTTCCAGAATCTTTTGGACAATTGCACCTGTTGGACGTGCGCAGGACTCTGCTGCAGTATCTGCGAGTTACTAACTCTTTCAGGACCTCTGATCATCTGTTTGTTTTGCTATCAGGTCCTCGCAGAGGGTCTCCAGCGTCTAAAGCCACTATTGCCCGCTGGCTTAAAGAATCAATCTTTTCAGCTTGTTTGCTTGCCGGCCGGCCTCCGCCTGATGCCTTTAAGGCGCATTCCACTAGAGGAATTTCCTCTTCTTGGGCTGAAACTGGAGCACTCTCTCTTCAAGAGATTTGTAGTGCAGCAACATGGGCTTCTAAGCTCTCTTTTGCTCGACATTACAGGCTGGATGTGGCTGCCAGGAGGGACGCACATTTTGGAGCGCAAGTGCTGGCGCGTGGTGTGGCTTGTTCCCACCCTATCTAGGGATTGCTTTGATACATCCCATCTGTAATGGCTGCATCTGCTTGATGACAAGGAAGGGAAAATCAGGTTTTTACCGTGATAATTTTATTTCCTCTAGTCATAGCAGATGCAGCCATGATCCCTCCCTGTCTGAATGCTATCTGCTGTAAATCTATTTCAGGTTCTGCTCATGTTTCCTGGAGATTCCGTCCTTGGGAAAAAATCGGAAAACAGTCTTCAGGATTCTTGTTCAATTAAAGGAGGATGACTTAATTCCCTCCAGTTTCATGTTTTGGAGGATGAGTTTATTCCCTCCAGTTATGTCTCAGTGGAGGATGAGTTTATGCCCTCCGGGAGGATGTTTCATTCCCTCCATTCTGAGTTAATGCCCTTTCTTGTAGGGCCATCGTTCGCTGTGAGGAAAGCTCGTGTTATTCCCATTGCGGTTTGCCATACTGCTTTGGAAGCTTCAAATACTGAAGAGAGGCAGCGGAGCAAGCTGGTATGAGGCACTGAAAAAAGTGTGCTCTCTATCTCCCTCTGCTGGTTGATGGACACAACCCATCTGTAATGGCTGCATCTGCTATGACTAAAGGAAAGAAAATTATCACGGTAAGAACCTAATTTTCCCACAGTAATGTCAGTGCAAGCTGTGTCTTGCATATTCTGTTAAGAATTATCTAGTTAATATAACTAAAACATTGGAGAATAGATTGAGAGCTAGAAATCTTCAGATTCTGATTTTTATTTCTCATACCAACTTCCGAAGCAACAGATGATGCCAAATAAAAAAAGCACAATGGGCCTCCCACAGTGGGTTTGCAGCCAACCTTTAATAAGAGACCTAACTCAGGCTGTGTTTCAGCGGAACACCTGCATCAGGAGTCTATTAAAAACAATGTAAATGTGTACATAAGTACATAAGCACCGCCATACTGGGAAAAGACCAAGGGTCCATCAAGCCCAGCATCCTGTCTCCAACAGCGGCCAAACCAAGCTTCAAGAACCCGGCAACCCCCCCCCCCCCCCCCCACAAAAAAAACCCAACTTAATAGTGTTGACTTTTCCCTCAGGAATCTGTCCAAACCCCCTTTAAATTCCGTAAGGCCAGCTGCTGTCACTACATTCTCCGGCAACGAGTTCCAGAGTCTAACTACACACTGAGTAAAGAAAAACTTTCTCCTATTTGTTTTAAACCTACCATATTCTAGCTTCATCTTGTGTCCCCTGGTTTTGTTATTGTTTGAAAGTGTAAACAAACGCTTCACATCTGTCTGCTTTAATCCGCTCATTATCTTGTAGACTTCCATAATATCACCCCTCAGCCACCTTTTCTCCAAGCTGAAGAGCCCTAACCTTCTCAGCCTTTCCTCATAGGGAAGTCGTTCCATTCCCTTTATCATTTTCGTTGCCCTTCTCTGCACCTTCTATAATTCCTTTATATCTTTCTTGAGATGCGGCGACCAGAATTGGACACAATACTCGAGGTGCGGTTGCACCATGGAGAGATACAACGGCATTACAACATCCTTGTGTTTGTTTCCCATCCCTTTCCTAATAATATTCAACATTGTGTGCTTTCTTAGCCGCCGCAGCACACTGAGTAGACGTTTTTAACGTCTTATCAACGATGACTCCCAGATCCGTTTCTAGGTCCGTGACTCCTAACTCGGAACCTTGCATGACATAGCTGTAATTCGGGTTCCTCTTATCCACATGCATCACTTTGCACTTGTCAACATTGAACTTCGTCTGCCACTTGGACGCCCAAGCTCCCAGTCTCGCGAGGTCCTCCTGTAATCTTTCACACTCCTCCTGCGACTTGACAACCCTTAATAACTTTGTGTCATCTGCGAATTTAATTACCTCACTAGTTACTCCCATCTGTTATAAATATGTTAAAAAGCAGCGGTCCCAGCCCAGACCCCTGCGGGACCCCAATAACTACCCTTCTCCACAGAGAATACTGACCATTCAACCCTACTCTTTGCTTCCTATCTTTCAACCAGTTTTTAATCCATAGTAATACCCTACCTCCGATCCCATGACTCTCCAGTTTCCTCAGGAGTCTTTCATGAGGCACTTTATCAAACGCCTTTTGAAAATCCAGATACACAATATCCACTGGCTCCCCATTGTCCATGTTTGTTCACCCCCTCAAAAAAAATGCAGTAGATTGGTGAGGCAAGACTTCCCTTCACTAAATCCATGCTGACTATGTCTCATCAGCTCATGTTTTTGTATGTGCTCTGTAATTTTATTCTTAATAATAGCCTCTACCAATTTGCCCGGTACTGACGTCAGACTCACCGGTCTATAATTTCCCGGATCTTCTAAGGGACCTTTTTTAAAAATGGGCGTAACATTGGCTACCCTCCAGTCTTCCGGTACCACACTCGATTTTAGGGATAGATTGCATATTACTAACAGTAGCTGTACAAGTTCATTTTTCAGTTCTATTAATACTCTGGGATGAATACCATCAGGTCCTGGTGATTTACTACTCTTCAGTTTGCAGAACTGACCCATTACATCCTCCAAGTTTACAGAGAATTCCTTTAGTTTCTCCGACTCGCTCGCTTCAAATATGCTTTCTGGCACCGGTGTCCCTCCCAAATCCTCCTCGGTGAAGACCGAACCAAAGAATTCATTTAATTTCTCCGCTACAGCTAGGTCTTCCCTGATCGCCCCTTTAACACCATTTTCGTCCAGCGGCCCAACCGATTCTTTAGCCGGCTTCGTGCTTTTAATGTAACTAAAAAATTTTTTACAATTTTTTTTTCGCTTCTAACGCTAACTTTTTTTTCAAAGTCCTTTTTTGCCCTCCTTATCTCTGCTTTGCATTTGGCTTGGCATTCCTTGTGGTTCATCTTGTTACTTTGTCAGTTCTCTTCTCCACTTTCTGAAGGATTGTTTTTTTGTTCTAATGAATTCCTTTACCTTACTGTTCAGCCACGCCTGCTGACGTTTGGTCTTTTTTCCCCTTTTTCTAATACGCGGAATATATTTGGGTCATTCCATGCCAAGTGGTCTAAACCTTCCTGCCATCATGTCTCCAATTTTGTTCAAATTTTATCTGTTGCGCGAGTCAGGTGTTAAACGAAGTTTCCCAAAATTTGAGGTCTCTAACTGCAATTGTTGCAGATCTAGACCCCCTTTTCTGAAAGGTCAGTCCATGAGCGCATGACATTTACCAAAATGCCATTTTTGGGGTCTAATCAAATCCAAACACATTTATAAGAATGACTAAAAAATTCAAATCCTGTACAGTTTTTGATGCTAATTCCGATGAAATACAGTTTAACATTTATGGATGCAAAATCCAGTCAAACAAGTCGACTCAAATTGTGCATCAAAATTGGTCGCGACTCATTGGAACATATTTGGATCAATATTCAGACAGCAACAACTTCCATGCAAACAAAGATACGGACTTGAAATTTTGAATAAGCATTATGCTTGTACTGGACATAATACTGCCAGATTTGCAACTAACCAGCATCTATAACCGCCCTGCAGGATCTCTTCAAAGTTGGCACTGTCAGTGCAAAAGGTAAAATGTACCAAAGTTCAAAGCTAATTATTAAAAAGATTCTGCCTGAATCAGCTTGCGAACAGTATCATCTGAAAGAGAAAATTGTGCTCTACAACACTGATATGTTTTTGTTTTGGCTTTGGGCACGTCATCACGGCATGTTTCTCCAAGCCACTTATCTGGCAGGCGTAAGCAACCGATAGCAGGATAAAGCAACCTCACAAGTGGTCACTGAACATGGGAGTAGTCCGCAAGATCTTCTGAGCGTGGGGCACCCCCTCGGTGGATCTTTTTGCCACTCAGATCAATCACAAAGTCCCTCAGTTCTGTTCCAGGCTTCAGGCCCATGACAGACTAGCGTCAGATGCCTTTCTCCTACATTGGGGGACAGGCCTTCTGTATGTGTATCCTCCCATACCTCTAGTAGGGAAGACTTTGCTGAAACTCAAGTCAGACTGTGGAACCATGATCCTGATTGCACCCTTCTGGCCGCGTCAGATCTGGTTTCCTCTTCTTCTGGAGTTGTCCGAAGAACCGTGGAGATTGGACTGTTTTCCCAACCCTCATCACTCAGAACGAGGGGTCACTTCTAAATCCCAACCTCCAGTCTCTGGCTCTCACGGCCTGGATGTTGAGAGCTTAGAATTCGCCTCCTTGGGTCTTTCAGAGGGTGTCTCCTGAGTCTTGCTTGCTTCCAGGAAATATTCCACGAAGAGGTGTTACTCTTTCAAATGGAGGAGGTTTGCCGTCTGGTGTGACAGCAAGGCCCTAGATCCTCTTTCTTGTCCTACATAGACCCTGCTTGAATACCTTCTACACTTGTCAGAGTCTGGTCTCAAGACGAACTCTGTAAGAGTTCACCTTAGTACGATTAGTGCTTATCGCCATGTAGATGGTAGGCCTATCTCTGAACAGCCTTTGTTCACCCAGCTGATGAAAGCTCCTTTTGAGCCACTGAATTCCTGCCATCTGAAGTACTTGACCTGGAAGGTCGTTTTCTTGGTGGCTGTTACTTCAGTTCGTAGAGTCGGGGAGGAGTCGCCGTCGGTAAACGCACCGTTTCCAATTGGCTAGAAGATTGCATACCTTTCGCTTATGCCTAAGCTGGGCTGACTTTAGAGGGTCATATCCATGGCTCATAATGTTAGAGCCATGGCTCCGTCGCTAGCCCACTTCAGGTCAGCCTCCATTTGAAGAGATTTGCAAGGCTGCGACGTGGTCTTCAGTCCACACATTCACATCTCATTACTGCCTTTAGCAGGATACCTGACGCGACAGTCGGTTTGGGCAGTCAGTATTGCAGAATTTGTTCGGGGTCTAGAATCCAACTCCACCCACCTTCTTGGTGGCTGTTACTTCAGCTCGTAGAGTCGGTGAGCTTCAGGCCTTGGTAATGCATGCACCTTATATCAAGTTCCATCACAACAGAGTAGTCCTCCGCACTCACCCTAAGTTCCTGCCGAAGGTGGTGTCTGAGTTCCATCTGAACCAGTCAATTGTCTTGCCAACATTCTTTCCCCGTCCTCATACCCGCCCTGGCGAAAGCAGTTTGCACACCTTGGACTGCAAGAGAGCATTGGCCTTTTACGTGGAGCGGACAAAGCCCATTAGACAGTCCGCCCAGTTGTTTGTTTCTTTTTGATCCCAACAGGAGGGGAGTCACCATCGGAAAACGTATAATCTCCAATTGGCTAGCAGATTGGATATCCTTCACTTTTGCCCAAGCTGGGCTGTCTTTGGACGGCCATGTCATGGCTCATAATGTTAGAGCCATGGCTGCGTCAGTGGCTCACAAAGTCAGCCTCCATTGAGGAGATTTGCAAGGATACAACGTGGTCATCAGTCCACACATTCACATCTCACTACTGCTTTCAGAAGGATACCCGACACGACAGTCGGGTTGGGCAGTCGGTGCTGCAGAATCTGTTCGGGGTTTAGAATCCAACTCCACCCTCCTAGACTCAATTTTGTTCTGTTCCAGGCTGCATTCTCACTTAGTTGTTTATGATTTCAGGTCAATCTATGTTATGTCTTCACCATTATGAGGCACAATTGACCAATGTTCATTATTAGATTGTAAGCTCTTTGAGCAGGGACTGTCTTCTATGTTTGTGCAGTGCTGCGTACGCCTTGTAGCGCTATAGAAATGCTAAATAGTAGTAGTAGTAGTGTTTTGAGTGAGCCTGGTTGCTAGGGATACCCCACATGTGAGAACAAGCAGCCTGCTTGTCCTTTGAGAAAGCGAAGTTACTTACCTGTAGCAGGTATTCTCCGAGGACAGCAGGCTGATTGTTCTCACAAACCCGCCCACCTCCCCTTTGGAGTAGTTGTTTATTTGCTTTTTGATTAAACTGAGCGGGAACGCTCGTGACGGGTGAGAAGATGATCTGCACATGCGCGCCAGATAACTCTGGCAAGATTTGTTAATATTTTGCTTGCAAAATGCCGGTTTCTGGGACATCGAACCACATGTGAGAACAGTCAGCTTGCTGTCCTTGGAGGATACCTGCTACAGGTATGTATCTTCGCTTTACTGACTTTATTTATTTTATTTGTTCATGTATTTAACCCACTCTACTGATAACACCCAGAATGGGTTACAAATGTACATACATAATCCATATTGACAAATATTTACATAAAACATCAAAGATGTAAATTACAAAATACTGTCTTTAATGAGAGTTCAATATTTCTGAATCTCTTGTAATTGAACAGAGTTGTCCCAATCGTAGCAACCTGTTGGTCAGAAACCTGAGCTTAAGTAACCACTGCTTCAGAAATATTTCATATGCCACCAATAAGTTTTTCAGATAGTTCATGATAGTTTCAGATAGCTCAAACACCCCCTCGGCGCGTCACCCAAGCCCCCCCCCCCCCCAGCACATCAACCACCTCGCCACCCGTAGCTGCCACTGGTAACGCTGTCCGGCCGCTGCTGCTTCTCCTGTTGAGCAGCAGCGGCCGCTACAAAAAGAAAAAAAGCCATAAATGTTTCACCCCCTCGGCACATCACCAAGGCCCCCCTGGCACATCAAACACCCCCCCCCCCCTACAAGCACATCAACCCTCTCGCCACCCGTAGCTGCCACTGGTAACACTGTCCGGCCGCTTCTGCTTCTGTTGAGCAGCAGCGGCCGCTACAAAAAGAAGAAAAGCAATAAATGTTTTTAAACATCAAGCGCAGCACCGCACACAGCCATCAGGCATTGGCTGTCAGCTCTGCAGCCGCTCCTCCTCTCGCCTCCACATCTCTGCCCCTGGAGTAAGACCCCGGAGGAGCGCAGCGACGTGAGAGGCGAGAGGAGGAGGGCTGCAGAGCCGACAGCCAATGCCTGATGGCTGTCTGCGGTGCTGCGCTTGATATTTAAAAACATTTATTGCTTTTTTTCTTTTTGTAGCGGCCGCTGCTGCTCAACAGGAGAAGCAGCAGCGGCCGGACAGCGTTACCAGTGACAGCTGCGGGTGGCGAGGGGGTTTGATGCGCGGGGTGGGAGGGTCGCTGGACATGGGTGGCTGGAGGGGGTCCTGAGACCAGAGAGGTGGGGGTGGGGGCCCTGCGAGGGGGGGGCACACACTCACTGTCTCTCACATACACTCTCTGACACACTCTCTGTCTATCACACTCTATCTCTCTGTCACACACACACAGTCTCACACGCACAGATACTCTGTCTCTCACACACTCTCTCTCACACAAACACACTCTGTCTCTCTCTCATTCTCTCTCTGACACACACACACTCCATCTCTCACACACACTCTCTCTCAAACATACACACTCCGAGGAAAACCTTGCTAGCGCTCGTTTCATTTCTGTCAGAAACGGGCCTTTTTTACTAGTATGATATATTCTTGTCTGGTCTCTATTGCAGTTCTGCATGATGAGTGTGTCTGGGGCCTGTGACATGAGCCAGTGTCAGTGGGGTGTATTCTATCTCTGGCACTGGAGAATGAGATAGGGTGAGAGAAAACAGAATGTTGCTGGCTTTTATTATTGAGAACTAGTAAAAAAAAGGCCTGTTTCTGTCAGAAATGAAACGGGTGCTAGCAAGGTTTCCTTTTTTCCTTGGAGTGTATGTTTGAGAGAGTGTGTGTGTGAGAGATGGAGAGTGTGATAGAGAGTGTGTCAGAGAGAGTGTATGTGAGAGACAGAGTGAGTGAGTGTGTGCCCCTTCCCCCCTCCCTTTATGGTCTCAGGACACCCCTTACCCCCTCCCTCCAGCCACCCATGTCCAACGACCCTGCTGTCTCACCTGCCCCTCCTTCATCCACCCAGGTTGTGTAACCAATTTTTAGGGGTAGGCAGGAAAGGTCCCCGGTCCTGCCTGCCCAGTGCTGGCGCTGAGACGCTCCCCCGCTGCCGGTTTGCTGTTGAAAATGGCCGCTGAGACTTCAAATGGCGGACTCGCGAGACAGCGATCCGTCAGCGGGGGAGTGTCTCAGCGCCAGCAGCGGGCAGGCAGGACCAGGGATCTTTCCTGCCTGCCCCTAAGAATTGGTTACACAACCTGGGTGGATGAAGGAGGGGCAGGTGAGAGAGCAGGGTCGTTGGACATGGGTGGCTGGAGGGGGGGCAGGGGGAGAGGAGGGTCGCAGGACATGAGTGGCTGGAGGGGGGGCAAGGGAGAGGAGGGTCGTCGTTTGATGTGCCGCTCCCTGCCACGTGCTCCGCTTGTTTCCCTACTCCTCCCCCTGCCTGGGAATCGGCTGTGAGTGACGTCTGCTTGGCTACGGAGCCTAGCTCAGCAACTCCGAAGGCGCCACAGACACAGGCAGGCACATTAGAACGTTGGTGGTGAGAATTATTATATAGGAAGTGGCCACTTTCATTCTGTAACTTTGGGGTGCAGTTTAGCAAATAATAAATAAACTTGGAGTTTGGAAACTAGGTTAGCAGTGATGCCACTCACTGTGTTGCCAGCTCCCACTGTTAAGTTTTCTTGAGAGTAGGATCGTAGTTTTCTATATGCTTTATGCCCAGAAAGGAGGGTACTGTTGAGGTGAAACAAGTAGAAGAAAGAGGGGGATATCCATAGAAACTGCTGGCTTGGGGATTAAGAATATTGGCTTGCTCTGCTGCTGGAGTTAGGGGAAGGAACAGGTGATTGAACATTGCATGGTGATAGTTTTTACAAGGGCTTATCTTTACTATACATATATCTTTAGGGATACTGTTTTTTTTTTTTTTCCCTACTTTCTTTTAAGCTTGACAAGTTTGCTGTTCTTGCTGCAGCTGTTCATGGGCAGAGAGTTAAAGTCAGAGATGAGGTGACTGGCTACTTGGGCCAAGAAGTGATCCTGCAGTGTATCTTTAACCCGGGCGCAGACTCTTCTATCAAGGTCAGCCAAGTCACCTGGGTGAAGAGTGTAAATGGGAAGAAGGTCAGCATAGCGGTTTATCACCCTACCCATGGTCCAAGCTATCCACAGGAGGGCACCACGGGGCGGTTCAGCTTTCAGGCCCCAACATTGAAGGATGCTTCACTCGTTATCAGGCCCCTGAAAATGGGCGATGAGGGAACCTACACCTGTGAGTTTGCAACATATCCAAATGGCAACGAAGAAGCAGAAACCAAGCTGGTCCTACTAGGTAAGAACATTACAGCTAGCCGATGGGATTGGATGATTTAAGTTGGCGTTCAGAAACAAATGTGAAGAGAGCGTGAATTCTGTCAATGTAGTGGGAGGGCTAGTGGTTAAGAGCCCCTGGGCTAATGAGTTTCAATCGTGGCTAAGTCACTGAGTGGTCACTTCCTTTCTGCATCAGACTCCTATGTATTTATTAGCAGTAGCAATGTTTTTGTGGACACTTCCGCCCCCCCCCCCCCCCAAAAAAAAAAAAAAAAAAGCTGCTTGTCTAGTGTCAGAGATTGGTTTCCTTTATTGACAGAAACTTTGTGAAATTTCAAGCCAGTATTGTGGAGATCCTGAAACAGATGGTGGTCATTTTGAGATGGACGACATTGGTAAATTTATCTAAGTGCCATCTGTGTATGGCCTAAAGTTTGACTCGCTAGAGTGAAAGAGTGGTTAGAGCAGCAGGTTGAGAGCAGGGAAGTCAGTGTTCAAATCCTGCAGGTGCTTTGATACTGAGCAAGTCTCTTCACCATCCATTGCAATGGGTACAAACCTGGGCACAGGGAAATACCTAACCTACCTGAATACGACATGCCTTTTAGCTACAAATTAAAAGGCATGAGCTAAATCCAAATAAATAAGACCAGCTTTTGAAGAGGTCAGAGAGGCTTTGTATTGCATCAAGAGGCTCTTTAATATAGTTGAGGCTTGCTTAAATTTGTTTGTTTATTAGGAGATTTGCTAAAACTGCCCTAGTTGCATAGCAAATCAAGGTGGTGAACAATACATAATAGCCATATAATGAAGGACAGAGATTCACATCCACACTAACCAAACCATTCACAACCTTAGAAGGAGAGTCTGCCTGTCAGCCACATTGGCCAGACTGTCAACTAAATCAGTCAAAGCTGTTGAAAAAGATGAGACTTCAGCAATTTAAAATTAGTAAACAATGGCTCTGATATCAGTGCAAGTGGAAGATTATTTCATAAAAAAGGGGCCAGATTGTTCCAGCTGTTAGACAAAAATACTAAGAACATTTTCACACTAACAAATTCTAATAATGCTATTTCTATTGCTTTTGTAGCTGTACCTAAAAACAGTGCCCAGGCCGTTCCTGTTACAACCAATTATACAGAGACTACAGTAGCCACTTGCATCTCAGCTGATGGAAGACCTCCATCTCAAATCACATGGCAGTCAAGCCTCACTGGGAATGTTTCCACTTCACAGATCAACAACACTGATGGCACAGTCACTGTTGTCAGCCAGTACAATATTGTTCCAAGCAGCCAAGCAGATGGCCAAAGTGTCACTTGTGTTATCAATCACAAGACAAGCAAGGAGCCCTTCAGGATTCCAGTAACATTGTCTGTGCAGTGTAAGTACATCCCTTGTTCAGTGATATAACATATATGGAGGCTGAGCATGATACCTTCTAAAAAGACTTAAATTAGGGCTTGACAAATCCAGATCGCCATGACACCTAGAAATTGGATCCTGGTGCCCAGGATTTTCATGTCCTCAAGTCCTGGCCAACTCCCCCACAGAACAGGCTTTCCTGAGAACTGCATTGCACTGCTGCTCTTCTCTGAATTTGAACTGTGCTGTGTAGAAAGAGTTTGATGTCCATGATTTCAAATCTTGCATTGAGATCGGTGAGCATTTTTGTTCAGCATTTGATATACCATCATTTGGTAAAACCCGGTTTACAGTATACAATAAGGTGACCAAAACAAAGACGCAAAAACAGCTTTGGTGGAAAATAACGGTAGGGAGGAGGGAGTATTGAGAGGTCTCACCTACTGGCTCTTAATTTCAAAGAAAGTATGTCAAGCCCTGTTTTAAATACTGATGCATCTTTACTTTTATGTGCCATTCTATATATAGATCCTCCAGAGGTAACTATTGAGGGATATGACGATAATTGGTACATCAGCCGGTCTCAGGCAGATCTCAAGTGCATAGCTAAGGGGAACCCACCTCCAACAAACTTCCACTGGTCAAGGTGAGTGCAGCTGTCAAGGCTCTGCATCAGACAATATTAGTAGCTGTAGTTTTATGATGGATGTGACTCAGTGTGTGCTGCGTCATGTGCACAGACATATTTTGTTTTTTTTATTTTGCTTTTTTTTATGTCTTTGGCAGAAACTGGCCACGATATTGCCTTAGCAGGCAATAATTTACAATACTTTCTCTGAGTCTTATTCTTGCATCTTATTCAATGCAGCACCGATGGGCCCCTGCCCAGTACAGTGGAAGTCATCAACAACCTCTTAGTTGTGAAGATGGTGGACAGTCTGGTGAATACATCTTTTATCTGCCAAGTAACAAATGCGGTGGGGACCAGCTCCAGTCAGTTGAAGGTCCTGGTCAGAGGTTAGATGCCCTTTTTATTTGTTTCACTTCCCAGTACTCTCCTTTCTGGGCATAAGCCATCTGTATACATAGGGAGAGTTCTGTACCCATTCCACGTCCCAGCTCCTTCATGTCACTCTCCCCTCCCCCCACCACTGGCTGCTGTTATATAGGATCATTCTCTGGAGCTTGTGATAAAGGTTGTCCTTATAACTCTGCTAGTCCTATGTTTGGGTGTAGGGTCAGCTCCAGGCAGGCTGTGTTAATTGCTGCTGCAGTCAGCAAAGCCAGGTTTGAAGGATAACAGTTGGAAGGGGTGGTGAGGAAGAAGAAAAAGGGGAGAAATGTTGGACCTTTGAGGAGGAGAAAGGAGAGATGCCTCACCACAAGGGGCGTACCAGGGAGAGAGAGATTCCAGAAAATGAGGTAGAGTAAAAGAGAGATGCTGGACTTCAGGGGATGAAGGGAAGAGAGGGGAGAGAGATTGGACCTACAGAGGGGAGGGAAAGATGCTCGATGTAGGTGGGGATGGAGAGGCGAGAGACAAAAATGCTGGGCCATGTTGGGGGGTGGGGAGAAACTGGACATGGGAAAAGATAGGGACACAGGAGAGATGCTGAGCACGTAGGGAGCATAGGGAAGGGGAAACAATGGGGCAGTGCTCAAAGGACACAGAGGAATAGGCTGAACAAGGCAATAGGGACACAGAATGGAGATAGTGGACATGGGGGGGGGGGGTAAGCTAGGGACAGGACCATAGGGATGATGTTGGACATAGGGGTGTGGGGAATACAGAGCGGAGGAGTGGCCTAGTGGTTAGGGTGGTGGACTTTGGTCCTGGGGAACTGAGTTCGATTCCCACTTCAGGCACAGGCAGCTCCTTGTGACTCTGGGCAAGTCACTTAACCCTCCGTTGCCCCAGGTACAAAAAAAATACAAGGTAGTGATCAATATGGCATGGGGGATATGGATGATGGACATGGTAAGAAGAAATGTCAAATGAATAGGAGATCCTGGCACAAACGTTAAGAGGATGGAAGAAAGCAATAATCAGAGATTGGGACCAACATTATTAGAAAAATAAAATAAGACAAAGATTAGAGTGTGTCAATTTTTTGGAGCATATGTCTACTAGTGCTGGTTTTATATGGCTGGATCCCAGCACAGAAATTTAGGAAGGACCTTTAAAGCCTACTACCAGGCTGTGCCTTAAGTTTCAGGCAGGTATGAGGCCCTCTGGCCATGTGATCAAGGCCAATTTCCCTGGTTGCACACACTTTCCCTCCCCCCCCCCCCCCCCCCAAATCCCTGATATCTGCTGTTGTCATATTTATCACAATATAAAGGGAAAAGCTTCTTGGGGTTTTGGTTTAATTTGTCTATGTATTTCTATTTCTAGTTTGTGGCCACTTATTCCCTTTTTGGTATCTGTATTTTGTGTGTGTGACCAAGGCCAGGTACCCCTTGATTTCTTATACCGTCTGCAAGCCTGAAGGCTATCAGTGGTGTACATTCAGGTACAGTAGGCATTTTTCTGTTCTTGGAGGGCTCACAACCTGAGTTTTGTTTCTGAGGCAATAGAGGGCCTAAGGTCACAAGGAGCAGCATCAGGATTTGAACTATGCTTTGCTTATTGTCAGCCTGGTGCACTAACCACTAAGCTATCCCTTCATTCCTTATTTAGCAATATGTGGTAATTTGGCTTCTTCAGTTTTCTCAATAGATGTACTTATGTTTTTGGACTTGCTGTAATATTTATGGCAGTTCCTTATTTGTAGGTAGGGGCCTTGTTGTAAAAGCTAGTGCTGGAAAAGTAGCTTTGTTGTAAGTAACTTTTTTCGTAGCCTTTTCTATTAATTTTTGGCCTGGTCAGTTGGGAGGCGCAGAGAGGGGGAAGGGGGAAGAGAGAAGGTATGGGGCAGTGGGGTGCGAAGAGATGAGTGTGGGGTGGGGTTGAGTTTTTGAATGATAAAGGAGAAGGAAGTGGAAGCAAAATGTGAGTTTTTGAATGATAAAGGAGAAGGAAGTGGAAGCAAAATGTGGTACAGAGTGGTGGGGTTGGATAGTATATAGGGTGGCCAAAAGGCAAGAGAGATGTTATCAAGGTCAGAATGGAAAGAGAGGGGAGTATGGTATAATAGAGGGAAAGGAGTGGTGGGCAGAGTGAGGGAAGTTCAAAGCACAAGAAAGGAAGAGTGAAGGGGTGGATGGGGTGGGGTCAGGAAGAGATGATATGACAATAGGAGGAAAAAAAGAAGATAGTGGAAATGGGAGGGTGGCGTGAGGAGAGGAGGTAGGTGAACAGCAGGGTAAGGAACAGGGGGTTTGTGGGTAAAGGGATAGGAGATGAGTGAGAAGTGCAAGAGGTAAGAAAGGTTGAGGAAGAAGCTGCTGAGTACAGTTTACAGGGTGAGAGAGGACTGGGAAAGGATATGAAGGTTTTTTTTTGTTTTGTTTGGGTCAAGTCCCACTGTCTCCACTGGGGATGGAAGCTGTTATGTTGGGTCACCAAATCCCTCTTGTTTTTTTGTTAAAGTGGCAAGTGTTAGATTGGGCCCACCAAAACCCTCTTGGTGTTCTTGCTAAAGTGGGAGGTATGGTGGAGGGCTGTTCCCTTCTTATTTTACTGGAGGTTGAAGGTGGTGTGTGCAGGGCCGGTCTTAGGCAGGGGTGACAGGAGCGGTCGCTCAGGGCCTTGTACCTCCAGGGGCCCCGCGGTGCTTCCTCTCGCTCCCTGCCATTCGATCCTCAGCTTTCATTCCAGCCACCCTGTGTTTAAAAAGTCGCAGCGGCATCCGCGAAAAAGCAGGCTTGCCTCTAGCGTTTAAGCCTTCCCTTCTCTCTCAGCGTGCATTGTGCTGCCTTCGTGGAAACCGGAACCAGGAAATTGCATCAGAGAAAGGCGGCACAGTGCACGCTGAGAGAGAAGGGAAGGCTTAAAAGGCGAGCCTGCTTTTTCGCTGACTCTGCTGTTGCTGCGGCTGGAAGGAAAAGAGGGCTGTGGAAAACTGAGGGCACAGGTGGGGCTGGGGTTGGGAACTGAAATGGGCTGAAAAGACGGGTAGGTTGGGGGCTGGGGCGAGTCACTGGACATGGAGGGGAGGGCAGAGGAGAACTGCTGAACATGGATGGGATGGGAGGGCAGGGGACAGAGGAGAATCACTGGATGTAGATGAGAGGGGAGGACGGGGCAAAGGAGAATCACTGGACATCGATGGGAGGAAAAGGCATTGGAGAATTGCTGGACATGGATGGGTGGGGAGGGCAGGGGAGAGGAGAGTTGCTGGACATGGATGGAGGGGAGGGCAGGAGACATGCTGGACATGGAGGGAAGGGGAGAGAGGAGAAATGCTGGACATGGATGGGAGGGGAGGGCAGGGAACAGAGGAAAATTACTGGATGTGGATGAGAAGTGAGGACGAGGCAAAGGAGAATTGCTGGACATAGATGGGAGAGGTGGGCAGAGGAGAATTGCTGGACATGGATGGGTGGGGAGGGCAGGGGAGAGAGGAGAGTTACTATGGATAGATGGCGGGGAAGGCAGGAGAAATGCTGGACATGGATGGAGGGGAGAGATGAGAAAGCTGGACATGGATGGAGTGGAGGGCAGGGAAAAGAGGAGAAATGTTGGAGGGAAGGAAAGACAGAGGAAGGAGATGCACACCAGTGGAGGGGAAAGGAGAGAGGAGAAATGCTGGACATGGATGGAGGGGAGGAAAGACAGAGGATGTAGATGCACATGGATAGAGGGGAGAGGGAGAGGAAAAATGCTGGACATGGATGGGAGGGAAGACTGAGGAAGTAGATGCATATATGGATAGCGGGGAGGGGTAGAGGAGAAATGCTGGACATGAATGGAGGGGAGGGAAGACAGAGGAGGAGATGTACATGGATTTAGGGGAGAGGAGAAATTCTGGACACGGATGGGGGAGAGTTGAAATGCTGGATATGGATGGAGGGGAGGGAAGACAGAGGACGTGAGATGAAGTGAGATGAACATGGATGGAGAGGAGGAGAGAGAGGAGAAATGCTGGACATGGATGGAGGGGAGGTGAGCGAGGAGAAATGCTGGAGGAGAGGGAAGAGAGAGGAAGGAGATGCATATGGATGGAGGGGAGGGAAGAAAGAGGAAGGAGATGAGGGAAATGGAAAAAAGGAGAAAAACTGCACATGGCTGGAGAAAATAGGCAAAAGCTGGGTCCACTCTTGACCTCCTCCAGTCAAGTCCGTGGAGGACCCAGCTTTTATCTATGGATGTAGGGCAAGAAATTAAGAAGAAAGGAGGAAAGTAAAGAAATAAATGGAAAGGAAGCCCTGGAAGTGGAGTTAAGGGAGCAGATAGAGAGCAGCAAAATCAGAGACTGGGACAAATATGATCAGAAAAACAATCACAAGACAAAGGTAGAAAAAATCATTTTATTTTCATTTTAGTGTTTGGAATATGTCCAATTTGAGAATTTACATCTGCTGTCTTATTTTGCAATGTATAGCAATGTTCTGTTTTTCTGGTATTGTGTTGAATGCAGAGTCTGTTTGCTAATTTGGTTTGTGTAATTTTGGGTATACTGGAGCTGTAGCAGCTTACAGAAATTATTTATAATGAAAAAAACCCCCCAAGTTATTTTTCCTTCTGTACTGGTGTAATATTTTCAATGATTACTGTTTATATGCGCCATGGCTGGTTAAAGGGTGTGGCTAAATGTGCCAACATTGTCCAGTTCACACTATTAGCAGCCAAGTTCATACAAAGTTAATTATGTTCAGTGGAAAATAAATCTGTTGGCTCAGGCTGCTGCTATCTGAATATTCAATCACTGTTTCATTATTGCTGCCAAGTATTACATATTAAGGAGATTTGTTTTAATTTATTTATCTATTCCTTATGTGCACATGGCTTTGCTTTTTAAACCCAAAGGTTTCCTAGTATAGCATTTTTCGTATTTGAATTAGTTTTTGTGTACAAGTTTTGCTTGATTTGTCTTTATTTGAAATAAAAGAAAATGTTTAAAACACATCTTGTCAACAAGGGGTGGGGCTGGGTGGGGCAGGGCTGGGGGGACCCCAGCGAACTGGTCTGTACAGGGCCCTGCAACTGCTAAGACTGGCCCTGGTTGTGTGGGTGCCATGAGTATGCAGGAAATTCTCACCTTCCACTGTTGCCTTCTGAGCCCTATGCCACAGATTTTCAATTGGAAGGTAATTAGATGGCCTTGAGATTAATATCACTAAATGTGGGCTTCATGTGTTGTCTACAGAATATGGGAGTGGCTTGGAGTATTCCAGATTACATTAAGAGCGCACATGTTACTATTGGGCTCTTGCACTGAAGCTGGCCTGTGTATTTGGAGAGCTGTCTAGAGAAGTTGTAGAGGTTGCATGGTATTCACTGGGATCCTCTGTATGATGATCTGTTAGCAAAGGATCTGTCTTGACCCTTGCAATACAGTGATCTAGGTAAACTGGGTGTGTGTTGGGGGGGGGGGGAGGCTGGGCGAAGGGGAACACTAAAAGGTATATGAAAATGTGAGAATTCCTTTGGGGTTTCTGACAGGTTGAATCTGGGATGCCAAAGGTTCCTGTAAAAGGGCATTTTGAGCATGCTTTGCCTTTGTTTCATCACTGAGCAGAATGTTTCTGATATAGAACCTTCCAAACCAAAACCATAGTAGTAACATGCTCACTCTTGGGGTCTGGGGAGGGTTGGCCAAGGAACAGCCAACCCGTTGCTGCTCCTGCTTCATGGCTTTGCGTTTGTGAGGACGTGTATGTGATTCTTACATCTGTCCACACGTGTATTTCTTTTATCTAGAGCGAGCCCTGATGCAGCAGCAGAGCAATGCTGGAGTCATCGCTGGTGGTGTAATCGGGGGGATCCTGCTTCTGCTTCTGCTGGTTGCCCTTGTCTTCATCATACTGAAGAGGAGAGAGAGCAATGCCAAGAGCTCCTATACCCCCAAGACCCAGATCTTTGGTAATAGTGCCACACCTAAGGACTTTGCTTACCATGAGGACCTCGAGCTGGATAAATCCCTCAAAGCATCTGACAAAGGTCTGTTGCAGCAGGAACCAGCCCATGCACACCAAGAGGAGGAGAAGTACAGGGCCTTCCTGGAGGAGGAGGAGCGATACAATGAAGTGGGGCCCATGCTGCATTTGAGATCCCCAAATCCTCGGCATGGTCCTTACATTGATGATGACATGGAGTCTCAGAATGATGGCTCCATGATCTCTAAGACAGCTGTCTATGTTTGAGTTTGGCAGGCCCTGGATTTCAGAAGGATGGATGGGTTGGAAGGGAATATTTGTGAACATCACTTATTTATGATGGTAATATGTATTCCATGACCCTGGGGATGGGGTAGAATTGAAACTCTTGACCTAGCTTTGGGGATTAAACAAGATTACACACACAATGTCCATATCCAACTTTTATCATGGCTAGTACAGAGCTTTCTGAAGTGGTCCTGTTTCTGAGGAAATGTCTCAACTTTAGGCTGGTGGGGGAGAGGAAAAAAGGTTCTGGAGAAAAAGGGGCTGGTGTATGACCTGATCAGAACTACAATATCCTTTGTTTTATTTTGTGTGTAGGTGTATGATCCTTGTTGATTATGCTTTATGGGAGAGTTAGTCTTTGCTGTTCAGGAACTGTAGCATAGAGGACTCCCTTTTATATATTTTTTAGAAACTTATGTGAGGGATATTTCATTTTTTTGTGGGATATAGGGGTTCAGGGAAATCCTTAGTCCAGTTTAGTTAAGGGAGATGACAGAACTCCTTTCCATTGGCTGTTTTGTTCATGAGCACTGATGTAGAAGAAAAGTTTTGTCTTCAGTCAATAGCCTTGTAGTCATCCTGCCAGAACACCCTCCCTCAGCACAGTGGAATAAACTTGTGGGAGTGAAAATAATTTAATATCATTGTAGCATGACTTGGGATGCTTGTTCAGCATCTGAATCCAGCCAGATGAGCCTGGCATGAGCTGCTCAGAGTGCTGGTACTTGGCTGAACTGCATGCTGTGCCTCCCTATTGCTAAAAATCACTGTAGAAATTCATGCAGCTCCTAATTCTGTCTTCTATGCTTACTTAAGGGAGTGACAAAAAGGAAGGAGAAAGTCCACAGATGTGTAGACAACAACAGTGAGGCAAAACAAAAAAAAAAAGTGAGGACATCCAAAAACTCAGTGCATAGGACCTTTAATACAGTCCTTGATGTGTTGAATTTGTGACAATATTAAAGGTTCTATACACCAAGTTTTTGGATATCCTCGCCTTTATTTTTTTACCTCACTCTGTTAGGGGAGTTATCATTTTTTTCCTGTTCTGGTACAGAAAATGCCATGAAAAGCAGGGAAAACAGAGCCAGTGCTGCTCAAGCTATTAAGTTTGCTGTAACGTGAAGCCAGTTTATTTATGCCACTGACGTGCAACAAATTTAGTCTGCCTTAAGAGTGCTAAAAGATTTTTTTAAAGAATGTAGTAACAGAGAACAATTCACCTATTCAGTTGCCTAGTTCTAGTTCACAGAACTAAGGATATAACCCAGCCACAGATGCTTGACAGTTTGTAAGATAGCATCTTTCATTAAAATGACCACAATATGCATGGGAAAAGACTTTTTGCTCTGTTATCCTAGCAGTGAAAGATTGACTACACAAAGCTTATCATACATTCCAGGCAATGCACAGGACTGCTCCTTGGAAGAGGAAAGTCAGAAGTTCTTGAAAAGACATACTTTTATTTTATATGACCTGTAACATGATTGAACAATACTGCTTCAGTCCCTGGATGGCAGAAGGAGGCTACAGCAGATCTGTTTGTATAACTGTACTGGAAGAGTGATACAGAAAGCTAGGCCCAGTATGGGTACTGAGTTTACTGACACTTCTTTAGTAGTCTCATTTGCTGCTCAAATGTAGAGTGTTTGTGCTAGTTTTGAGCCTTGTAAAGCCATCGCTGCTCCTTTCCTATGTTACACATGAGAGAAACCAGAGCTAAAATGTTAACTGCTGTTCTGCGTAAGGCCTCACAATTAACTCTGCAGAGATGCCTGCTTTCATTGTGCAGGGCAGGCTGCCTTGGAGAAAAGCAAAACTCTTTATGCTATGGAGCCTGTATACTGATGAAAGATAAGGAAGATGGTTTCAAAGTAAGTAAAATATTGGTTGAGAACTGAGAAGGCCTTAGATCTGTGTTTAGGTAACATAGGGCTTCTCTCTCTGCTCTTTCCTGCTGGCCTGGTCCTCTGCTTGTAATAAACCACATGTTCCCCCTCTTTCATAAAAGGTCAGATGGCCAAATATTTTGTCTGTGGCAACCCTCCCTAGCGATGTGATCAGGTTCTGGCATATTAGGGTCCGATCTTCCTGCTGTCTGTGTTCACTTCTGTCAATTCCTTGCAATGTAGGTTTTACCATACTACAAGTTTTATTTAAAAGGAAGAGTTTAATATTGGGTTTATGCTCTTACTAGTAAAAGAGGCCCGTTTCGTGGAGAAATGAAACAGGCGCTAGCAAGGTTCCACGCCCCCTCCCTACCCTCCCTCTCTCTCCTCCGAGTTCCATGCCCCCCTTCATCCCTCCCTCCGTCTCCTCCAAGTTCCAGGCACCCCTCCCCTTTGAGTTGCAGGACCCCCTGCCTCCCTCCACCTCGAGTTCCAGGACACCCCCCTCCCTTCCCTGGTCCCGGGCCAGAGGCAGAGCTCAGACAGATGGGAAGGCAAACTGAAGCGCCGCTCGCCTTCACTGCGGACGCCGGACCCAGAGGTAACAATTTTTAAATTACAGCCGGCATGCTGGAAAGTGAGGGGATGCCGGAGGACAGATCGTGCATGCACTTGGAGGGGAGAGAGAGGGAGGAAGGCGCGGGGGCGTGGATCTCGGAGCAGGGGGTGTGTGGAACTGGGACGGAGGGGGCCTGTAACTCGGAGGGGAGGAGAGGGAGGGAGGTAGGGGGGCATGGAACTCAGAGGGGGCCTTGAACTCAGAGGGAGGACGGGGGGGCGATTGTGTACTCACTTCGAAGGTTGTGTGGCTGGCTGGTGCTGGCTTCCCTTCCCTCACACTTCCCATTGGTCCGCCCTCTGACGTCTTCACCAGGGCGGACCAATGGGAAGTGTGTTACAAACCCAAGCATCCAGACGGAGGTGCAAATTATTATATAGGATAGGATATTATATGGGATATGACTACTGTTGACGGAAGAATTTGCATCTGGATTTTCTTCCCAGTTGCACTGTTCTTGTTAATGTTTTGCATTGCAATTGGTAGATTTGATTTTGGGAGGGGGGGTCCTTCCTGAAATGTCCTGTTGTGCCCAATGAGTCTAAGAGACACAGTTGGTATTCTTCTTATCGTGTAATAAACATATTTTTGAATGAACGGTTTTGCTTCTAGAGTGACTTCATGGGAACAGTATTATGTTTCTGACATTTTATTTCCTTGTTTGCTTTGTGTGCCTTTCCAGTGATAATCTGGCCACCTGGTTTATAATTTAATAAAAAAAACCAAAAAAGAATACACTTCATTTGGCCTTTTACTCACCTCCAAGAATGAGAGACACTCTCTCTGAGGACAAATCAGGTGCCATATTCTGACTTATGGGCGAGGTCATTGACACAGAGCCGTGATGCAGAGATGCTCCCCAATGTTTTAGCTCTAGAAACTTTTGGGTCCACTGTGCTGCTCTCCTCCGAGTTCCTTGCCACCCTTCATCCCTCCCTCCGTCTCCTCCAAGTTCCAGGCACCCCTCCCCGCCCACTGTCCTTGCAATCATGTCTTTTCTGCAGAGCATAGAGGTCACATCTAGTTGATTTTCCCTCAGCTCTCATGTCTGTTTTCATTGTGGTAATTGCAGGCTTCCTCCTTAAACCGTCTAGTCATGTAAGTGTTTGAGTGGGGCCAATATCTTTTCTCCACCTTATTGTCCCAATTAGGTTTTTGGCACTTTTAAGTTCCCCCTGCAACTCAATTGGCTAACTTAGTGTATCCCAGTCAAGGTTAAATTTTTGGCAAGATCAAGTCATTTGATTTCTGTTTGACTTTTTCCAGCCATGTCCCAGAAAACTCCCAATGCTCCAGGACCATGTCCTTCATGGGCACCCATAGCTGGTGCCTGTAGTGTCTGGGGCCTGACCATAATCCTCCTTGTAACTGCTTTTAAAGATGTCAAGGAGAAGTATTAGAGTGAGAATCAACGCAAACTTATTTTTTGTGCCGAGAAGTCTGGTCCATCAACTTCGGCGTTGACGGCATTGGCTCTTATGGTTCCTGGAGCTGCAACGGACACTGGTGACGCATAGACATCAAGCATAGGTAGCGGACATTGGGATCAAAACAATATCATCTAATCTCACCCTGAGGACAAAGAAGGATTCAACTTTATCCTTGTCAATGCTAAGAGACCCAGAGGTCAAGAAGCATTAACTTTGGTCCCATGAAGCACAGCTCTGGGAGCACCTGGGTATTGATATCCTTGGTACACAAGAAGCACCCAAGCTGTGAGGGCAGCTCCACCTTGAAGGACTCAGAGCATGCTAGGACCAGACTATCGATTCAACCCTGATGGCTTTGATGGACCTGATTACACTGGCAGAGCCTCCGCCTTTACCAATGGCTCCACTTGAGGAGCAGATCGAGTCCATTCTCCAGGAGGCAATAGGACACCTGCTGGCTTGACGCAATGTACAGGCATTGAGGGCTTCAACTTTTGGACCCACAAGAGCTTCAGCTCATTCTGGAGACCCATGTGTTTACCTGTTGAAAGTGCCCTGATTCTGGTGCCTTGCAGGGTATCAGTCAATGCACATTAAGACAGTGTTAGTCTCCAGTCCTTTATGGGAGGAAGGTTTCTCAGGATACCAGAGGGCACCCATCTCTCGGTGCAAACATCCAAGACCTGATCAACCTCTCAGACCGAGGCTTGTGCAGACTCGGACTACCAATGAGGAGTACTTTCATGAGTCTCGAGGTGGGGTCACTTGGTCTCCCGTCAGACCCCTCCTCTCCTCATGAAAGTTCATTTCCTTCTGAGGACGACATCTTGAGTTATTTTTGTCAACAAGATAACCAAGTTCATCCCACTTGAGAGTGGAAACTGAGGATGATCCCAGGGTTGAGTTATTGGACATTCTTGAGTTTGACTTCCTGCCAAAGGATGCTGAGATGATGCCTGTCCTTAGGATCCTTTGAAATATACAGATAAAGCAGTGAGGAACCCCCCTTCCCTCTGTACAACCTATGCATAAGTAGGCTGGCTCTTATGTGTAGAGTCCAGAAGGCTCGTGGAATTGAAGCTTAAGCTTCCTCACCAGGGGCGTAGCCATGGGTGCTTCTGGGCCCACCCATTTTGAGCTCAGGCCCACCCAGCAGCAGTGCACCCTAGACAACACTAGGATTGGTGAGTTGCTGTTTAGAATTTCCCTCTGTGATGTGTCCATCTTCAAAGAGTGACCGGCAGCACGTTAAAATTGCTACTGCTGTTGCCAGCTGACTTGGAAGCCTTCCCTCTACTGCAGCTTCCTGTTTACAGCCTGGGAGGAATACAGTATCAGCGACTGGAGGCACTCCACTGACTTCTTCACTGCTCAGGTAGCAGAAGGAAGAAGGGGGACACTTTGGCAATGGTTTTCTTCAACTGGCTTCGGCATCTCCACCAGCAAAGGTATCTAGTGGGGGAGAGGAAATGTGCCCGCTGCCCATCTCTGTGCCCCTCCCCCCCATGAACAGCTGGCTATGCCCCCTCCCCCATTAACAGCTGGCTGTGGCCCAGCATTAATCGCGAGATCAAAATTATTAATCACGATTAGACCTTTTAATCAGCTTGCAGCCTTTATAGATATAGATAGATATTTTGAGAGTGGATTTGGCCACCATGGAATGTCGAGGAACAGTGATGTATCCAGACAGCCAATTTTGGGTGGGCCTGAGCCCAAAGTGGGTGGGCACAAAATTTTCCACCCCTCCCCCCGGCATCTCCCAACTAACTCTTATCTATATCTGTCTGTCTATATCTCTCGCTCTATTTCTCTATCTTTAAGAGTTTCAAAATTCACTCCTTGGTGCAGTCTTTTTGGGAGAAAAGTATTTCAGAACGCTGTGCTTGCTTCCTGCATATCTTCTTACCAGCTCTTTATGAGTATGTACATATGGAACCTATTGGGGAGTGTGGTGGAGTTTGCAGGCACTCTACCCCCAGAGAAGGCTGAAGAAGTTTGCCAGCCAGTAGCAGGAGTGTATCAACACTTGGCTTGGGCAACCTATGATGCTTTTGATTTAGCATCCAGGGCCTTCACTATATATATTGCAATGCAGAGACTCGTCTGTCTGCATGCCAGTGGTTCCGGAAAAGCTGGTGGATATACCATGCTGGGGAGATGACCTTTTGGTGACCAGGTGGAGCAGGTTGCTGACCTTATAAAGAAATATACTTGTACCGTCGGATCAGTGGCTCGGCCTCCTCTTCCAGGAGATATTCTGGTGGAGTCCCACCCATGCCAGCAGAGAGCTTAGACGGACCATTAGGCTCCTCAGTCAAAGCAGGGGACAAGCTTTTGACTGGACCCAAGAGTGTAGACAAGGTAAGGAGGCTGATTTTTTTTTTTCCAAGAAAGGTTGCCCTTTAAAACCTGAAACCAGTGGGTTCTCAATATAATCTGCACAGGCTAGACAAACCGCCAAACTGTCCATAGAGAGCTTCAAAATTAAGCTCTCAGGAATTGCTTACACAGGAACTCTCCCCATTTTATAGACCAAAGTGGTCAAACTTTGTACTACTAGGGGAAAAAGGAAAGGGATTTTATTCCAAGTACTTCCTGGTCACAAAAAAAAAACTGGGGAGGAGGGAGTTTGCCATCCTGGACCTAAGGGCACTGAAGAAATATTTGTTGAAACAAGTTCAGGATGGTTTCCCTTGGCAACCTAATTCCCATGATTCGGGAACAAGATTAGCTGTGTTCTCTGGACATAAAAGATGTTTACACCCACATACAGATACACCCCAATCACAGGAAATATCTTAACATTTTGGTAGGGAAGTACCACTACTAGTATCATCATTTGGCCTTATGTCTGCTCCTAGGGCTTTCACAAAGTACTTAGCAGTTATTGCAAAATCACTGTGCAGATATGCGTTTCCCTGGCTAGATTGGTTGAGCACATCCAAGGGAGTGGCGCAAGAATCCACACACAAGACTGTTTGAGTGCTGAGGTAATTGGTGATAAATCCTACTAGCTTCAAGTCCCATCTCAACCCTCTTCATAAATTGAAGTTCTTGGAGCCCTGCTAGACATGGTTCAGGACAGAGCTTTTCTTCCAGTCCAGCACATAGAATGATTTCTGTGGTGCTACACGTTTGGCAGAGCTAGCAGTTATCAATTCAGTACATGTTGATATTGCTAGGCCACATGGCCTTCACTGTCCATGTTACACACATGGCATACCTCCTGAGGATGACCCAGTGGACTCTAGCAGCCCAGTGGTCCCAAGCCACAGGGAACTTATCAAATGTCTTACTCCTTCTCCGAGTCTGTTTTGGTGGCTCATTCACAGCAATTTGGCCAAGAGACTACCATTTCAGGTTCCTCTGTCGCACAAGACAGGCACATCCAGCCTACACTGGGAAGCTCATGTAGATGGGCTCCACACTCGGGGTCAGTTGTCTGCTTGGGATGGGCACCACTAGATCAGTCTTGAGGTGAGGGCTATATGGAATGCTCTAAATGTTTTCAGAGATAGGCTTTTACATCAAATTGTTCTCATAGTAACATAACATAGTAACATAGTAGATGACGGCAGAAAAAGACCTGCACGGTCCATCCAGTCTGCCCAACAAGATAACTCATATGTGCCACATTTTGTGTATACCTTACCTTGATTTGTACTTCAAGCTTACAGGTTGCAAGGTATGTCAACAAACAGGGAGGCATAGGCTCATACCTCCTGTGTCATGAAGCAGTCAGAAATGTGGCAATGGACCACCTCCCACAGGATGACAGACTGAGTCAGGTCATGCAACCTCAGAAGTGGTCTCAAAACATTGGTGTAGGCACCATCTTGGTAGAGCTGTTTGGCATTCACCTGAGCCACAAAATCTGCTTCAGATTAGGATCACATACGGGCTCATTTTCAAAGCACTTAGCCTCCCAAAGTTCCATAGAAACCTATGGAACTTAGCCTCCCAAAGTGCTTTGAAAATATGCCTCATAGCAGACTAACCTTGGATGCCTTTCTTCTTAATTGAGAGAAGTGTCTTCTCCAACACCTCTCATAGTGAAAACTTTCCTGAAACTCAAGCAAGACAGGTGAATCCTGATCCTCATTGAACCATACTGACTGAGGCAAATCGATGATACCTAGATCCTTTTTCTGGTCGGTGACTCCTAATGTGGAACCTTGCAACACTTAGCTATAGTTCGGATTCCTCTTTCCCACATACATCACTTTGCACTTGGTCACATTAAACATCATCTACCATTTAGATGCCTAGTCTCCCAGTCTCGTAAGGTTATCTTGCATTTTTTCACAATCCTCTTGCGATTTATCAACTTTGAATAACTTTGTGTCATCAGTAAATTATCTTGCTAGTTATTTCCATCTGTAGATCGTTTATAAATGTTAAAAATCAGCGGTCCCAGCACAAACCCCTGGGAAGCCCCACTATCTACAGTTCTCCATTGAGAATACTGACCATTTAATCCTACTCTGTTTTCTATCTTTTTTTTATGTTTCAACAGTTTTTATTTTATTTTTTTTTGTTTAACTCTTTTTATTTATTTCCATATTACAAAACCATATAGAAACATTACAGAAATCGTAGAAATATTCCAATCAAATAGAATCACAAAGTAACATAAAGAAATTATACTCTCATTCTCCACCCACAATATCGGATTCAAGATCAAGGAACTATAAAGTCTAATATCATAACATACATTATATAATTAAATCAAGAGCAGAAGTTCCTTCAGCGGTAACAATCAGGCAGCAGTTCTAGATTGGGAAGCTACACCAACAGGGCCTTTCATCTGTTCCCTACTAACCACAAATTCTTGCAATTTCTTAAGGTCAGAGAAAATGTAATTATTAGATTCAAAGGAAATACAACATCTGCTAGGAAACTTTATGAAGAAGGTAGCCCCTAGGGCTAATACCCTTGACCGGAATGTCAAGAGCTCCTTCCTTCTCAATTGAGTCTCCTTAGCCAAGTCTGGAAAGATACTAATTTTCTCCCCCATGAAAAAGTCATTTATATGATGAAAATATAACCGCAACACATTTATCTTGTCTAATTCAAGAGCAAAAGAAACCAGTAAAGTTGCACGTTCTTTCTCAGATGTTTCCAAAAATTCTGTGAGATTCACATCCTCTTGAGGTGGCTGATCAGTATTTCTTACTTTTCTTTTTATATAATAAGTTTTTGTCACTGGTGGGTGATTTTCTACTGCCAACCCTAAAATATCCTGAAAATATTTCTTTAATAGTTCTGATGGAGAGATAAAAGGTGAAACGGGAAAGTTCAAAAATCTCAAATTTTTCCTTCTGAGCTGGTTTTCAAAATATTCCAGTTTCCTGGTTTTAGCAGCATTATCCTTAATTACTGACTCCATCACCACTTTAACGTTTTTAACCTCCTCTTCTATAGTCTCAATCCCTTTTGTATGTTCTTCCATCTTATTAGACAATAGTATAATATTCCTTAGCATCCCTCCGGACCGGCCCAGGATTGGACTGATGGGTTGTGCACGCCTACCAGCAGGTTGGAGACTGAGAAAAAAACTCTGACTCTAGCGAGCCAATAGGAGCCCTGGTCATGTGACCCTTGCCCTAGTATTTTCTCAGTCTCCCAGCAGGTAGGAGTGAGCCCATTAGTCTCTCTTTATTGTCTTTCAGCTTGTTCTTTATTGTTGGCTTTATTCTGCTTTTATTCTGTGCCACAGGAATTCTTTGAGGCTTGTTAGGTGTTCTTTTCAGCTTGGTTGACTTTCAGCCTCAGGGGTGAAAACTCGGGTGTCCCGGGTCCCTCCCCACCTCCCTTATTATTTAATTCAATTTCTAAGGGAAGGGTTGCCCTTTGATTAGCAAGGGGATTTTACCTTTGGGAGAGGCAGCCAGATGTGAAAAGAAGCTAAATTTGTTTTACTGCCACGGACCTCTTAAGTCCCCATTGATTGAACGAGCAGGCAGCTCTGTTACTGTCAAGTGTGTGTGGTGTGGCTGGTTAGCGTTTCCACAGCAGGGAAACATAAAAAGATTTCTTTACCTGGTCTAGCTCCCATCACTGTTTGTTTTCGGGGGATTTGTGTGTTTAATTTGAGCGCTATTTAAAAAAAAAAAAAAGTACAGTTTCGGCGCGAATTGGGTACGCGCGCGTCAGCGATGTCTGAAAAACTTAAGCGCTGCTCTGTTTGTCAGCGTCGGGGTGTTTCATCTTCAGGCGCTTGTAAGTATTGTACAGCGCTAGCGGGAGCTTCGGGTCCGGTTTTGCCTGCAGCGGTTGTCAGCTGGTTCGGTCTCTTCACCGGCGCGCTCTGATCCCGTGGTTGTTGAAGGGTCAGGCGCGCCCCCGGACTCCGGAACGGCGGTTTTGGCGCAAACGGCGGCCATTTTGAATTCGTCCTCCCAATCTCCCTCGCAGCCTGCAGGTCTTTCGGTACCTACTTCGGATGTTTTTTCTTCAGGAGCACTGATGCAGGCTGGGCCTACTCAGGCAGGGGGTTTTCCTCCTGAGTTTGTGCTCCAGATGTATCAGGCTTTTTTGCTGCAGAAGGGGGATTCTTCAGCTGAGCCAGGTCCTTTGAGTATGTCTGCTCCCCCTCCCCCTAAGAGATCTAGGGAGGGAGATTGGCGGGAGCATTTGGAGTCAGTCCATGATCAGGAAATGCCCTTCTTAGAAGAAGAGGAAGATCTGGCGGAACATATCTGGGCGGAATCTTCTTCTCCAGATCCTGAGGCTAGTTCTTTTGCTCAAGGAGAAGATCCTTCTGTAGCCAGAGTTTTCCATAAGGATGATTTGCAGGAGCTAATTTCTATGGTGTCTTCTACTTTGAACTTTGAAGATTTACAGCCAGCTTCGGAAATCCGTAAGGTCGATTTCTTGATTAAAGGCTCTAGGTCTGCTTCCAAGACTTTTCCTATGCACCAGGATATTTGGGATGTTATTAAAGTGCAATGGGAGTCCCCAGATGCGTTTTTCCGGCAGTCCAGATCTATGTCTCGTCTCTATCCGGTTCCTGAAGCGGATAAGTCTTTGCTTAAGGTGCCGGTCGTGGATGCCGTGGTGTCGGCGGTGACTAAGCGTAATATGGTCCCCGTAGATGGCGGAACAGCTCTTCGGGATGTTCAGGACAGACGGCTGGATTCTCTGCTCAAGAATAGTTTTGATGTTTCTTTCTTGGCAGTACAGGCTGCCATTTGTGGTTCCTTAGTGGCTAGGGCCTGTTGTAGGTGGGCAGAGAGAGTTCTGGACAGGACTTCGGATGATCTTCAAGCTATTGATCTAGAGGTGGCTAGGATTGAAAAGGGAGCGGCGTTTCTGGCTGATGCCTTGTATGATTTGTTGCAAGCATCTTCTAAGTCTTTGGCTTTGGGAGTCGCTGCTCGCCGATCGCTGTGGTTGAAAGGTTGGTCGGCGGATGCGGCCTCCAAATCCAAATTGAGCAAGTTTCCATTTAAAGGTTCCTTTTTGTTTGGGGAAGAATTGGATAAGTTGGTTAATTCCTTAGGAGATGCTAAAGTTCCTCGATTGCCGCAAGATAGACCCCGCCTGTCCGGTCGAGGTTCCTTCTCTGGTAGAGGTTCAGGTAGAGGTTTAAGTAGGTTTCAGACTGGCCGGGGTTTTCAACCTCACAAATCTCGGTTCTACAATAGGACTCAGTCCTTTCGGGGTACTCGCAGAGGAGCGAGTTTCTCCTCTCCAGGTTTTAGATCCCAGACCCGTCCTTCCCAATGAAGGGGCGAGGGCCTCTCCTCTGGTGCCTGTCGGAGCTCGTCTTTCTCAGTTCTATCAGAGGTGTGCCCACATAACTTCAGATCAGTGGGTCTTGGATGTTATACGAGACGGTTATGCCTTAGAGTTCGCAAGGCCTATTGCAGACGCCTTTCTGGAGTCTCCCTGTCGTTCTCCTCTCAAGGTGAGGGCGGTTCGGGATACTCTACAGAGGCTGTTAGATCTTCACGCTATCTGTCCAGTCCCTCCTTCCGAGTACAGGCAAGGCCGGTATTCCATTTATTTTGTAGTTCCCAAGAAGGAAGACTCTTTTCGCCCTATATTGGACCTCAAGCCTGTCAATCGCGCTCTGAGTCACAAGTTTTCGTATGGAGACCCTGCGATCAGTCATAGTCGTAGTGCGCCAGGGAGAGTATTTGACAGCCTTGGATCTCACAGAGGCTTATTTGCATATTCCCATTCGTCCGGCTCACCACAAATTCTTGCGCTTTGCAATTCTAGGGCAGCATTACCAGTTTCGCGCTCTGCCCTTCGGTCTGGCGACGGCTCCCCGCACTTTCACCAAAGTTATGGTCGTGGTGGCTGCGGCCCTCAGGAAAGAAGGGATTCTTGTTCATCCATATCTAGACGACTGGTTAATCAGAGCAAAGTCTTATCAAGAGAGTTGTCGTGTCACAGAATGAGTGATGCAGTTCTTGCAGTCTCTAGGTTGGGTAGTAAATGTGCCAAAGAGTCGGTTGGTGTCTTCTCAATCTCTGGAGTATTTGGGCGTCACGTTCGACACGACACAAGGCCGAGTCTTTCTACCGCAGGCCAGGATTCTAAAACTCCAGTCTCAAATTTGGGCCTTTCTTCAACAGCAGCGTCCGTGTGCTCGAGATTATCTTCAGATTCTCGGATCCATGGCAGCCACCATAGAAGTAGGACCCTGGGACAGACTCCATATGAGGCCTCTTCAGTGGTCTCTTCTATCTCGTTGGTCCGCTCAGAGGGAGTCACTATGGAGGCGTCTGCCTCTCCGCAACAGCGAGCGCAGCTCGCTGTTTTGGTGGCTGCGGATGAAGTTCTCACAGTAGGCATGCCTTTGGAATCTCCTCGCTGGATACCGTTAACAACAGATGCCAGTCTCCGAGGCTGGGGAGCGCATTGCCTGGGGCAGTGGGCCCAGGGTCTTTGGTCTCAAATGGAAGCAGTTCAATCAATCAATTTGTTGGAGACCAGAGCGATCCGGTTGGCTCTGCAGCACTTCAGGGCTCTACTAATAGGCAAAGCGGTCAGAGTTCTTTCGGACAATGCCTCGGCAGTGGCCTATGTCAACCGTCAGGGGGGAACGAAATGTCGTCTCTTGTGTCGGGAGGCGGAGAGTCTCCTCGCCTGGGCGGAGATTCACCTCTCGGCCATTTCAGCATCGCATGTGGCCGGAGTGGAAAACGTTCAAGCCGACTTTCTCAGTCGCCACACTCTCGATCCCGGGGAGTGGTCTCTCAGCGATCAGGCGTTTCGGTTGATAGTGGAGCACTGGGGCACTCCAGTTCTAGATCTGTTTGCATCCAGTCTCAACATGAAAGTCCCTTGTTTCTTCAGTCGTCGAAAGGATGTAAGAGCGGCAGGGGTAGACGCTCTCTTGCAACAGTGGCCCTCCGACCTTCTTTACGCGTTCCCTCCATGGCCGCTAATAGGCCGTCTCCTACAGATGATCGAGGATCACGGAAGACCGGTAATTTTGGTAGCTCCGGATTGGCCGCGGCGTCCTTGGTACGCGGATCTACAGCGTCTATTGGTGGCGCCTCCTCTTCGGCTACCAGTTCACAGGACTTTGCTGTTCAAGGGCCAGTTCCACATCCAGATCCGGGTCGATTTTGTCTTGCGGCTTGGCTCTTGAACGAGCCCGTTTAGCTAAACGGGGTTTTTCAGGACCGGTGATTTCCACCATGCTTAGGTCTTGTCGGCGTTCCACTTCGCTAAACTATATTCGTACTTGGAGAATTTTTGAGGCCTGGTGTGCAGAGGCTGACATCCTTCCATTTCGAGCATCTGTGCCTCAGATGTTGGATTTTCTACAGCGAGGGTTGGATAAAGGGCTGTCTCTTTCTTCTCTTAAGGTGCAAGCGGCAGCTCTTTCCTGCTTTAGAGGTCGGATTCGGGGTAAATCTTTCTCCAGTCTTCCTGAGGTGGCCCGTTTCTTAAAGGGAGTCAGCCTTCTTCGTCCTCTGGTAAGATCAGTCTTTCCATCTTGGGATCTTAATCTGGTTCTTTCGACTCTCACGAAACCACCTTTTGAGCCTTTGCAAGCATGTTCTTTGAAGGATCTGACGCTTAAGACAGTGTTTTGTGGCTATTGCGTCGGCTCGGAGAGTCTCAGAGTTGCAAGCTTTTTCATGCAGATCTCCTTTTCTGCAATTTTCCAAGGAGCGAGTGGTTATTCGTCCGGTTCCCTCCTTTTTGCCTAAAGTGGTATCTCGTTTTCATCTGTCCCAGTCAGTGTTTCTTCCTGTTCTGGGATCGGCCTCAGGGACGCAGGAACAGCGACAGTTACATACTCTGGATGTTAAAAGAGTGCTTAAGCGGTATCTCGCAGTTACTGAAGATTTTCGGCGCACGTACCGTCTTTTTCTACTGTTGGCCAGTCACCGTAAGGGGTTGGCGGCTTCTAAGCCCACATTGTCTAGGTGGATCAAGGAGATGATAGGGTCAGCCTACCTTTTGGCAGGTAAAGCTGTCCTGGACTCTGTTAAAGCTCATTCAACTAGAGGGCAAGCTGCGTCCTGGGCCGAGTGTTCATTAGTTCCACCAGCGGAGATTTGTAAGGCAGCGACTTGGTCCTCTCTCCATTCGTTTTCTAAGCATTACAGGCTTGATGTGCAGTGTCGGCAGGAGGCGATTTTTGCGTCGCGAGTGATTTCAGCGGGTCTGCTGGGGTCCCTCCCGTAGGACTACTGCTTTGTTACGTCCCATCAGTCCAATCCTGGGCCGGTCCGGAGGGATGCTAAGGAAGGAGAAATTAGACCTTACCTGCTAATTTGCTTTCCTTTAATCCCTCCGGACTGGCCCAGGTCCCTCCCGTGTTCTATCTTTCTGTCTAAGTTTCTATGTTCAATTGTTGGTTGCAGAGCTGTTTTGTTTGCAAGTTTAAAAAAAAAAAATAAAGATGGATTTTCTATGCAGGCCATACCGCTGCTCTGGTTAGAGTACGTAGTGAGCCACAATGATTGGGCCATACCGATGCTCTGGTTAGGGTATTCGGTGAGCCACTGTGATAAGGCCATACCGATTCTCTGGTTAGGGTTTTCGGTGAGCCATTGTGATAAGGCCATACCGCTGCTCTGGTTAGAGTACGTGGTGAGCCAGGATAGTCTGGCCATACCGATGCTCTGGTTAGGGTACTCGGTGAGCCATTATAATAAGGCCATACCGTTTCTCTGGGAAGAGTTGTCGGTGAGCCTTTGTTAGAGCACGTCCTTACTAGTGCTCTCTGGCTGCTTGAATTCCTTGAGGCACAGACTGTTTGTTCTTTCTGCTTTGTTATTAAAATACAGAGGCTAGGGTCACATGACCAGGGCTCCTATTGGCTCGCTAGAGTCAGAGTTTTTTTTCTCAGTCTCCAACCTGCTGGTAGGCGTGCACAACCCATCAGTCCAATCCTGGGCCGGTCCGGAGGGATTAAAGGAAAGCAAATTAGCAGGTAGGTCTAATTTCTCCTATTTTTCATTTCCACTGTCTCCCCTCGAAGAGAGACTGTTATTTGAAGAAGGGAAGAGTTGAGCCCTTGGATAGCGTCTCAAAGATTGTCAAGCGTGACTTTATGAGGTCTTACCAAACCGCCTTGTTCACCGGGAGCGTTCCCTCTGGTCAGCGTGGGAGTAGATGTCACCATCCCAACTCCAGTTGGTATACCTCCAGGGGGACTGTCCATGAGCTGACCTCCTCCAGGGAACGAGGAAACAAAGCCCACTTCGGACGTCTCCGGGGCCCTGCACAACAGCTCCGTCGAGCTTCCGGGTCGCGGCGGGGTTACACCTACAGGAGGGCTGAGAGACACTCCCTCTGAACTGCTGTTTGCCGTTGGAATTGCAGTTACTTCCGAGGTTACCGCTGGATTCGCTGGCGTTCGGATACCAAATGCCTCTAAGGTAGGTTGGCGTGTGGTGGGGTTTACCGCCGGGCCCGAGGAGGTTGGGGCTCCAGTTTTACCCTTTCTTTTCCACCATATTGCTATGGGGAGCGTGCCAGATTTCCAATCCTATTCTTGGGCAGAAGAGCACACCGAACGCACATCTGCTCTAAGCCGCCATCTTGAATCTCAACAGTTTTTTTATTAATGAAGCACAAAAATTATGTTTGCATGTTATAAGTACCATTACAATCAACCAACGAACATTAACTTCAATAAATGTCAAATATTATACACCTTCATTAATCTTTTAACTTTTGTCCCCCTCCCTTCCCTATTTAACATTCTTTTCAACAAGATTTATTTATTAATAACAATTTGACAAAAACTCCTTTCCCCTTCCAACTGGGTCATGACTCCGACATGCAGAGGCCTCCTAAAACATTCAAATTCTGTTATCCCCATCTAAGCTTAAACATATATCTCCCTTCTCTCATGTTTTTGTACAGTTTCAACAATCAACATTGTGGGGGATTTCAACAAAGTGACCATACTTGGAGTCTCTGCATATGGATATAACTCCCCGATCACCGACTCCAAAATCAGCTTGCCTTTCCATCCCCAAAGACTCCTACATTCAAACCCCCCCCCCCCTTTTTAACCCCCCCCCCAACTCTAGTTATACAACCAACCAACACACTTCTTCGGCTAAAATGACTCTTCCACCCAGGGAATAGCCATACTCCCCACAACAAAAGGGCAAGAAGGGCCTGAACTCTGATGACCCTCCCCCACAACATGCTGCTCCTCATCCCTTCCCTTTGTTATAAAGACACCCCAGCCCTAACTAATACCCCTCCCAAACCCCTACCGCCTCCTCACTAGTTCCACCAATCCTCTAATGGGAGATCTGATATGCCCCTCTATCTACCACTGCCTGCATCAGGAGACTCTGTCAAACCTCCAAGCTTATTAAGAATATGGCTCCGGATTTTAGGTGCCAATGAATTAATGTATCCTTTCCAAATGAGATAAAAGCTACGCTGGGCCCTGGGGCTACGCAAAGAGTCCTGGAGCTCCATTAGCAGCAACCCATGAAAGCGATTGCGCCAGAGGGAGGGGGGGGGGGGCTGTCTCGTGTCCAGTAAACTAATTACATTTTTTCCCCATAAGGAAAGCCTTATGGGCCAGTGCATTCTGATGTGCCGATCCTCCCTCTACAGGCGCAGCCCACTAATATACACTCCGGTTGTTGTCGTATTGAATGCCCCACCAACCCCTCTTTATACCTACACACTCTAATCCAAAAGGCGGTTATAGCAGAGCATTTCCAAAAGGCATGATAAAAATTATTAGATTCTGCCCCACATCTCTTACACTGAGCAGATTCCAGGAAGCCCATATTGTACAACCACTGTTGAGATGTGTACGCCCGGTATATCACTCTTACCTGGCACTCCCGGAGTTCTGCACTCTACCCATTTCTGAACCCCCCTCAGGCCCTTCAGCAAATCCTGTGTAGTGAATTATATCCTTGTATCTGTCGACCACCGATTCACTACTTGTTCTAAGTCTCGTTGCGGGCACATCTTTAATTGCCTTTTATGCAAGAGTGATAGCGAAATGGGCTCCCCGGTCACTGTTTCAAACAGCTCTTCCAGCTTTAAATCCACCCTTAGAGGAGCTGTAGGCAGTGATGCTATGTAATGTCTTACTTGTTCATAAGCAAATCTCGCCCCCCAATCAGAGGCCTCAATCTGTAGCTCCCCCAATGATTTAATATCACCACTGGGTTCCAATATGTCTTGCAGAAACATTATACCCCGCTCCTCCCATACTCTCATACCCGAATTTCCCATTCCTGGAGAAAACCAGCCATTCCCCTTTAATGGCAACAGCCTGCTATAACAATAATCAAAGGCCCATGTCCGTGCTAAGTCCTTCCACACCTCCTTCATGGGTCGTATCAGGACATTACTTCTCAAATGTATCTGTAGATCTTTCCATGTAGCATGCAATATGTAATGCAAATGCAAAGGACTGCAAAGTGCCGCCTCCATTTGCAGCGGGGTGTATGCCTCCGTCTGTTGGATCCAGTCTCCCAAGTGGCGCAGCAAACACGCCCTATTATAGAGTTTGATATCTGGAACACCCAGTCCCCCAGTTACCCACCAGGCTTTTGTAACTTAACTGAGGCTGTTTTTTCCCCCAAAAATTTGGAAAGTAAGCTTTGCAGAACACTTAGATCTCGCCGTTTGAGGTACAAGGGTAAGGTTTGTAAAAAGTAAAGCCATTTAGGGAACACCATATTAAATAAGGAAATACGGCCCATCAACGATAATGGCAATCCCTCCCACCTCCCCAGAATTTCCTTAGTGATCTCCATTAAGTGCCTTATGTTGGTACTGTAGAGCCGCGCAGGGTCTCCAGTAAGCTGAATCCCCAGGTATGTGAATACTCCTCGAGCTCTCTTAAATTTGCAATTCAGTCTATTCCATTGCCTCTCCTCTAAGTTAATTGTCATGACCTCAGACTTGTTGAGGTTGAGGCGAAATCCTGAAAAGTCCCCAAACTCTGCGAACAGGCTTAGTAGTGTTGGGAGGGATGCCTGAGGGTCCTGAACCACTACTAATAAATCGTTGGCGAAGGCAGATATCTTGAACTGCTCCCTACCGATCTGGACTCCCTTCACTTCTCCCATCTGCTGAATTTCTCGTATAAGAGGGTCCAGTAACAACACGAAAAGAAGTGGTGAGAGAGGGCATCCCTGCCTTGTTCCTCGTGCTATCTTAAATGTCCCTGATGTCATCCCATTCACCCATATCTCTGCTATTGGATCCTGATATAGGGCCTTAAGCGCCCCCAGAAAAAATCCCTCTATTCCGTAGGCCCGCAAAGTAGCAAACATAAAATCCCAATGAACGCGATCAAATGCCTTTTCGGCGTCGAAGCTGATTATTAAGTCTGGAGTCGATTGATAGTATAAACTCTCCAATGCCGCTAAAATTCGCCGCATGTTACGGGCCACTGACCTATCTCTGACGAAACCCACCTGGGCCTCATCTATCAGCTTTGGCAGTACACTTGCCAACCTATTTGCTAGAAGTTTTGCTAACAGCTTTGTTTCGTAGGGGAGCAAGGAGATAGGCCTGTACGAACTAGCCTGAAGGGGGTCTCGGCCCGGCTTTAACAACACTACTATTTGAGCCTTCCTCAGCGTATCTGGTAATGCCCCACACTTAACATGTTGATTAAACACCACCGTTAGACAAGGTACGATTTCTGCTGCAAGAAGCTTATAAAATTCCGATGTTAGCCCATCCACACCTGGAGATTTATGTAAGGGGCTGGCTCGTATACACCAACCCACCTTGTCTTCTTTTTTTTATTTATTTATTTTATTTATTCGTTTTAAATGTCATACAGATATAATGCGCTTTAGACAACATAATACATATCCAATTCCCCTCCCTTCCCCTCCCCCCTCATCCTCCCTCCCCATTTCCCTAACCCCATACTAAGCCTAATACTAGAGTCCCACGAGCTACTTGTGTTATATACATTCATTCGTAAACATTCCTGGTTCTATTCATATTTGTGGTATCACCAATTGGGGAGCATTTAATTCAATTCCTGCTTGCGACCTTCAGTCTCTGTAATTGTCCCATATTTTATGGAATTGTATTATTTGTCCATTCTTGATTGCTGTCATCTTCGACATTTGGTAAAAGTAGTCCATTTTATGAATCACCTTCACTGCTGGGGGTGCCAGTTGTTGTTTCCATGCTGATGCTATTGCAATCTTACTCGCCGCCAGAAACATGGATGTGTCACGTCTGTGGCCGTGACCACCCTCGTACTTACCCTGTTTCTGGGAGTCAGTGGCTGTGCTGGCTTCTGCTTGTCTCTGTGTCTGTCTCTGTCTTAGTTTCTCTCTGGCTCTGTGTGCCGATTGCCTTACTGGACCTCACTTGTGTGGGCTATGCCTCTTCCAAGATGGCTGCCGCCTCCTCTATGCCAGTATCCAAGATGGCTCCTGCTTGTCCTTCCTGTGGGCTCACTTCCTCTGGGTGTCAAGCCTCTGTTTGGAGGCAAGGAACTTCCTGCTTCTGTCCTGCTGGTGGTGACTCATTAGTGAGTTCCTTTATAAGGAAGGCCTGTGCTTGCAGTCAGTCCCTTCGCATGGTGTCATTGTCTGGTGTCATGCCCAGAGGCCTACAGGTTAGTCAGTATGTTGCTGCACTGCTTCTAAGCCTGTCTTCTGTGTGGGCTTCTTGCTCTTCTCTTTAGTACCTGTGGGCTGCTTGCTCTTCTGTGTGGGCTGGTGCCCTTCTGTTCCCAGTACCTGTGGGCTGGTTGCCCTTCTGCGTGGGCTGCTATCCCTTCTGCCTTTAGTCTGTGTTTGGAGCCTGCTGTTCAGCCCTGGTTTCCCCGTCTGTGTTTGCAGCCTGCCCTACTCCCTGCTTGTATATTTTGTGTGCACATCCTGAACCTTGTATATCCTGTGTGCACATCCTGGCTGCTAGTCCTTCTGCCTTCGCTGTGGAGGTAGCCTCTGCAGCTCAGGCCGGGTTTCCCTGTCTGTGTTTGCAGCCTGTCCTACTCCCTGCTTATATATTCTGTGTGCACATCCTGAACCTTGTATATCCTGTGTGCACATCCTGGTCCCTGCTTGGTCGTCCTGAGTCCTGGTTTTGGCTAGCGAGGGTTATCCGGCTTTCCGCTCTGCCTAGCTGCCATCCTCCCTGTGTGCACATCCTGAACCTTGTATATCCTGTGTGCACATCCTGGTCCCTGCTTGGTCGTCCTGAGTCCTGGTTTTGGCTAGCGAGGGTTATCCGGCTTTCCGCTCTGCCTAGCTGCCATCCTCCCTGTGTGCACATCCTGAACCTTGTATATCCTGTGTGCACATCCTGGTCCCTGCTTGGTCGTCCTGAGTCCTGGTTTTGGCTAGCGAGGGTTATCCGGCTTTCCGCTCTGCCTAGCTGCCATCCTCCCTGTGTGCACATCCTGAACCTTGTATATTTTGTGTGCACATCCTGGTCCCTGCTTGGTCGTCCTGAGTCCTGGTTTTGGCTAGCGAGGGTTATCCGGCTTTCCGCTCTGCCTAGCTGCCATCCTCCCTGTGTGCACATCCTGAACCTTGTATATCCTGTGTGCACATCCTGGTCCCTGCTTGGTCGTCCTGAGTCCTGGTTTTGGCTAGCGAGGGTTATCCGGCTTTCCGCTCTGCCTAGCTGCCATCCTCCCTGTGTGCACATCCTGAACCTTGTATATTTTGTGTGCACATCCTGGTCCTTGCTTGTTCGTCCTGAGTCCTGGTTTTGGCTAGCTAGTGTTACTCGGCTTTCCGCTCTGCTTAGCTACCTTCTGTCCCGTGTGTCTACCTTGTACCTTGCCGGTAGATCCTGTGTTCTTATCCGGATCCCGGCTTATGTATCCTGATTCCTGTATCTGTCTAGCTAGCGTGTTTCTTCTGTGGGATTTATCCTGTTACCTGCCTCGACCTAGCTAGTGGGTTTGCCCTGTGGGTATTCCCTGTCTCCCCTTTTTCCCTGCTTGCATGTCCGCCCTAGTCCCTGCTCCTGATAAGCTTCTGTCTGTCTAGTCTGTCCGGTGTGTCTGGCTTAGCGGCTGCATGCAGCGCTTAGTGCAGTCTAGTATAGTTTGTTCCCTCGTGTTTCCTAGACCTGGGGTCAGGTCCTCTGGATTCCAGTTCCACCTTGTCCTGCAAGCCCTGCCGGCCGCCTGCACGCTGGAGCTCAACTCCAGCGGAACGGTGGCTAAGTGCAGGTGAAGAGGTTCCTGTTCTGCTAGTTCCAGTTGCCTGCTCCCAATCCAGAGGTCCAGTCCGGCCCTTCCGTGTGTTCCGCTCCAGGGTGGTCTTGCCTGCCTCTGCCGCTCCTCAGCAGGGGTCCAAGGACTCGCTATTCCCAGTTCCGCCTCGAGGACCTGACAGCATGCCAAGGTCCTCGAGAACGTGACAGGATGCCAGTCAGTGCAAAAATACCGGTAAGCCAGTGGGTCAAAAGTGCAGAAGGCAATGTTCCACTGTCATTGGATATTCTCTTCCTATTATTTTTTTGAGCGAGTCGAGCTGTTCTTTCCAGTAGCTTTGTATTTTTGGGCATGTCCACCATATATGTAGCATGTCTCCCTTTGTTGGGCAACCTCTCTAGCAGTGATTCGATGTGCCTGGGAACATTTTGGCCAATCTGTCAGGGGTATAGTACCATCGGTATAGTATCTTATATCCATTTTCTATAATTACACTACTCACAGATGCTCTTAACAGATAACCCGACGCTCGATCCCAATTACGTATATCATATCTGTTGCCTCTATCCTGTTCCCATTTTTGTGTGTACTGCAAAATTGGAGTTTTATGCGCTAGAAGGAGAGCATATATTCTCGTGATACAACCCCTAGTGCTACTTCCTCCCATCGCTCGTTCCAGCTCTGATTCCTCACTCTGCAACTCTATTTTTGCTTTCCGGATTATATAATCCCTCAGCCTCGTATAGTATATTAAGTGTTGTGGCTGGAGGTCGTATTCCTCTTGTAGTTCATTATATGGGCGTAGGGTCCCCTCTTCTCAAAATTGCCCCAATTGTTTCAATCCTCTCTGATCCCATTGTTTATATACCTTATCTTCTTCCCAGGTGAATCCCGGTGCCCCTCTTATGTGCATCTTGCGAAAGTATGTTTTATTGGGGTAGAGTTGCTGGCGCACTGTATTCCATGTCATAAGTGGCATTCGTACCGCTATTGGGAGGATTTGCGCCATCGCTCTAATCCGCGCTTTGGGTTGCCATAGTAACATGGCAGGTTGGTGCATTCCTATCCATTGTTTTTCTATCTGCAGCCATGGCTTGGTATCATCATCAACCCATGCTACTAGTATCCTCAATTGTGCTGCCTGATAGTATCGGTAAAAATCTGGAACTCCCATTCCCCCTTTCTGTTTTGATTGATAGAGCATTTCAGTTCTGACTCGTGGCGGTTTGTGTTTCCATATAAATGCAAAGCCTTTGCGTTTTAATTGCCGAAAAAACTTATTGGGGATCGGTAACGGGAGTGCCATGAAAAGGTATAATATCTTGGGCAGCAGCATCATTTTTATGGCTTGTATCCGGCCTATCCATGAGAGCTCCAGCCCCTCCCATTTATCTAGATCTTGGAATAGCTCTCGTACTTTGGAGGGAAAGTTTGCTTTGTATATATCCTGTAAATTTGGTGTTAAATTGACTCCTAAGTACCGTAATGTGTGGGATGTCCATCTAAATGGGTGCTGTTGTTTTATAGCAGTAATTACTTCATTAGGTATATTCAGTCCCATTATTTCTGATTTAGTCATGTTTATTTTAAATCCTGCTATATTCCCAAGTTGTTGGAGAATACACGTGACCCCCTCTAAGGATCTTTGAGGATCCGTCATCGTTAGTAGGATATCATCCGCAAATAGCATTATTTTGTGTATTTTTTGGCAAACGTGGATACCTTGTATGTTACTGCTGGATCTTATTACTTGAGCTAACGGTGCCAAGGTCAGGGCAAATAGTAATGGGGAGAGGGCACATTCCTGCCAAGTCCCCCTACCCAAGACGAAAGTCTCGGTATGTTCCCCATTTATAAGCAGTGCTGCCAATGGCTGACTATATAGGCGTCGTAACCAAGTTATAAAACTTCCCGTGATGCCCATTTTTTCCAGCACTGCAAACATATAGGGCCAGTGGACCCTATCAAACGCTTTCTCCGCGTCTAATGACAGGACCACTGTTGGTTGTTGTTTAGTATTTACTTCCTGTATGAGGTGCAGAGCTCTTCTGATATTATCGAATGTTTGCCTGCCCTCTATGAACCCTGTTTGATCATCTTTTACTAGTTGTGGCATAAGATGCTGCAAGCGCTTAGCTAGGATTTTTGTAAATATCTTATAATCTGTATCTAGCAATGATATTGGGCGATATGAACCACATTGTGTTGGAGTTTTGCCCGGCTTTAATATTAGTGTAATATGTGCTAGCCTCCATGAGTGCGGTAACTTGTCTTGTTGTTCTAGTGCATTTAAAACTCATGTTAATAGTGGGGCTAAAATCTGCCGAAAGCGTTTGTAGAATCTATTTGTGAACCCATCGGGCCCTGGCGCTTTTCCATTCGGTAGATTAGCGATGGCCCATTGTACCTCCTCCATCTCTATTGGTGCCGACAGTTTGGCATTTTGAGTTAGGGCAATTTGGGGCAGTGCCATATTTTCTAAATACTCCTATATTGTCTGAGTGTCTGGTTTAACCTCATCTCTATATAATTGCTTATAAAATCCCAAGAAGGCTTTGCTAATACCTTTCGTTGTGGTTGTTTTTTGCCCGACACCCTCATCTATTGCATGTATATAGTTTTTCAGTCTGTTTTTTTTTTAATTTGTGTGCTAATAAGCGAGACGCTTTATTGCCAAATTCAAAATGTTGTGTTTTTTGAAGGGCTTCTGCTATTTCTGCCAATTGGAGTTCCCTCAATTCCATATGTATTTGGTGACTTCGTGTCGCGGCAGTAGGTGGTGGTGTGCTTCTAGCTACCTCTGTTTGTATTGCTTCTAATTCTGCATGTAATTGTTGTGTTTTTGCTCCTTGTTGTCGTTTCCGATATGCTTGGAGTGATATGATTTGTCCTCTTATAACTGCCTTCAATCCTTCCCAAACTATCTCTTCCCTTACCTCCCCCGTTTCGTTTTCCTTTATGTAATTGTTGTCATTTTCCAATTGCTTTACCACGTTTGGATCTGCTAACATGCGCCATATTGACAGAGACGCCCTTGCTGCTGTACATGATATTCGCAGCGTAAGTGGTGCATGATCCAACCAGGTCCTGTTCTGTATTTGGATCTTTTGCACCTTCTGTATTAGAGCTTGCCCTCCCAGCCAAAGATCTATTCTGGAATATGAATCATGCACAGTTGAGTAGTAAGTATAGCTACGGGATGTCGGATTATTGTACCTTCATATATCTATCATCAGCCATTGTGAAATAAATTTGTGTAATCTAGCTTGATCTGCTCACGCATAACGGATTCCCTTTTTTGAATTATCCATCAATGGGTGTGGTGTTAAGTTAAAGTCCCCTCCTATCAATAGTTCCCCTTCAACATACGACGCTATGATTTTAGCTATTTCTGTGTAAAAAGAACCTTGCTGCGCATTGGGAGCATAGATGTTCATTAAGGTATAGACCTCTGTCCCCAGATGTAATACTATCAGAATATATCGGCCTCCCTTATCTCTCACCACTCGCCGCACCTGCCATGGGTGTTTCTGTGTTAAGGCAATCAATACTCCCTTTTTCTTGTTCTCTATGTGGTTGGAGGCATAATATATGTCTTTATAACGCCCATGTCTGCATAGTTTTTCATGCTTAGGCAATAAGTGCGTTTCTTGGGCGAATATTATATCTGCTCCCAGGTGCATCGCCTCATTAAACATAAGTTGGCGTTTTACTGGGGAATTTAATCCTTTTACATTGATAGTAAGTAAGTCAATGGTGCCCATATTTCTTCCTTTTCGTGTTCTCTGCATGCTCCCATCCCCGGTTGTCGCCCAATGCCCTCTCCTTAGTGTATCACTTTCTTTTTTGACTGGCTAGTATCAGTGTATAGGTCCCCCTCAATCCCCCCTTTACCCCTCTCCCATTATGCTCTTCACCTGCCATATCAGGATCAGGTGTTTCTGGGTTAGTTGTGACTGTCTCGTGTCCCACTGCTCAATCACTAAAGATAATATAGTCTAATACTCTAATGTAATTTCTTAAACGTTATATCATTATAACCTTATTTCTACTACAGCATTAACATTTTAACCATCATAAACCTGTGACATCATATGAGTATCAATTTTGTCCAGCTACTACCTCTCAGTCCTTGAACTTGACTGTTCTGTATAGTTTACTTCTTGTTCACTGCTTATTCGTCAGCAGCCCCATTTAGACCTGTGGTTCTTAGTTAGTTTAATAGTACTCATGTTGTACTCCTCGCAAGGTAGTATCCGACCGTTGACGTTGTAGGTGTCTTTTTCTGGCTGTCACTCGCTGCCATCTTGGTTTTTCTCTGTGTAGGGATCCCATCCCTCGCACTGGCGCCACCATGCTGCTGAGATCCTTTTCTGGGAATATCAGTGCTGCCTCCGCCACTTCTCTGATCTGGTGAAGCTTACCCTCTTTGTAGAAGCGCAATGCAAAGGGATGGCTCCATCTGTATTGAATATTCTGCGTGTGAAGATATTGGGTTATTGGGCGTAGCTCGGCTTGTCGACGTAATGTGGATGCTGCTAAATCTTGATATAATTGTATCTGGTGCGTATCCCATTTAAACTCTGGGTGTTCTCGTGCTGCTTGCATTATTTTCTCTGTCAGCTTGTAATCCACAAAGCAGGCTATTACATCTTTTGGCTGGTTATTTCTGGGTGCCCCCAGTGCTCGATGCGCCTTCTCTATGGCTATCTCTGAGGGATCTTTATTTATTTGTAATTCCTTCAGGAGTGCACTGGCCACCTGTTGCACTGTGTTCTCACAGTTCGCATATAAAGGGGTCTCAGGTATGCTGCGGATTCTGATATTGTGACGTCTACTCCTGTTCTCGATATCCTCCATTTTGTCCCAGAGTTGTTGACTATTTTTCCTCTCCTCTGTGCTCTGGTCGTTTAAAGCATGGATTATCTCACTCTGATCTTCTAGGCGCTCTTCTGTATCTGCAACTCGGGATCCCAGCGCTGCAATTTCTCCTCGCAGGTCCGCCCTGAGGGTGTTTAGATCAGTGCGGAGTGCCTTTAGTTCTCCCATTATTTCTTTCAGCCAGTCTCTGATTTCCAAGATCGGCTCAGTTTCTCCACTTATGGCCTCTTCCTGCGTGAAGAGAGGTTGCGATCCTTGTAATTGTTGCTGCGCTGGCCGCTCGCATGCGATATCTGCCGCCATGCTACATTTCTTTTGTGCTGCGGCCTGCTGCGTCGAGCCGCTGGAACTCACATAGGCAAAGTTCGCCAGGGATTCTTTTGGGGCCCGAGTTGCCATGCCTATTAGCGTCACCCGCTATTCCGCTGTACTCTGCAACCATTTTATTTGTAATTTCGTCTCGTTATTCGCTTTTTTCCTGCTTTTCGTTATGGGACAGCCAGAGCTCTTCGCTCAAGCAGCCATTGCGGCTCAGTGACGTCACTTCCCCCTTGGTGATGTCACTTCCCCCAACTCACCTCGTCTTCAGTTATTTCCCTATTAAGCTCCTCTCGCTGCTTATCCGTAATTTTGGGGAGTTGTTGTCCAGACAAGTACCACTTTGCCTCGAGTCCCTGGTCTTCTGGTGGAGAGTACAATTCTTCATAAAACTGCTTAAATACCCCATTCACCCCTTCTGGTGTATGATAAAATCTCATCCTTTACTTGCGATACATAACGTGACCCTCCCACCTGTTTCACCAGCCGTGCCAGCAGTTTCCCTTGCTTATTGGCATGTTTATATAACTGAAATCGATAATACTGATTTGATTTTTGATACTTAGCGTGTATTAACTGGTTCAACGAGCTCTGTGCCTCCAACAATTTTGATTTGTTCAAGGCCGTTGGTTTATACCCAAACCTCTGGCATGTCTTCTCTACTAACTTCCCTAACCGAAGCAACTCCACTTCCTGTGCCTTTTTCTTATGTGAGTAATAGGATATGATGGAACCTCTCAATACCGCCTTTGCCTCTTCCCAAAACAGCACCGGATCTTCTTGGTAACTTGCTTCATTGAACTCTGTGCAATCCTTCCATTGAGTATGTATGTAATGAGCAAATTGTGCATCATAATACAATTCCCTGGGGAATCTCCACCATGTTTTCTGGCCCCCATCCCTCCCCCAGGATAAAGTCACCCATATAAACGCATGGTCCGACACCTGAGTTGGGCCAATCTCTGCCTATGAGAGTGTGGCCACACTATTTGCCGATGCAAGTATGTAGTCAATGCGGGATAAAGTGTCATGGGCCCTAGAGAGGTGAGTGTAGTCTCTCCCCTGGGTGAAACAGCTGCCATGTATCCACCAGATCCAACAGCGCACATATTCGCGGTACACCCCGCTGCAAATTCAGTGGGCCCACTCTAGAGGTGCCCGTACTGTCCCATAACGGGTCGTAAACTGCATTAAAATCCCCCCCCCCCCCATAATTGTTGGGATCTTTTCAAAAGAATGCACCAGCCTCACTATGGTTTGGAAGAACCGCTTGTCATATCGGTTCGGCGCATAAACATTAACTAGTAATAAAGGGTGATTATCCACATGTACTTCCAGGAGGACATATCTACCCAGTGGGTCTATGATCATCTGTTTGTTAACCATATGTAGCCCCTTATGAAATAAAATAATGACCCCCGCCTTTTTATTAGGTGCAGGACTCTCCACATAATCCCCCACCCACCATCTTCATAGCTTCTTATGCTCTGCTGCCGTAAGATGTGTCTCCTGCAGCATAGCAATGTGTGCTTTTTGCCTATTTAAGGTTTGCAAGATCTTATTCCGTTTAATTGGGGAGGAAATCCCTCCCACATTCCAAGACACTAATTTAACCATATCCTGTAGGCAGTGGTTTAAATGATCGATCAGTTTTGAGGTATCGGGAGCAGTGTCCCAGCCTACACCCCTCCCGTCTATCTTCCACAAAATCAGAGCTGCTCTCCCTTCTCCCTCTCCTTCCTACATGTTGCATATGGAGGCGTCCCCCCCCCCTTCCCCCCCCCAATCTCCCCCCCTCTATCCCCCTCTATGCCTACCTCTCTTCCTACGAGTTCTCTAGAAGAACTCATCACGTATTGGTGTCCCCAGTCCCCACCAAAAGACTTTTCCCTCAACCCAATTGTAGAGATTAGTCAATTACAAACATAGGTGTCTCCCCCCTCCCTCCAAGATGTATTCACCCGTTACTCACACATTGTGTATCAGACTGCCCTTCCCTACATTCATTCTACCTCAACATCCACTCCTCATACTCACAATTATACTCCCCATTCAGCCTCCGAGATTGACCTTACAGTTTTAGTCCTACAGATCGTTTCTTTTCCAGTCCTTCACCCAAGGTCCGTCATACCCTGCATTTGCTAGCTCTGCAGGAGGGCGAGTCAGGTGTTCGATTCTGGAGTCAATCCTTGCACAAAATCCTTAGCTGCCTCCACTGTATCAAAGTACTTTTCTGCTCTGTCATGGTAGATCCGCAGCTTTGCAGGGTACATCAAGGTGAACCGGAGCTTTTTCTGATGCAGCGTCGCGCACACTGGCGCGAATGCCTTCCGTGCAGCAGCCACATGTGCCGAGTAGTCTTGAAAACAGAGCACTCTTTGCTCTTCATAACGAAGCTCACCTCCGGCTCTTATTGCTTGTAGAATCGCTTGTTTATGACCGTAATGTAATAATTTTATGATCACTGCACGTGGCCTCGTGGCTCCGGATCTTTTCGGCCCCAGCCTGTGGGCCCTTTCAATTCTCAGCGGCCCTGGCAAATTGTTAAGTTTCAGTGTCTTCGGGAGCCAGTTCTCCAAGAGACCTCCCAGCTCTGCTTCTTTCAGATGTTCTGGCAGACCTATCAGTGCAGGTTATTGCGCCTGGATCTGTTCTCCAGGTCGTCTAATTTATTTTCTAATTCCACCACACGTTTCTGCAGGGCCTCCGCCGGTCGGTCAGATTCTACCACTTGGTCTTCTAAGTCACTGAGCCTCTGCTGCAGATTGTCAAGATCGAGATGAAAACCATCCAGGCGGTTATTTCTGCTGTCCACGCCGAGCATATGCTCGAACTTGGAGATTGTTGCCTGGCCGCCATCTTGGGCTCTGCTGCTTTAGGCTTTTCCCTCATCTTCTGTGGCGCTTTTGCAGTCATTTCGACCTCTCGCTCCTCGGATGTTCCGTCAGCTGCAAGCTCGATCTCTGCACTGCTTTCCGCTTGCACAGAGAGCACCCTCGTTTCCCTTTTTGGGTCGATTAAAGCGTTTGATGAGGGGGACTGGCAGGAGCTCCGCTCGGACCCGTCTTCGCTCCTGCATCACACCACGTGACCTCTTCTATCTTTTTTTTAACCAGTTTTTAATCCACAATAGGACATTACCTCCTATCCCATGACTTTCTCATTTCCTCAGTCTTTCATGAGGTACTTTGTCAAATGCCTTTTGAAAATCCATATACATGATATCGACTGGGTCACCTTCCTGTACATGTCTATTCACCCCTTCAAAAAAATGTGCTAGATTGGTGAGGCAAGATTTCCCTTCACTAAATCCATGTTGGCTTTGTCTCATTAATGCATGCTTATGTGTATGCTCTATAATTTTGCATCCTTAGCAATGTACGAACTCCAAAACTGAATATGCTACTCCAAGTGGGGCCTCACCAACGACTTGTACAAGGGCATCAACACCTCCTTTCTTCTGCTGGTTATACCTCTCTATGTATGTAGCCTAACATCTTTCTGGCCGCAGCCACCGCCTTGTCACATTGTTTCCTCACTTTGAGATCCTCAGACACCATCACACCAAGGTCCTTTTCCTGAGCTGAGCCTTCCAGTCTTTCCCCTCTTATCTGGTACATCTCTTTTGGATTTCTGCACCCCAGGTGCATCAGTCTGCACTTGGTATTAGATTTTAACTCTCCAGAAGAATTATGCTAATCCAAATTAAATCTCACACTAACACACTCATACCACATATAATATGAAGTGAATGTGAAAAGTGTTCATTTCACTCATGCAGTTACTATTAAAATGAGATTGACTGAAAGAGAACCATCATCGCACTAATCAAGTTCTCCATGTATATGCAGTTAGCACAGAGCAATAACAATAACCACCCTAATAAAACATATATCGGCTAATAACTCTCAGCCCTAATGCATCTATTAACCTTATACAAATGCATGAAATAACCATGGAATTCTAGAACCGTCTTTACTTACTTCAATATCCAGAATAGTTCAAATGATAGATAGATGGCTATGAAGATCTTGAACCAACGATGAGTCCAACTTCAGACCTGTAAAGAACCCCTCAGTTAAGTCCCAAAGATCCAAATACACCCATGTGTAATACAGATCAAAAAAATGCCAAATTGTTCTTCTCCTTCATTTCTTCAACTCTGTCCTGAGTTTCATATACACTGCTTCATGAGGAAATATATATCCATTGGGTACTTCAATTGTGCGTCACCAGTGGCTCCAGTGGAATGTAAGGTACTTGTGTTAGCCCATAGGACTTTTTTTGAACTTATACCTCCTTACTCGCCTTCTTTGGCAGTTCCATATGTTCCAAATAGGTCCTTTATATCACTGAACGATAACAGGATGGTTATCCTCATACATCTTGAGCACGTTTAACATTGTGGCGACCAGGGATAATGCATTTTCTTGGTTGGCTCCAATACTTTGGAATAGACTACCGATAGCTCTATGGAAAGAGGTATCTTTGAAGAATTTTAAGAGTCAACTTAAAACATTAAATTTGGCATTTAATCTAGTAGACTAATGAGAACTGATATTTGCTGGATATGTCTGGTTAGAGTGATAGTATGTAGTGATTTCTTGGTCTTAGTTCAGACTTTTGAGTGGTATGCTTTACTATCTTACATTGAGTTCTTTTCTAATTTTCTGTGTTTTTAAGGTTATTGTAAACAGCGTTGATCTTTTGATTAGCTAAGCGTTATATTAAATTTTAATAAAAACATTAGACTGCCTGGTGGACTGCTTCTCAATGCTTCTGCAAATAGAACGCTGGATAGGGTCTCCGTGTCAGGGCTTCATTGGTGACATAAGCATCCTGCTGTCCTCAGAACACCTGCTATAGGTGAGTAACTCTGCTTTAATGCTACATTGGTCCCAGCAGAGAGTATAGTGACTAATGTACATTTGTCATTTTTAGCATTAACAAACAGAATTACTCGGTGTCCATAGTAACCAGCTATAGTGATGCAAAATTTTGGGATTATGAGAGAGGCCTGAGTGTTTCAGATGACTATATTTGCCCAGCAGATTGCAGTAGTTCAAGGTTTACCCCAATGTATGCAGGATCTTTCATAGAAAAATAGAAAATGGCAGCAGATAATTTATTTATGCATCTTTACCAATTACTGACCTCTGCAATCCTTTTTCAATTTCTGTATGCTTGTCCCATACTTTCTTGGTTTAGATACCATCCTCATCTCCACTACCTCTACAGAGTCTGATCACACATCCACCACCCTTTTCATGAAGGAATATATTTGGTTTTACTAGCGTTAGGTATTTTCAGACATACTTGGATCCTGTAATCCCATTTTTTAAAGAATTTTATTTATGAAATTTCATATATTATACATTCAGTAATCCAAATTGAATGACAGAAGTAGAATTAAAACAGGAAATATAGATATAAAGAGGAGATAACAATAAAATATTAGAAGGACCAAGAATAAGGTAAATCAATATAGGAAAAGAAGAAAAAAAGGTAGTATCTTAGATGCAATGGAGTGAATACAGCAGGATTAACTATGGGAACCGCCAAAACACATGGAGGGGCATTTTTGATATGACATCCAAGTCCAAAAATAAATGTGCATCTCAAAATGACCAGAAAAGCACTGGCATAATGGATTGTCAAGACATACATTTATTTTATTTATTTATTACATTTGTATCCCACGTTTTCCCGCATAGCTGTAGTCTCAATGTGGCTTACAGGTTCCGGAGAGGAGAGTACCAACTCCGGGAATATATACAAAGTGGAAAATAGAGTAACAGTAGGTGCAAGGAAGTTGATAAGGTTCAGGAAAAGAGAATACAACTCTGGGACGAATATATAGTAGCATATAGAGAAAAGTAATCCCAGTGAGGCTGATAAGTCTCCGGAGATGGGACTACAGCTTCTAGTAAGCAATACAGAGTAGGATAAGGGTAGAAGTACACTTAATTATAACTGGAGTGGTAAAATTTGTACAGTTTGAAGTAATAGGATTATGTGGAAGGGGTATTGTTCATAGATTGAAAGATGTGATGCATTGTTCATGAATTAGTTCGGGTCTCCTGGGTAGGCTTTCCGGAAGAGGTGAGTCTTGAGGTCTTTTCGAAATTTTAGATGGGTGTTCACAGTTTTGAACATTGAAATTTTCGAACATTGAAATACATATTTCAATGTTTGAAAATACCTCAAAAAAACCGTCCACAATAAAGACGCACCACAGAATGACGTAGACATAATCAGTTCTGTTTGCAAATGTAAAATAACCCTGGGAAAAAGTCTATATGTGGAAATGGTCCCGTGGTGACATAATGTCGTCTGCCGACATCAGGACGTCCCCTTCGTATATAACACATCTATATATGGTCCTGCACATGGAAGTGCATTTTCTATTCAGCCCAACATGTCTCTGAGAAGAGAGCCAAACTTGTTGGCAGAGGAGTCCCAGTTCCTTGTTACCCACCAGCAGCAGGAGGGAGGAGCAGGCGGTCCTGGCCCTAGCTGTCAGACTCCCCCTCCCCACTATTCAGCTACTCCTCAGCCTGCAGTTGACCATCCATCCACCCCCAGCCACCCATAGAGGAGGAGATATAGCTTGAGCAGATGGTGGTCTGTGGGAGGTTCTACATATATCACCCTAGGGGCCTAGGCTGGAGGTGGACATTTACACGGACATGCCCCTGCTGGAGGGAGAAGGATGAGGGGACAGAGAAAGCACCGGCTCAGGCAGCATCCTTTGCTGCCCTTAGAAGCTGCCCCCCTCCGTTGATACTGTAGCCACATCTGCAGATGACTACACCCTGGCGGTTGTGCTGGGCCAGATCCTGCTACAGGACACTGCCCAGCGTGGAGACATAAAGGCTGCAGGACTCAGAGGATCTGACACCTCTCTGTTTTATAGACAAAAGTTTTTGTTCTTTCATACACAGCTGTACAGTTCTATTCTGAAATATGTGTTATGCAATGGCATGCTGACAACTGCAGCTGTGGTCAGTAATAGCACCTAATGAGGAAGTTGGCCCAATCTCCGTTTGAAGGCCCTTCTGAATATCAGAAGGAGCCAGGAAAAGCCTAGTGCATACATAAAGACTTGGAGACTGGACTTCCCCACATCCAGAGTCCCTGTTTTAGTACCTGTATCTGGCACTGGGAGAAGTGGATCCAGCAGTCCCTATGGAATAGTTAGGAGTCCAGACACAAGGGGTTTCTTCAGTACGGCTGCAGGGTAGCTGAATAGTGCTGAGTTTGTCAACTGCCCTCCTCAAGTGGCTACCAAGGAATAAGGGGGTTCGATGGATGCAAGTTTCCCTTCCAGGTGAGTATCTTAAATGATTCCTGTATTGAGTCAGGACGGCTGGAGATGAAAAACCTAGGGCAGACTGCTACCTCAGACGTCCCATGTGGGACTTTATTATTATTATTTTAACATGATATTTATATTTATATCACACACAGTTCAATGTGGCTCACAATTCAAGAAAACTGGGCATTCACAGGAATAAAATAAAATAAAATCAGTCCCAGAAAGGAAGAAAAAATGGGTAGACCATATATTTCCTAAATAAAGAGGTCTTCACTAATTTTCAAAATTTTCTATAATTGATGATACGTTGAAACTTTCTGCTCAGTGTGTTGCTGCGGCTAAGAAAGCATAGAATGTTAGGTATTATTAGAAAAGGAATGGAAAATAAAAATGAGGGTGTTATAATGCGTTTGTATCGCTCCATGGTGCAACTGCACCTCGAATATTGTGTTCAATTCTTGTCGCCGCATCTCAAAAAAGATATAGTGGAATTAGAAAAGGTGCAGAGAAGGGCGACGAAAATGATAAAGGGGATGGGACGACTTTCCTATGAGGAAAGGCTATTGCGGCTAGGGCTCTTCCGCTTGGAGAAAAGGTGGCTGAGGGGAGATATGATAGAGGTCTATAAAATAATGAGTGGAGTTGAACGGGTAGATGTGAAGCGTCTGTTCACGCTTTCCAAAAATACTAGAACTAGGGGGCATGCGATAAAGCTACAATGTAGTAAATTTAAAATGAATCGCAGAAAAATTTTCTTCACTCAATGTGTAATTAAACTGTGGAATTCATTGTCAGAGAGTGTGGGTAAAGGCGGTTAGCTTAGCAGATTTTAAAAAAGGTTTGGATGGCTTCCTAAAGGAAAAGTCCATAGACTATTATTAAATGGACTTGGGGAAAATCTACTATTTCTGGGATAAGCAGTATAAAATGTTTTGTACTTTTTTGGGACCTTACCAGGGATTTGTGACCTGGATTGGCCACTGTTGGAAACAGGATGCTGGGCTTGATGGACCTTTGGTCTTTCCCAGTATGGCAATAATTATGTACTTATTATTCTGACCTCATATTGCACATGGCAACTCATTCTGTTATCTAGCAGCTTGGTATGCAAATATACTTGTAAAAAATTTCTTATACATAATTTTTTTTGAGAGTAGGGTAACCGAATATTAAAAACCCCTTTGTTTCAGGATCAGAATTTCTGGCTGACAAGTGAATAAGTGATGTCATATTACTAGGAGCAGAGCCATGCACAATTAAGAAAACCATAGAGTACAATTTAAACATAGTTCGCGTATGAGCTAGTAACCAGTGTAGTTGAAACAACAATGGTGAAACCTTCTCAAACTCTGACACTTTAAAAATCAACTGTGCTGTTGTATCTAATAATGTTTGAGTTTTCGTTACTATTATCTCTTTACAGCCCATATAGATGACGTTACAGTAGTCAATAAGCTAACATCAGTGTTTGTGCAATCAACCTGAATGCTTCTGGAGTGAAATTAGATCTAATCCTTTTCAATATCCATAGTACTCTAAGTACTTTAACAGCTATTGCTTGTGTTTTTGTATCTCAAATGTAAAGCATTTAGTAACATAGTAAGTGATGACAGATAAAAACCTGAAAGGTCCATCCAGTTTGCCCAACAGTCTCATTATCAATTCAAGATTAAAATCAACAATGAATGTGAGATTATATACTTGATCATGGTCTTTCTTTGGTGTTTCTGGGACATAGACCGTAGAAGTCTACCCACTCTGTCCTTATGTTCCAACTACTGGAGTTGCCGTCAAAGCCCACTCTGCATATCCAAATCTCTCGTGCCATTCGCAGGGCACAGACCAGCACTGTCCTCGCATTCCAAATTACAGGAGTCTCCGACGAAGCCCTCTCCAGTCAGAGTTGCCATCTAAGCACCACTTGACATACCATTAATTTTCTAATTAGAGATCCTCTGTGTTCATCCTATGCCTTTTTGAATTCTGCCACTGTTTTTCCGCCACTGTTTTTTTTTTCTCCACTAACCTGCTCGGAAGAGTATTCTGGCATCATCCACTCTCTATGTGAAAAAGAATTTTCTAACATTAGTCCTGAATCTACCACCCTGCAACTTTAATTCATGTCCTGTAGTTTTACCATTTGCTCTTGTCTGGAAAATATTTGTTTCTATATTAATATCTTTCAAGTATTTAAATGTCTGTATCATATCTCTCCTGTCCCTCTTCTCCTCTAGAGTATATATATTCAGGCCTTCCATTCTCTTCTCATACGTCTTTTGGCGCAAGCCCCGTACCATTTTTGTTGCCTTCCTCTGGACCATTTCAAGTCGTCTTAAGATACAGCCTCCAAAACTGAACACAATACTCCGTGGGACCTCACCAGCGACTTGTACAGGGGCATCAACACCTTCCTTCCTTCTGCTGGTTACACCTCTCTCTATATAGCCTACCATCCTTCTGGCTACAGCCAGCTTGTCACACTGTTTCGTTGCCTTCAGATCCTCAGATACTATCACCCCACGATCCCTCTCCCTGTGCATATCAGCCTCTCACCGCCTAACACCTCTTCCTTGGATTTCTACTCCGTAAGTGCATCACTTTGCACTTCTTTGCACTGAATTTTAATTGCCAAACATTAGACCATTTTTCAGATTTTGCAGATCCTTTTTCATGTTTTCCACTCCCTCCAGGTGTCCACTCTGTTACAAATCTTGGTATCTGCAAAAAAGCAAACCTTATTGTCTAACCCTTCAGCAATGTCGCTCACAAATATATTGAACAGAATCTGCACCAGCACCGATCCTTGAGGCAGTCCACTACTCACCTTTCCATCCACTGAGTGAATTCCATTAAGCACCACCCTCTTGTGTAGGTTTGTCAACCAGTTCCTAATCCTGTTCACTATCATTGAATATTACACCCAAAATTTTTAGAGAAGACTCTAAAGGAAGCTTAATTCCATCATTGGTTAATTCCTTCTCCTGTGTCACATTGAAAGGACTGTTAAACGACAAAACCTTTTTCTCAAGTTCAATTTTATGTAGAGGCCCACTCTTGCATATTCAGCCCTAACTTTATATTTAAAATTATATTTGAGAGTTCTCCCATGTAAGGATTGAACATTATATCACTGGTGGAAATTAATAGCCAAAAACCATGGTTGGACAACTTTCTTCCCAGAGATACTATCATAAGATTGAACAATATTGGTGAAATAGGTGATCTCTGAGGAACCCCACAGCCTGGATTCCAAGCTGTGGACAGTGTATCCTTCATTTCCACCTTATAACATCTGTTCATCATTAAACCATTCCAAGATAGTGCCAACAATACCATAATAATCCAAAATTGATGCTAAAACCTCTTGGTTCACCTAGTCAGATGCACTCGACATATCAAATTGCATAGAGTACCTTTTTTCCCATACTAATTTCCTGTCTAACATCTGCCAATAATGTCACCACTACTGTCACTGTGCTGTACCCACTCTGAAAACCCAATTGAGAATCTTGTAGCAAATAATAAGCTAATTGTTCTGTGACCAGACTAATACAGGTATATGGAGGCCACTGGCCTATAGTTAGACATAATACTCAATTGCAAAAAACAGCAGAAATTCTGGAGTTGCCTTTAATAACTTTTATTTATTTGTTACATTTGTACCCCACATTTTCCCACCTATTTGCAGGCTCAATGTGGCTTACATGGTACCATATCGGTGTTTGCCAATTCCGGTATGAACAAATACAAGGTGATGTTGTGGTAGAATAAGGTTCATGTGTGACAGACACATTAGGGGATCTTAGAGAGGGAGAGTTAAGTTATGTCCATTACGAGCTTTGGTTTTATTGTGTTGCAGATATTCAGGCTTTTATGTTGGGTCGGTGGGGTATACCTTTTTGAACAGGTTTGTTTTTAGTGATTTCCGGAAATTTAGGTGGTCATATGTTGTTTTTACGACTTTTGGCAGTGCGTTCCATAGTTGTGCGCTTAGATAGGAAAAGCTGGATGCATATGTTGATTTGTGTTTGATTCCTTTGCAGCTTGGGTAGTGGAGATTTAGGTATGTTAGAGCTGATCCTATTGTGCTTCTGGTGGGTAGGTCTATGAGGTCTGTCATATATCCCGGGGCTTCGCCGTAAATGATTTTATGAACCAGGGTGCAGATTGATTGGGAGCCAGTGCAATTTTTCTCAGAGGGGTTTGGTGCTTTCAAACCGCGTTTTTCCAAATATGAGCCTGGCTGCAGGACAGGTATCTAATAAACAATGAGATCTAGCATACTTCATTAGATTTAACCAAAGAAATTAGGGGGGGGGGGAACCTTACCCAATTTCTATCTGCAACAATGGCTTCCCTAGCGTAATCTAAATCCAGTGTGTAATCTTATGGTTCTAATGTTTGCATAGGTAATTCCTTCTGGCATGTACAATATTAGCCCTAAAAAATCTTGCCAGCGCCTCTGCTGATGGCATCTCTTCATTGGAAGCAATTAATTCTCTTGGGTTAGTCAAATTATTTACCAGTAAGTAAAGCTTCTTGATGTCCGTAAAATCATTACCCACATAGCTTGAATAATAATTCAATTTTACTTGTCTGATCTTTAGTTTATAAACATCTAATGCCTTCCACCAAACTGTCCTATAATTCTAAAGGCTTCCTACGCCAAGACCTTCTAGCTTTCTAAAATCTCTCTTAAGTTCCAGGTGATGAGTGTGTAGAAGCCCAGACGGAAGCCTGAATCCAGGAAGAGATCTTTAATCAGATGTATCCAGATCCAACGGAGAGCATGTTCACCAGAAAATCCTAGTTAACATGGACTTGTGCAGCAGCAGTGGATGGACTGGCAAATAGGTCATTCCATCAGGAAGCACTTTGTAGACATAGTGGATAGATACCACACTCGTTAGTGTCACTCGTACCCTACTGGGTGGAGGCCGCAGTGAAAGCCTGACCCAAAATGATGAGGAAGTGGCTTATATAATTAAAAAAAAAAAAAAATACTCTTTGCATGAATAGAAATGCAGAGACTTGCTTCCCAAATAAATAGTGGAGAATGTTTGTGAATTGTTATACTCAGGAGAGAGAGAAATTATGTATTAAAAAAAGAGAAATAGAAGAAATATTTCATGTTGTGTTGATTATGATCATGAAGATAACTGGTGTGAAAAATAACGAACATTCTCACGAGGAGGAGAATTTGTAAATCCCCTCTGAGGACAGAGGGAAAAATGATTTCCTTTAGAGAAAAGGAGAAAGGGAAATAATTTTTTCTTTAACTGGAGGGAGAGTGTGACCCCCCCCCCCCAAAAAAAAGTGACACTTCTTTAGGGCAGTGGGAGGGAGAATTTTTAAGGAGGCACTTCACTAAGGTAAAAAAACAGCCTGGTCTTGCCAGCCTGGGATTGCCAGCCTGGTGGGTGGACTTGGGAGGGGCCAGCCCTATTGGGCAGGGCCAGGTGCTAATAAAAGAAGTGGGTTTTGAGGAGGTGGTTGTCTTTGGCTGCCCACCTCCACCAAGTACCAAGGGGGAAGTCCTGGACGTAAGAAGGTGGACTTCTGTGACATCTAGTGGATGAAACCCCTGCCCACAGTGCAGAAGTCTGCCTGCGGGGGAGTTCCCAACTTGGGGACGAGAAGGAGTGCCGGGGGTTAAAGACACCCTGGGTAGGAGGACTGGGGGAGCCTTACTGGCAGGACATTTATTTGGTGCTTGGAGGAATCCTGATCTGTGACGAGACAGAACTGAAAGCTAAAACCATGCTGAAGATCAATGACTGTATTTCTTTTGGCAGTTTTGGAGGAGATTGTCTGAAGCTGCCCTGGTTATTTTTGAATGAGAGTGGACTTGAGTGCCCAGAGAAAAATTACCCTTCGGCTTACTGAGAATTGGCCCAGGCTTGGCCTTTGCTCAGCTCATCTGAAGTTCAATTATTTTGTGAGCCCGGGTACCTGACCCAGGGACCTTAGCCGGTGGCCTTGATTGAGGGGCAAGCCAGGGGGTTACACAAGCTTTGGTTTCTCCTCTCCCAGGGATGCTCTTACTTCCACTTCAAGGGCTGCATATCAGGTCTTCAGTTTGAGGGCAGGTGCAATCATGGTATCAGTCCTGTAGGGTCTTGTGATCTGAGTCCAGTTGTCCTTTCAGTACAGCTTCTTTTTTCCTACTGCTAGAAATCTTTGCATCATGAAGCATTTCATTGATGTATTTCTCATTTTGTGGGTGCTTCTCAACCTTGGCACCTCCTCTCTGTTCCTTCACTTCTTTCATGAGAGATTCAAGCTCCACACATCTCGCACATGTACATAAGTATTGCTGTACTGGGACAGACCAAAGGTCTATCAAGCCCAGCATCCTGTTTCCAACAGTAGCCAATCCAGGTCACAAATACCTGGCAAGATCCCCAAAAAAGAACAAAACATTTTATGCTGCTTATCTCAGAAATATTTTCCCCAAGTCCAATTTAATAATGGTCTATGGACTTTTCTTTTAGGAAGCCATCCAAACCTTTTTTTTTTTTTTTATGTTTCAATGGTTTTTTATTCAAGTTGTAACACATTAACCAATTAACATTCAATGTTCATAAACTTTTTATAACATGTCTTTCCTGGTTAAGCAATAATAACACTTCGTCGACTTCCCCCCCCTCCTCCCCCCCCACTCTCAACCAGTTAAATAACATCGGATTACCCGCCTAGATTATGTAACTTTAGCAGTAGTTAGATTCTAACATCATTGTACAATATACTTTTTCAGAAGATGGTTCAATTCTCTAACTCCCTTTTTCCTTTACTTCTTAACAGTTCAACTGCCCATCCCTCCCCCTTCCCTTCTCTCTGCATTATAAGTTCTCTTCCTGTGGTAATCACGGTCAACATTTCGGTCAGATATTCAATAAGTAACTTCTGGCCGCTGGGGTCATTGTGTCCCAAAAAGGGCTCCACCTTTGTTGAAATTTTTTCCCTTGTTCAGAGTCAAGCGGTGTTGCACCTAGTCTCTCCATGCGCACCAAGGCCAGCATGCGTGTGCGCCATTGTTGTTTCGTTGGGTATCTGTTTGTTAACCATTCCGCCAAAATGACTTGTTTTCCAGTTATTATCGATCTCTTCACAAATGCTTTATAGCCTTTTTTTAATGGTAGTCCAAGGTCCAGGCTTCCAAACAACATGGCCGGGTCATTCCTCCAAGTCTGCCCCCACATGCTGGAAACAGTTGTTGTTATCAGTGTCCAAAACTTCTGGATACCTGCGCATATCCAGAACATGTGGCCCAATGTTGCTCCACTCTGTCCACATTTTGGGCACTCCCCCCAAGGGGAGAGTCCCATATGGAACGCCTGTCTTGGTGGTATATATATGCGCAAGGCCATTTTATACTGCATTTCCCAATGTGAAGACCAATTTGTAGTTTTTCTAATCTCCAGTAAATGCTTTTTTAACAGTGTCTCTTGTACCGGTATCTGTAAATCCGTGGACCACCGTTGTGCCAATTTGTGGAATTCCAATTCCGGTGTTGTCTCTCGTATCTGCCGGTGATGGAACGACATGGGCACTCTCTGTTGCGATCCTAATGAAAACACTGATGATAATTCTTCCTGAACATCCTCCGTAAGAGAAGTCCATGGTAGAGTGGATACGTAATGGCTCAGCTGCATATAATAAAATTTGTCTTTATTTGGGATGTGGAATTCCTGTTGCAAGTCTGCAAATGACCTCATACGTCCTTCCCGGGTCACCACCTGCAGCAAATATATAATTCCTCTCTTTCGCCAGTTTTTAAAGACGGCGTACATCTGGCCAGGTGGAAAAGCTGAGTTGTCACATATTGACAGAAATGGTGTAACTTTTGCTGAGAAACTATATAAATTACATATCCATTTCCATGTTGTCTTTGCATTCCCCATAATTCCAGATAGTTGCAAAGCATATGGTATCCGCATTTCGGTCCCATGTAGAAAATTGCTGAAATGGGTCTTTGGTGTTAGTCCCAGCTCTAAACTTGTATTTGTATAGTCCTCGGTATTCCGATACCAGTCATTAATAGTTCTCATGCCTGCAGCTATGTTGAGATATTTCACATTTAGTAACCCCAGGCCTCCGTATTCTACTGGGATACTCAATATTGAGATGGGAAGCCGAGCCTTCTTGTTTTTCCAAAGAAACTTTTGTAACGTTGTATTATGAATACGTTCATCTTTTTTTTTAAAGATACTGGAATTGTTTGAAAGATATATGTCCATTTTGGTACTATTATCATATTATATAGGGCTATGCGTCCCAGCAGCGATATGGGAAGTTCAGTCCAGGCTTGTAGTTTTGTTTTACTTTCCGACATCAATCGTTGTATATTTAATCCATATAAATCTTCTAATCTAGCTGGGACACACACTCCCAAGTATTTAATGTGCGTGGTAGCCCATGTAAACGGCAGCGTTTGTTTCCAGTTATTACTACTAGACTCCACCACCTCCAGGGCTGATGACTTTGTTAAGTTCAGTTTAAAACCTGACAATTTGCCAAATATTTCTAGCTCTTCCAGCAATTTTCCTATAGATCTTAATGGTTCTTTCACCGTCAGCAATAAGTCATCCGCAAATGCCAATACTTTTACTTCTTTTTCTGCTACCTGGACTCCCATGATATCTTTCTGTGTCCTAAGTGCACATAGCAATGGTTCTATGGACAGTACAAACAATGCGGGTGAGAGGGGACATCCCTGTCTTGTGCCCCTCATTATATCAAACTCAGGCTCCTTTATGCCATTTACTAATACATTTGCCCCAGGGTTGCTATATAAGGTGCGTACAGCTTGTTGAAACCATCCTGTTATTCCCATTGCTGTTAGTGTATGAAATAGGTAGTCCCATCCCACCCGGTCAAAAGCCTTGTCAGCATCAAGGCTGACTACCACTGCCGGTGTTCCATTTTCCTGGCATGTTGCCATTGCCAGTAGCAAACGTCTAACGTTGTGTGTTGCCTGCCTTCCCCTAATGAACCCCACCTGATCTTTACCCACCAGCTTAGGTAAATATTGGGCCAATCTGGCAGCTAACATGCTTGCTAGTATTTTGATATCCACGTTCAATAACGAGATTGGCCTGTAATCTTCTGGTTTGTCTAAAGTTTTTCCGGGTTTCGGTATTAGAGTAATGAGGGCCCTGTTAGCGTACTGCGGAAATTGTCCTTTGTCTATAACCGTTTCGTAATAGGCCAGAAGTGCCATATAGGCCTCCGCCGGGAGGACTTTATAATACTCTCCCGTGTACCCATCAGGGCCAGGGGCAGAACGTAATTTCAGCCTCTTAATTGCTTGTTGTAGTTCTTTTAATGTTAGGGGTGCATTAAGGGTGTTAATTCCTTCCTGCGTCAGGGTCTTAAGTCCTACTTTCTGCAAATAGGTTTGTATTCCCTGTTCTGGTGTTGGAGTTGTAGCGCTATATAGGGAGGTAAAATATTCCGTGAAAAGTTGCCCAATTTCTTTTTGACTTGTGGTAAGTTTACCTGTGTTGTCTTTTAATGAGGCCACCGTTCGTGTCCCCCCCCCAATTTTTTATCACTTTCGCTAATAATCTGCCTGATTTATTACCATAACGGTGTAGTCTATATTTGTAGAACATGAGTGCTCTAGATTCAGTTTCATGAATTAGTGAGTTTAACGTGTTCTGTATTGTTTTCCATGTCTCTAGTGTTCCTGGTGAGGGGTGGTTTATGTGTGTGCTTTTAGCTTTACGTAGCTGCTTTTCTAGTTGCAATATACTAGCCGCCCGGCGTTTTTTCTTTGCGCTGCAGAATGCAATAATATCTCCTCTGAGAACTGCCTTAGAGGCCGACCAATACAATGTGGGATCTACTAGGGCATGCTCTCCATTATGTGTTCTATATTCTTCCCATCTGTCTACTAAGTACTTCCCTAGTTGCGGGTCTGTATGTAGATATGCAGGATATCTCCATCCTATTCCTCCCAACTTATCCACCGGGGCTTCCAGGTCTACCCAAACTGGGGCGTGGTCTGAAATTTCCTCTGGGCCTATCGATGTTGCTTTCACCATTGGGAATACGGAGTGTTCCATTAATATGTAGTCTAGCCTCGCTAACGTACTGTGGGCACGTGATCTGTGGGTGTAATCTCTTTCTCCCGGATGATATGTTCTCCAAACATCCACCAAATTCAATGTCTTAGCAAATCTCTGAAGTTCTCCAGCCCTCTGTCCTGAGTAATGAGCTGAATTTGGGTTGGAGGAATCCTCTTTAGGATCCCGAACTAAATTGAAGTCTCCCAGAACTATCAAATTTGAATTTTGTAAACATTTGTTCTCTAGAGAACCAAAAAATTTTGGATCGTGTTCGTTAGGACCATAAACCACCACCAACGAGATTTCTACTCCATGTAGCCATACTCTCAATGTTATGGTTCTCCCCCTCTCCCCTTTTTCTATCTTAGTTACTTTATATGTGAGCCCTTTCCTAAATAATATTGCTATTCCACCTTTCCTTCCCTTAGAGGCCACCGCGTAACACTCGCCCACCCAGTTCCTTTGTAACTTTGCGTGTTCTAGATCACTTAATCTCGTTTCTTGTAGGCAGGCTATGTCTGCTTTATGTCTTTTTAAGAATTGCAATATTTTATTTCTTTTTATGGGAGACGTTATGCCCCCCACGTTCCAGGTTATTATCCTCACTGGCGTGGCGATAGTCTGTGGGTGTTGTTTCTATCTTTCGAATTTCCTGTTATCTCGTTAGCTACGTGAAATTGACTTTTTTCTAAGTATTTTCTGTTTCTTTTTCTTTTAAGATCTTTCAAGTGTCTGGAGTTCATTCGTGTTGTGTCCCCTTGACTGTGCAGAGAGAACCCCCCCTTTCCCTCCCTTGTCCAACCCCCCTGTTCCAAATTCTCCCCTACCCCTCTAGTACCCTGCCTCATCTCCCTAGTTCCCTTAGTGAGATGAGTGTGACCCCGGATTCAGCCAGAGACCCCAGCCCCACATTTACTATAACTGTATGTATTCTTACTTCCATTCCCGTACTGTAGCATTGCTTTTTTATCCCAAAGACCATTTTGTTATTGTGCACTTAGGATCATTTCAATCTTCTTCTATTACCTTGTTTTCCTTCAGTTGCTTTCTGGCTTCTTGCACAGTTGTAAAAGTTTGCCATTTATCCTGATAGAAAACTTTTAGCTGGGCCGGGTACTGCAGAGCAAACTTTACTTTCTGATTTGCTAAGCTTGCACATAGTGGGTGAAACAGCTTCCGTTTTTCTTGTACCAGGGCTGAAAAGTCCTGGAATATTAAAACATTCTTGTCTTTGTATTTGAGGGTGTTTCTTTTAATTCTGAAGCCTTGGATGACTTCTATCTTATGCTTATAATTCAAAAGTTTTGCAATAATAACCCTCGGCCTGTTACGATCTGGCATCCTCCTGCCTACTCGGTGTGCCCTTTCAATCACAAAGGGGCCTATGGTATCCGTTATTGCAAGTTCGCTAGAAAGCCAGTTTTCTAGCCATGTGTCCAGATTCCGTTCCGGAAGACTTTCATCAAGTCCTACAATCCTAATGTTATTCCTGCGCGCTCTGTTTTCATAGTCGTCAAGTAAATCTTTTTGTTCTTTCAGTTGCTTGCGCAAGTTAGCAATGTCGGGTCCATACCCCCTCGTTTCATCTTCCGTTGCCGACACTCTGGCCTCTAGATCCCCCACGCGAATTGCTATGCCATCTAGCCTAGCTTGGTATGCTTCTAACTTGGCCGTTAATTCAGACCATTTTGGGGTCCATGCCTTTTCGATCGCCTGTGTCAGCTGAGCGAGTTGCGCCTCCGTGAACGCGGTTCCCGGCGGGACCTGATCGTCCGCCATCTTGGCGTCTCCGCTGTTCGCTTTAATTTTCTCTTTTTTTTGGCTTTTTTGCGCCATTCCTGTAGGTAAGGTGGTAAGGAACTTTTCCATATACCGATTTAGGTCTTTGGGGTTTTTTCTCTCTTTCGTTCAGCGGTATTGCAGAGCTGGGTGTCTCGGAGCTTCAGTAGCACTGCTCCTTATCTCATGACGTCACCGGAAGTCCCATCCAAACCTTTTTAAAACTCTAACTGCCTTTACCACATTTTCTGGCAACGCATTCCAGAGTTACAAAAGTACATAAGTATTGCCATACTGGGAAAGACAAAAGATCCATCAAGCCCAGCATCCTGTTTCCAACAGTGGCCAATCCAGGTCACAAATCCCTGGCAAGATCCTAAAAAAGTACAAAACATTCTATACTGCTTATCTCAGAAATAGTGGATTTTCCCCAAGTCTATTTAATAATGGTCTACGGACTTTTTCTTTAGGAAGACGTCTAAACCTTTTTAAAACTCCGCTAAGCTAATCGTCTTTACCACATTCTCTGGCAATGAATTCCAGAGTTTAATTACACGTTGAGTGAAGAAACATTTTCTGATTCGTTTTAAATTTACTACACTGTAGCTTCATGACATGCCTCCCTTGTCTTAGTATTTTTGGAAAGCATAAACAGACGCTTCACATCTATTTATTTAGATTTAGATTTTGCTCACACCTTTTTCAGTAGTAGCTCAAGGTGAGTTACATTCAGGTACTCTGGATATTTCTCTGTCCCAGGAGGGCTCACAATCTGTTTGTACTTTTTGTTCACTCATTATTTTATAGACCTCTATCATATCTCCCCTCAGCCACCTTTTCTCCAAGCTGAAGAGTCCTAGCCGCTTTAGCCTTTCCTCACAGGGAAGTCGTCCCATCCCCTTTATCATTTTCGTCGCCCTTCTCTGCACCTTTTCTAATTCCACTATCAGGCTTATTTTCGAAAGAGAAGGACGCCCATCTTTTGACACAAATTGGAAGATGGGTGTCCTTCTTACAGGGTCGCTCAAATCGGCATAATCAAAAGCCGATTTTGGACGTCCCCAACTGCTTTCCGTCATGGGGACGACCAAGGTTCACGGGGGCGTGTCGGAGGTATAGCGAAGACAGAACGTGGGTGTGCCTAACACATGGGCATCCTCATAATGTTGAAAATAAAAAGGGCATCCCTGTTGAGGACTTGGATGACTTTACCTGGTCCTGTTTTTCTTATGACCAAGGCACAAAAAGGTTCCCGAACTGACCATATGACCACCGGAGAGAATCGGGAATCACCTCCCCTTACTCACCCAGTGGTCACTAACCCCCTCCCACCCTAAAAAAAAATCTATAAAAATCTTTTCTGCCAGCCTCAAATGTCATACTCAGGTCCATCACAGCAGTATGCAGGTCCCCGGAGCAGTTTTAGTGAGTGCAGTGCACTTCAGGCAGGTGGACCCAGGCCCATCCCCCCCCCCTACGTGTTACACTTGTGGTGGTAAATGTGAGCCCTCCAAAACTCACCACAAACCCTACTGTACCCACATCTAGGTGCCCCCCTTCACCCATAAGGGCTATGGTAGTGGTGGGTAGTGGGTTTGGGGGGGGGGGGGCTCAGCACACAAGGTAAGGGAACTATGTTTCTGGGAGCAATTTCTGAAGTTCACTGCAGTGCCCCCTAGGGTGCCTGGTTGGTGTCCTGGCATGACAGGGGGACCAGTGCACTACGAATGTTGGCTCCTCCCACGACCAAAGGGCTTGCATTTGGTCGTTTCTGAGATGGGCGTCCTTAGTTTCCATTATCACTGAAAATCAGAAACAACCAAGTCTAGGGACGACCATCTCTAAGGACGACCTAAATGTCGAGATTTGGGCGTCTCCGACCATATTATCGAAACGAGAGATGGACTTCCATCTTGTTTCGATAATATGGGTTTCCCGCCCCTCCACTGGGACGTTTTGCGAGGACGTCCTCAGCAAAACTTGGGTGCCCCCTTCAATTATGCCCCTCCACATCTTTGTTGAGATACAGCGCCCAGAATTGAACACATTATTCGAGGTGCAGTCACACCATTGTGCGATGCAAAGGCATTATGTTTCAACAATTTTTATTGATGACATTAAAACGAAACAGTGCAAACATTAAAGATATACAGAATGCTCAGATTTAAAACACTCATTTGTGAATGTTACACCATGGGGTCTGTCATCAAGCATTTCCCCCACTTATCCCTTCCACCCCTTCTCATCTCACACTCTTCCTTGCCCTCTTGGTACACGTTCGACACTTTTATGTGCAATCACCTCATTTTTGTTTTCCACCGTGCAAGTCTTTTTCTGCCATCATCTACTATGTTACTATGTATTCCTTTCCTAATAATACCTAACATTCTATTTTCTTTCTTAGCCGCAGCAGCACACTGAGCAGAAGGTTTCAACGTATCATCAACGACGACACCTAGATCCCTTTCTTGGTCGGTAACTCCTAATGTGGAACCTTGCATGATGTAGCTATAATTCGGGTTCCTCTTTCCCACGTGCATTACTTTGCACTTGCTCACATTAAACGTCATCTGCTATTTAGATGCCCAGTCTCATAAGGTCCTCTTGTAATTTTTCACAATCCTCCCGCGATTTAACGACTTTGAATAACTTTGTGTCATCAGCAAATTTAATTACCTCACTAGTTACTCCCATCTCTAGGTCATTTATAAATATGTTAAAAAGCAGCGCTCCCAGCACAGACCCCTGGGGAACCCCACTAACTACCCTTCTCCATTGAGAATACTGACCATTTAACCCTACTCTCTGTTTTCTATCTTTTAGCCGGTTTTGAATCCACAATAGAACACTACCTCCTATCCCATGACTCTCCAATTTCCTCTGGAGTCTTTCATGAGGTACTTTGTCAAACGCCTTCTGAGTTGAATTATCATCAAGGAGTTGAATTACACGTTGAGTGAAGAAAAGGTTTCTCCGATTCGTTTAAAATTTACTACTTTGTAGCTTCATCGCATGCCCCCTAGTCCTAGTATTTTTGGAAAGTGTAAACAGATGCTTCACGTCTACCTGTTTCACTCCACTCATTATTTTATAGACCTCTATAATATCTCCCCTCAGCGGTCTTTTCTCCCAGCTGAAGAGCCCCAGCCGCTTTAGCGTTTCCTCATAGGGAAGTAGTCCCATCCCCTTTATCATTTTCGTTGCCCTTCTCTACACCTTTTCTAATTCCACGATATCTTTTTTGAGATGCGGTGACTAGAATTGAACACAATATTCGAGGTGCAGTTGCACCATGGAGCAATTATAATGTCCTCATTTTTGTTTTCCATTCGTTTCATAATAATACCTAACATTCTATTTGCTTTCTTAGCCGCTGCAGCACACTGAGCAGAAAGTTTCAACATATCAACAGTGACACCTAGATCCCTTTCTAGTTGGGTGACTCCTAACGTGGAACCTTGCATGACATAGCTATAATTTGGGTTCCTCTTTCCCACATGCATCACTTTGCACTTGCTTACATTAAATGTCATCTGCTATTTTAGACGCCCAGTCTCGTAAGGTCCTCTTGTAATTTTTCACAGTCCTCCTGCGATTTAACTACTTGGAATAACTTTGTGTCTTCAGCAAATTTAATTACCTTACTAGTTACCCCCATTTCTAGGTCATTTATAAATATGTTAAAAAGCAGCGGTCCTAGCACAGACCCCTGGGGAACTCCACTAACTACCCTTCTCCATTGAGAATACTGACCATTTAACCCTACTGTCTGGTTTCTATCTTTTAGCCAGTTTTTAATCCACAATAGAACACTACCTCCTATCCCATGACTCTCCAATTTCCTCTGAAAATCCAGATACACAATATCAACTGATTCGCCTTTATCCACATGTTTGATCACCCCTTCAAAGAAATACAATACATTGGTGAGTCAAGATTTCCCTTCACTAAATCCATGTTGGCTTTGTCTCATTAATCCATGCTTTTGAATATGCTTTGTAACTTTATTCTTTACAATAGTCTCTACCATTTTGCCCGGCACCGACGTAAGTACGTACTGGTCTATATTTTCCTGGATCTCCCCTGGACCCTTAAAAAAAAAAAAATCGGTGTTACATTGGCTACCCTCCAATCTTTCGGTACCACTCTTGATTTTAAGGATAAATTACATATTACTAACAACAGTTCTGCAAGTTCATTTTCTATCAGTACTCTGGGATGAATACTATCCGGTCCAGGAGATTTGCTACTCTTCAATTCGTCAAATTGCCCCATTACATCCTCTAGGTCTATAGAGATTTCATTCAGTTTCTCCGACTCGTCAGCTTTGAACACCATTTTTGGCACCGGTATCTCTCCCAAATCTTCCTCAGTGAAGATCAAAGCAAAGAATTCATTTATCTCTCTGCTATGGCTTTGTCTTCCCTGATCGCCCCTTTTACCCCTTGGTCATCTAGTGTTCTAACCGATTCTTTTGCTGGCTTCCTGCTTTTAATATACCTAAATTTTTTTTTACTATCCAGCTTATTTTCTTTTTTTATTTATTTATTTATTTATTTATCATTTCTTACACGATTAACATGCAATTGAAACACATTGTATGACTTGGATAGAAAAAAACCAAAAAAACGAAAACATTTGTTAAGTTCTGAAATTTTGGGTGCATATACTGAACCCATTAGGAAAAACAAGTTATACAATTCTTTAGACCACAATTAAAATTAAGGGGGGGGGGAGTGATTTAGATAATAGATCATAAGGAAAAAAAAACAAACCAAAGTATATGGCCTTAATATATTCCCTTATATCTTTAATAATCAGGTGACATCATTACTTACTCTTTAGGTCTAATGGCTACTTTTTTCATTTCCTAAAATGCTTTAAGATGTTCTGGCTCAAAAAAAAGTATATTTTATACCCATATATTTAATCAGACATTTACATGGGTATGCAAGCAAATATGTTGCTCCCAAAGCTCAGGTCTCCTCTCTATACAACAAGAGTTTTTTCCTTCTATCTTGAGTTGTTTTACAGACATCGGGATATACCCATACTCTTTGACCACAAAAAGTTTTCAAGGAATTCTTAAAATATAGTTTCAGCACTGAATTCAAATCCTGTTCGAAAACAAATGAAACCAAAAGAGTTCTACGTTGTTCTATTTCAGATAGAGATGTTTCTAATATTAACGATATAGCCAACAGATCCCGTGGGTTTTGTTGATCAGAAGGTAAATTCCTTGAATTAACAATTTTATTACCGCTATCACCAGGCTCAGCTTGCTGTGGAATTGGTAAATAATAAGTTTTGTTTAAAGGAGGAATAGCTGAATCCGGATACAGCAGAATTTCTTGTAGGTATTTTTTGAATAGTTCAGTAGAACTCAGTTCTTTAATCCATGGAAAATTTAGGAGGTCACGTGACGCCATGTACCGGAGCGGTCGATGTTAGACTAGCTCCAGGTACCTCCTTGCAATTCCCGCCGAATCAACTTCTAAAAACGACGTGAACCTATACATTTGTCAGCGGAAGGCTGCCACATTAAGATACCGCTGTCGAAAGAGAGATTGTAGACAACTATGGCGACGAAATCGCTAAAAAAAGACAGAGACAAGAGCAAAGCGCTGGAGGACAAAATGGCGGCCCCAGCAAGCCCGCCAATCTCTGCAGTCGGGTTGGCGTGGGCGGCGGAGATCGTGGGAGAGGTAACGACCGCGATGGAGGCGATCCTAGCTAAAAAATTAGAAGGCTTAAATTCAAAGTTGGAGGGATTAGAACACCATATGGCGCAACTGAGTCAAGACCTTGTAGCACACCAACAACGCACAGGGGCCCTGGAAGACCGAACAGGAGTCGTGGAAGAAAAATGTGCCAAACTTCAAAAGCTGGTAGAAGAACAAGCTGAGAAACTCGAGGATCTAGAAAATAGATCCTGATGTAATAACTTACGCTTCGTTGGGCTCCCAGAAGAAATCAGCAACAAAGATCTACGTGCTTTTCTTGAAACATGGCTGATGAAAGAACTGAAATTGAACACAGAGATGGGCCCTTTGCAAATTGAGAGAGCGCACCGAATGGGGATACAAAGATCGGGTGATGCCAGACCCAGAATAGTTATCTGCCGTCTCCTTAACTTTGCCCAAAAAACAGCGATACTGCAAGCTATGAGAGGAGGTATGGCTCTTAGACATAGGAGCCAACTTTTTAAAATTATTGGGGGTGCTAAGCCCAATGGAAATAACCCCTCCCTGGACACATACAAGGAATTTTCTCAATATTGGGGGTGCTCAAGCACCCACAGCACCCACATAGTCGGCTCCAGTGCTCTTAGATATAACAATCAAAAAATTCTTTGCTTCCAGGACTATTCGGCGGCAGTTGCAGCGAAGAGAAGGAGCTTTTCACCAATTTGCTCCCAACTGGTCCAACATAAGGTTAAATTTGCCTTGCTTCATCCAGCGAAATTACGGGTAACCCATCAGTCCACTACGAAAACCTATGAAACAGCACAAGCAGCGCAAGACTTTGTTAAACAGCTGCTGCAGACGGGAGATGAATAAGGAAGCTGAAGGAATAAGCTACAATTGAAAATCACCCACTGAAATGTAAAAAGTTACTTTGGCATGGCGGTAAGCGGAGGACAATTGTAATACACAAAACAACTCAAACAAGCCTAAAAATGCGGGCTGCTGATGACTCCAGGGCAAAAGACTCGAGGAGCACTACCAGGCAGATCATCTAATAGGAGCTAATTTGGTGTTACAGATCAATAGGCAATGGAGAAGCCATCTAAAACTTTGTAGACTTGATGTCTTCAGCTATACTGTCCCAGCGGGAGGGTTTTGCTGTATGTAAGAGCAAGTTTGGACATATATGAAGAGACAGCATACTAATATGGAGGCAACGGGGAGCTGCAAGAGGGAAAGAGCTTGTTATAAGAGGATTACGGATTACAAGAAACAAATGCGTCTGGCTTGAAGAATATCCACAGTACAAATGGCTTAATTGACAGAACTAAGACGACAGAGTAAATGATGATTGCCCCAGCAGTTGTGATGAGCACAAGGGAGGAGAAACACACTGTTAAAGTTGGGAGACAACCTTACGTAAGAAGATATGACAACAAGCGGAAGAGAGCTGAGATAAATGTTTTTCTTGCTCCCATATTTCATTGTGGTTTTACAGAACTGGTAGAATAACTTAAAAATGTTTGAAATAGTAGATCTGTTTGACAGTTATAGAAATTTTAAGAAGGTTCACATGATTTGTTAAAATTTACGGGATAACATATGAGAAAATCTTAAACTTTAAAATTGGGGAATAGGGAGATAATGGGATTATATAAAAAACCTTTACATACAAATATGAGAACACAAATTAATGTTTAAGAGATGGGAAATAGCAAGGGGGGGGTCACACGTGACTGGTTCCTCGGAGGGGAAGTAGGAGGGAAGACAAAGGGGGAGGGGGATATGGGAGGAGAAGGGGGGGTTTCAAGGGAATGGGATGCAGACGCTAGCAGGAAGGAAAACTCAAGGGAAAAATTGGAGCATTACAGAGGTAAAGAGTAATAAGAAAACATCAACCCAAGGGAGGAATTGGTACAAACAGCACATTGAAGTAGCTGAGGGAGGCCATGGGCTGGGGTGGCCTCTGTCAGAAGATAAAAGGTTTCAATGGCAAATAGGATGTTTCTATGTCCCTTAAATGATTAAAATAGTAACATGGAATGTGGGTGGTATTAACTCACCCATTAAAAGATCAAAAATCTTGAAATATCTGCAAAGAATTCACGTAGACATAGCCCTTTTACAAGAAACACATCTCTCAGATAAGGAACATGAAAAACTGGCCAGATGGTGGGTAGGAAATTGTGTAGCCTCACCAACTAAGGGGAAAAAGGGAGGAGTAGCCATCTTAATCAGGAAAGGGCTGGTGACAGAATTGAGTGATGTAACTAAAGATCAAGAGGGGCGATATATTTTTGGTAAGGCAATAATAGCAAGACAGCAGGTACTATTAGGCAGTATATATGCCCCGAATCAGTTTGAGGCTCCATTTTATAAAAGCCTGGTGGATACACTTACTAAGGTAGATCCCATCCCAATGGTGCTAGGAGGGGACTTTAATATGGTGTGTGACCCAGAAATGGACAAGTCTCAGCCCCCTCCCAAGTTACGGCATTGGCCCTCGAAAGTGCTGCCCAATCTCTGCACTGTATTGGATCTGCTAGATGTATGGAGAGTATCACATCCGCAGGATAGGGACTATACTCACATGTCAAGGGCGCACAATACTCAATCGAGGATAGATTACATATTGATGTCCCGATCACTGATGGGAGGGGTTAGAGAGGCGAGAATAGGACCTTACGCCATTTCAGATCACGCAGAAGTTTGGGTGAACTGGCAGCCATTGGGGATGGAGGAAAAAATGCGCTAGTGGTCTTTTCCGAGCTATCTAGTTAAAGATATGGGTTTCAAAGAGAGACTGCTAGCTGTTTGGACTGAATATAAAGCCAGCAACGAATATTCAGTTGAGAGTGCCTCCTCTTACTGGGAAGCAGCCAAGGCTGTTATGAGAGGAGAAATGATCAGTTATATCAGTCACTACAAAAAAGCTAGGGATAAAGAGATTTTGAGATTAGAGGCCCATATACATAGCTTACGGAGAAGACTCGGAGAAAACCCAAACGTTCATACTAGGAAGGAGCTTCTAGGGGCACAGGTGACTTTAAACACATTAATTCATGAACGTGAGGTGAAATCACAAACCTACTATAAATTCCAATTATATAAATTTGGGGGCAAAGGCGGGAAGATGGCGCGACTGATAGCTCGGAAACAGGCCAATCGCATAGTAGCAGCCTTGAAAGATCAGACAGGTAAACTTTGCCATTCAGACTCTGAGGTTCGAGATATTTTTCAAAACTTTTATCAGCAATTATATGCAGAGAGGGATGATTCTGGCCTGGAGAGTACTTTATATTTGGACAATCTGGATTCTCCGAGACTGACTGATAGGGAGAGAGAACAGCTTAATGCCCCTATATCTATTGATGAGGTGGGATGGGCCATTGGAAGCAGTCAATCAGGGAAAACACCTGGGCCGGATGGTTTAAAGATAGAGTTTTATAAATTGATGGGAGAGGCTATTTTACCACCGATGGTTGAAGCCTATAATGAATGGGTAGAGAAAGGGTCACTACCAGACCAACTGAATATAGCACATATAATATTAATTCCGAAGCCTAAAAGAGATGTCACTTTGCCTGAGTCTTATAGACCCATATCACTTTTGAACTGTGAAGTTAAAATTTTCGCAAAGATACTGGCAAACAGAATGAGTCGGGTGTTACCAAGAATTGTGCACGAAGCCCAGGTGGGCTTTGTTAAAGGCCGAGCGGTATCTAAGAATCTTAGACGAATTTTACTCTCTTTGGAACAGATTGGTAGGGCAAATAAATCAGCACTCACAGTAAGCTTTGATGCAGAAAAAGCTTTCGACCGTGTAAGATGGGATTTTCTGTTTACAGTGTTGGAAAAATATGGATTCGACGGATGGTTTTTGGGATCGGTTAAATCACTGTATTCTTCACCAAAAGCGAGAGTGATGGTGAATGGTAACTGCTCAGAAAAAGTGGGGATAGAGAGGGGCACTCGTCAAGGTTGCCCCTTGTCGTCGTTATTGTTCGCACTATATTTGGATCCATTGATAAGAGAGGTATATTCCAATGCAGACATTCATGGTGTAACTTTGGGTACGGTAATGTTCAAATTGGCAGCCTTCGCTGATGATTTATTAGTTGTGATCACGAGGCCAGAGACATCATTGCCAACTTTTAGAGGTATTTCAAGAATTCGGGGATTTCTCTGGTCTCAAATTAAATCTAGAGAAATCAGAGGCATTGGCTAATGATGAAGCGATTAATAGAAATTGGCCTGGGACCTTCCCATTGCGGTGGGCAGGTGGACACTTCCGTTATTTAGGTATTTTGTTATCCATGAAGACTAGGGACCTTTATAAACTTAATATACAACAACTACTGGCGCAAACCAAACAGCAGCTGGAAAAATGGGAAGCATTGCCGCTCTCCCTGATAGGTCGGTTGGGGCTCATACGTATGGTCATTCTCCCTCGCTGGTTATACGTCATGCAAACCCTCCCCCTTCGGCTGTTGAATAAAGACCTGGCGAATTTCTACCGACTGGTAATGAGATTCTGCTGGGCGAATAAAAAGGCGAAACTTAAATTCCAGCTGTTGTGGGGGGGCTGGTCACAGGGGGGACTAGGCTTGCCTAATGTGAAACTATATAATATGGCATGTTTACTGCGACCTATTAGAGACTGGCTTTTTGAATCGAATAAATATACCCCCCTAGAAATGGAAGAGGCATTTTATGCTCCCTATCACTTGGTGACATTGTTGCAGGTGGAGCGATCTTTGATCCCTAGATATCTAATCCAAAGTCTGTTGTTGATGCCGCTACGTGACGCGTGGCAGTTCTTGGGGAACTGTTTGAAAGTGGATACTGGAATCACGGAATTAATGACTATTAGGGGGAATCCTAAGTTTGTGTCAGGCTTGGAGAATCCAGTTTTTAAAAGATGGGAGGAAAGAGGAATAACTTGTTTGGACGATGTAATTGGAGGCGAGGGACAGATAAAACTGCAAGAGCAAATATTGGGTAATGAGTCGCTGCAATGGGGGGACACTTTTGCTTATTGCCAATTGAAGCATTATATAAATTCTTTAGATGGGGAGAAACTGAGACAAAAATCGGGGTCTAGGTTGAAAGAATTCTTTGAGGAAATTTCGGACACCGAACCATCCATCTCTGATGTTTATAAGGCATTAGGGTCAGTGGGGATGACTAAAGATTTGACAACAGTTAAAGAGCGGTGGGAGAAAGATTTGGGAATAGGCCTCTCCAACTGGGATATAAACAGACAAGTGAAAGGTATTGCAAACTTAGTTAGTGGAGCCTATTATCGGGAATGTGCTTTTCGAGTACTTCATAGGGCTTACTTCACACAAGTACAATTGGCAAAATTTGGGGGAGCACAAAATTCAATATGCGTACGATGTAAAAATGCAGAAAACAAATTTTACCATGCATTTTGGAGTTGTGAAACCATACAGGTCTTCTTGTCCAGAGTAGCCACTTATCTGTCCAATTTGCTGTCTTGTGAAGTAGTAGGAACCCCCTCACAGATGTTATTGGATATATATGGGTCGTTCAGAGGAAATACCTCAGAGGAAACATTACTTTTTCGTAAAGGGTGTCTGCTAGCAAAGAAATGTATATTGCAAAACTGGACTTCAGAGGCAGTACCAGAATTTTGGCACTGGCGGAACATGGTGCACCAGCTGCTGATGTGGGAGGCAAGAGAAGCCAGAGGATCCCCAAAACGAAAAACTCAGTTCTTGAAGATCTGGGGAAAATATATAGATACCTTATCAGCTAAGGATAAGAGCTTTGTGCTTAATGTGCTGTAAACACTATATTGACACTGAATGCAGGGCAATCTCTTTTTCAAGATGATTATGAGTTTTCCATGGGGGAGGGAGGGAATAGGAGGGTTAGCGGAGGGGAAAGTTTTTTTTGGGGGGGGGGGGGGATGGGAGAAAGGGAATAAATACGAGAAAACAGTAGACCCGTACTGTTGGATGTATGAATAGAATGGAGTTTCATGACTGGTTGTATATGTTGAATATCTGTTGTTGATAAAAGTGTACACTGTTTTCAATAAAAACCGTTGAAACATAATCCATGGAAAATTTAATATTCTTAAATTCAGTCTTCTGTTGAAATTTTCAATTTGTTCTATTTTTCTATGTATAGTCATTTTATCTGTTATCAAAGATTCAGTCACTGTTTTTAATGATTTTACTTCTTGCTGAAACTGTTCAATTTGAAGGGCTGTCTCCTGCTTAGTCTTTTCTAAAGAAGAAGTCAATGAATCAATTTTACTCACTAGCTGAGAGGTATCCCGAGCAGATTTTAATACAGTCTGATTCAAGCCCTGAAGTGCCTTCTATATCGCCTGTAGGGTAATCTCCGCGGGAGGAGATTCCTCCAAAGTTGTTTCCTCAGTGCTCCAGGCAGGGTTAATGCCATCCGAGGTTTGGCCTTTGATGACTTCCGTACTGGCCTGAACCTCCTCACTCTGCCCCATGAGCGCGGGACACGGAGGTCGATTATCTGGCGGCGAAAGAGATGTTTCTAACTCTGAAAGGGCCATAGCTCCTCCTACGGCCCTCAAATCGGATTCGCTCGTCTTTGCAATGGGAATAGGTGTTGCAAATCGATCTAGTGTTTGTTGGGACGGGGAGGAAGTTCGTGCCTTTGGCGTCTGGCATTTCACTATCCCCTTCCTTTTAGTATGAGGCATATTCCCAGCAGAAAAGGTAAGTGTAGAAAAAAGGTTTCCAACAACTTCACCACGATCGATCAGCACAAACGCTCAGGCCGCCATCTTGACACGCCCCCCTGATCATTCCCAGCTTATTTTCTAAAGAGAAAGACGCCCATATTTCGACCCAAATCCGGGAGATGGGCATCCGTTTCCTGTGGGCGCCCAAATCGGTATAATCAAAACCCAATTTTTGGCGTCCTCAACTGCAGTCTGTCACGGAGACGAACAAAGATCACGGGGGCGTGTCGGAGGCGTGGTGAAGGCGGGACTGGGGCGTGGTTATCGGCCGAGGAGAGATGGGCGTCTTTAGCTGATAATCGAAACAAGAAGGGCGTTTTTGACGAGAATTTGGTCCGCTTTATTTGGACCCTTTTTTTCAGGTCCAAGTCCCCAAAAAGTGCCCCAACTGACCAGATGACCACCGGAAGGAATTGGGGATGACCTCCCCTGACTCCCCCAGTGGTTACTAACCCCCTCCCACCAAAAAAAAACACTTTACAAACTTTTTTTCCCAGCTTGTATGCCAGCCTCAAATGCCGTACCCACCTCCATGACAGCAGAATGTGTTCTATCTTCTGACAGCTTTCCCTGGTTCTGATGTGGGTCTCGGGGTGAGTGTGACACCTTTTCTGTTAAGGGCACTGCAGAGTCACATCAGCAATGCATTGTGGTGGGTGTAGGGTATTGGACTCCGTGATTCTACTAGCTTGTGTTAAATGCTCACGATGTTGGTAGTTGGTAGGCTCTACTCCCATGGTGCTTTTCCCTCTGCTTACTGGGTCAGAGTGTGCCCTGTTTTGTTTCCGGTAGTCCATGAGGTAGTGGCCCTTTGTGTAAGACACTTTTAGATCCCTTTCATGTGTTAGCCACGTTACAGCACTTAGTTCTTACCTTGAATGTTGCTGAAAGAGGGCATTGTACACCATTCTGCCAGCTCGGACCTACTGCTAATCTCAGTACCAGCGAGACTCATTGCCAGTGGGGCACAACCTCTGATCTGCAGTTAACTATGAGTAAAGGACTTTTTCAGCAAGATTAGTCTTCAGGTGTGAACTGCTGTGCCAAGGTTATGCATCAGCAACAAGTCCTGTCCCTGGAGCACTTTTAGTGGGTACTGCAGTGCAATTCAGGCAGGCAGACCCAGGCCCATCCCCCCCCACCCGTAACACTTGTGGTGGTAAATGGGAGGCCTCTAAAACCCACTGTACCCACATGTAGTTGCCCCCTTCACCCCTAAGAGCTATGGTAGTGTTGTACATTTGTCCCTCCCATGACCAAATGGCTTGGATTGGGACGTTTCTGAGCTGGGCGTTTTGAGTTTCCATTATCGCAAAAAAAAACCAAAAAAAAACGCCCATCTCAGAAGGGACCAAATCCATGGCATTTGGTCTGTCCAAACCGTATTTTCAAAACGAAAGATGGACGCCCATCTTTTTCAATAATACGGTCTGTCGCGCCTCCTCACATACCTGTTTTCGGACATAGACGCCCATGGAGATGGATGTTCGATTATGCCCCTCTATGTATTTTTGCCTCCAATGCAATCTTTTTTTCAAAGTCCCTCTTTGCCTTCCTTATCAGTGCTTTGCATTTGACTTGACATTCCTTATGCTGTTCCTTATTATTTTTCAGTCGGTTCCTTCTTCCATTTTCGGAAGGATTTTCTTTTAGCTCTAATACCTTCCTTCACCTCACATTTTAACATGCTGGCTGTCGTTTGGTCTTCCGACCTCCTTTTTTAATACACAGAATATATTTGGCCTGGTCTTCCAGGATGGTGTTTTTGAACAGAGTCCACGCCTGATGTAAATTTTTGACCCTTGAAGCAGCTCCGCTAAGTTATTTTTCACCATTCTTCTCATTTTATCATAGTCTCCTTTTTGAAAGTTAAACGCTAATGTATTAGATTTACTTCAAAGCTAATATCAAATTTGATCATATTATGATCACTGTTATCAAGCGACTCCAGCACCATTACCTTCCACACCAGATCATGCACTCCACTAAGGACTAGGTCTAGAATTTTTTCTTCTCTCTTTGGCTCTTGTACCAGCTGCTCCATAAAGCAGTCCTTCATTTCGTCAAGGAATTTTACCTCCCTAGCATGCCCCGATGTTACATTTACCCAGTCAATATTGGGGTTATTGAAATCACCCATTATTATTGTGTTGCCCAGTTTGTTTGCTTTCTTAATTTCCTTTAACATTTCTACATTTGTTTGTTCATCCTGGCCAGGCGGACGGTAGTACACTCCTATCACTATCCTTTTCCCCTTTACACATGGAATTTCAATCCATAGGGATTCCAAGATGTGTTTTATTTCCTGCAGAATTTTCAATCTATTTGATTCAAGGCCTTCCTTAACATACAATGCTACCCCACCAATTCGATCCACCCTATCACTGTGATATAATTTGTACCCCGGTGTGACAGTGTCCCACTGGTTATCCTCCTTGCACCAGGTCTCAGAGATTCCTGTTATATCTAATTTTTCATTTAGTGCAATATATTCTAACTCTCCCATCTTATTTCTTCGGCTCCTGGCATTCGCATATAGACATTTCAAACTGTTTGTTGTGCCTATTTACATCATGCTCATTACTTGACAGTATTAAATTGCAATCTTTTGTCTGATTTTTATTTAAGGACACCTGATCCACTACGGTCTCTTTTGCAACCTTACGATCGGGATACCCTATCTTCCCTGTTTTGGTGATATCTTTGAAAGATTCCTTATCCCGAACCATGCGCTTTTGAGCGACTGTCGGCCTTCCCCCAGTTTCTAGTTTAAAAGCTGCTCTATCTCCTTTTTTTTTTTTTTTTTTTAATTTTTTATTTATTTATAACTAACAGGTGTGCAAAAGCATACAGTGGCAAAAACAAGGTTTACTATAACTGAAGCTAAAACGCTTAGAAATACCACCCCATTAAAAAAAAAAACAACAAACAACCTCTAAAGTGCAAGAACAGAGAACGCCGTTTTAAAGAGGCACCAATAGAGGGAATGCAAACTTCCAAATGGGAAGAGCAGCTGCGGATGTTTATCATTATACCTCTTAATTGAAATGAGGATGCACAAAACACAGAGCAGCTGGGGATGCCCATAGTTCCCTACCTATAATCGAAATTAGGACGCCCAAATCGTAGAAGCAGCTGGGGATGTTTAGGGATTTTGTCGATAATCAAAATTAGGATGCCCATCTCGGGGACGCCCACCTCATTCTCACATGGGGCGTCCCTGAGAGTGTATTTAAGTGCCCTTCTCTGTATTTTCGATTCTTTGCATCGCATTGGTACAATGGCACCAAAGCAAGCACCCACCCGCAAGGGTAATTTCACCGATGCAGAAGTTGAACTGCTGGTTCAAGAAATACAGAGGAGGCACATGCATCTCTTTGCTCCCATGGGCCGGAGGCTAGCTGCTACATCGAAGCAAAGAGAATGGGAGGCAGTAAGGGACCGACTCAACGCGGTCTTCCACTGTGGCAGGGATGTGGAAGACTGCAATCGAAAGTGGTGCCGGCTGAGGCGTGATGTCAGGACGAAGGCTGGTGCCAACCCCTCAGCAGATGACACCACTAACTTGACACCCATCGAGCGCATCATTCATGGGCTCTTGCCCCAGGAGGAGATCCATGGCATTGGGTCCCTTGACACATCAGCACAGCCTGAGGTCTCAGGTAGGTTGACCATTAGGAAGCTGGGGTATCTGTTGTGCTGTACTACACTCTGTTTTACACAAGTGGGGGACAGTGTGGTGGTCCTCAGTAGGGAAAGGGGGGAGAACACCACATGCAATGCAAATCATTATTCATTACAGACCATGACACGGGGAGGGTTTCCAGCAATGTAAATAATATATTTAAAATATAAATAAAATTAATAAAATGTGTGTGTAGGTTAGCACTGTTTTACAGCTTGGGGGGCCTTCCTCATCACCAAACTCTGCATATCTCCTTCCCACATCTCTGTGCTGTAGCCACTGTGTTCTCTGCACTCCTTCCACAGTTCTATGTCTGCCCACCTGCCTGTGTGGCTCTCTTGCACATCAGTCCCTGTAGTACACTGCGCTCCTTGTCTCCAGCTCTGTACCATGTACAGTGCCATCTATGGCTTGCCTGCTAATCCCATTCCTTACCATCTCTTTGCTGGGTCTTTGCCTGTGGGGCTATGTATTTGAATGCTGAAAAACAAAAGTGGGTTATTTTGATTCTCCGAGGACAAGCAGGCTGCTTGTTCTCACTGATGGGTGACGTCCACGGCAGCCCCTCCAATCGGAATCTTCACTAGCTTGCTAGCCCTCGCGTGCCGATGCGCACCGCGCATGCGCGGCCGTCTTCCCGCCCGAAACCGGCTCGTGCCGGCCAGTCTTCTTTTCTCCGCGCTCGGTACGGTTGTGTTTTGCCGTTCGTGCCCCGAAAAGTCGACCTCGCGCGTCGTTTTCGACTCGTTTCCGTGAGAAACCTTGAAAATTGTTTCGGAAAGACCTCTTTTGGTCTTTCCCTTCCTGTACTTTGAGTTTTTTTTCGCCCCGGTAAGTTTTCTTTCGTCGTCGGGGTAGGCCTTAATTAGGCCCCGGTCGAAATTTCCTTCTCGCTATTTTTCTGGTGCCAAATTTCGCCATTTCGACTTTTGATCTCGCCGGCGTGATTTTTCCACCCATGACATCGAAGCCTTCCAGCGGCTTCAAGAAGTGCACCCGGGTAATCTCGCTCACTGACAGGCATGCGTCGTGTCTTCAGTGTCTGGGGGCTGGGCACCGCCCTCAGGCCTGTAGTCTGTGTTCCCTTTTACAAAAGCGGACTCAGGTAGCGAGGTTAGCCCAGTGGAACATTTTGTTCTCGGGCTCTGCATCGGCATCGGGGGTATCGAGTGCATCGACGTCTTCAGCGTCCAGACCTTCATCCTCGGCTGCCAGTGCATCGAGTGCATCGGCCCTCTGCATCGGCGCTGAGACATCGGACGACTGTATCGACGTCGGTGGTACCGGGACCTCGTCTGCTGATGTCGTCGGACGGTGGTGCTTCGTCTGGAGTGCAGGTGAGGGCTGTCCATTCCCCTGCTGGTGGCGGTGAGCCTTCGGGTGGGTCTCCCCCTACCCTGAGGGCTCCTGCGGTACAGCCCCCCCGAGACCGACCTTCTTCAGTCTCGGCCCCGAGGAAGCGACGGCTGGATTCTACGTCCTCCTCGTCGGTGCCGGGAAGCTCCGGTGACATGCTTCGTTCCAAGAAGTCGAAGAAGCATCGTCATCGGTCCCCTTCCCGTGTCGGCACCGAGAGCTCTGGGTCGCCGAGGGAGTCGGCACCCAGCAGGCATCGGCACCGAGAGGACCGCTCACCCTCTTTTCAGGAGGTGTCGATGCGCTCCACTCTGGACAGCCCGGAACAGCCTCCACGCCCGGAACAGGTTCTGACGTCGACGCCTGCATCGACCTCTATGCCTTTCTCTGCAGCCGCTCTGAACGAGAGCCTCCGGACCGTTCTCCCAGAGATTCTGGGAGAGCTGTTGCGCCCTAACCCTCCGGTACCGGCGGTGCTTGCGCCACCGGTACCGTCGAGCGTGGCGCCGGCTGGCCCATCGCCCGAGGTGAGGTCTCCGGCGTCGGTGCCGCGTGCGGTACCGGCTGCCGCCGCCTCCCAGGAAGGCTCCCCGACTACGTCGGCGGAGGGAGCTTCGCCGATGCGGGCGAGGGAGTCTACCTCTCGACGCCCCCATCGTGGACGTGGCTCCACAGAGTCGAGTCGGGCGAGGTTGCAGACACAAGTCCGTGAACTTGTGTCTGACACCGAGGGTGAGGCCTCGTGGGAAGAGGAAGAAGACCCCAGATATTTCTCTGACGAGGAGTCTGAAGGTCTTCCTTCCGATCCCACTCCCTCTCCTGAGAGACAGCTTTCTCCTCCCGAGAGTCTGTCTTTTGCTTCCTTTGTCCGGGAGATGTCTACGGCCATCCCCTTCCCGGTGGTTGTGGAGGACGAGCCCAGGGCTGAAATGTTTGAGCTCCTGGATTATCCTTCTCCACCTAAGGAAGCGTCCACTGTACCCATGCACCATGTCCTAAAAAAGACATTGCTGGCGTACTGGACCAAGCCTTTAACTAACCCCCACATTCCCAAGAAGATCGAGTCCCAGTACCGGATCCATGGGGACCCAGAGCTGATGCGCACTCAGTTGCCTCACGACTCTGGAGTTGTGGATTTGGCCCTAAAGAAGGCCAAGAGTTCTAGGGAGCATGCTTCGGCGCCCCCGGGCAAGGACTCTAGAACCTTGGACTCCTTTGGGAGGAAGGCCTACCATTCTTCTATGCTCGTGGCCAAAATTCAGTCTTACCAGCTCTACACGAGCATACACATGCGGAACAATGTGCGGCAGTTGGCGGGCTTGGTGGATGCGCTCCCCCCTGAGCAAGCCAAGCCATTTCAGGAGGTGGTCAGGCAGCTGAAGGCGTGCAGAAAATTCCTGGCCAGAGGGGTGTATGACACCTTTGATGTTGCGTCCAGGGCCGCTGCTCAAGGTGTGGTGATGCGCAGGCTCTCATGGCTGCGTGCCTCCGACCTGGAGAATAGAATCCAGCAGCGGATTGCGGACTCGCCTTGCCGTGCGGATAATATTTTTGGAGAGAAAGTCGAACAGGTGGTAGAGCAGCTCCACCAGCGGGACACCGCATTCGACAAGTTCTCCCGCCGGCAGCCTTCAGCCTCTACCTCTACAGGTAGAAGATTTTTTTGGGGAAGGAAGACTGTTCCCTACTCTTCTGGCAAGCGTAGGTACAATCCTCCTTCTCGACAGCCTGCGGCCCAGGCTAAGCCCCAGCGCGCTCGCTCTTGTCAGCAGCGTGCGCCTCAGCAAGGCCCCTCGGCTCCCCAGCAAAAGCAAGGGACAAGCTTTTGACTGGCTCCAGCAGAGCATAGCCGACATCCAAGTGTCAGTGCCGGGCGACCTGCCAGTCGGAGGGAGGTTGAAAGCTTTTCACCAAAGGTGGCCTCTCATAACCTCCGATCAGTGGGTTCTCCAAATAGTCCGGCAAGGATACACCCTCAATTTGGCCTCAAAACCTCCAAATTGCCCACCGGGAGCTCAGTCTTACAGCTTCCAGCACAAGCAGGTACTTGCAGAGGAACTCTCCGCCCTTCTCAACGCCAATGCGGTCGAGCCCGTGCCACCCGGGCAAGAAGGGCTGGGATTCTATTCCAGGTACTTCCTTGTGGAAAAGAAAACAGGGGGGATGCGTCCCATCCTAGACCTAAGGGCCCTGAACATATATCTCGTAAAAGAAAAGTTCAGGATGCTTTCCCTGGGCACCCTCCTTCCCATGATTCAGGAAAACGATTGGCTATGCTCTCTGGACTTGAAGGATGCCTACATGCACATCCCGATACTGCCAGCTCACAGACAGTATCTGCGATTTCAGCTGGGCACACGTCACTTCCAGTACTGTGTGCTACCCTTTGGGCTCGCCTCTGCGCCCAGGGTGTTCACAAAGTGCTTGGCTGTAGTAGCAGCGGCACTTCGCAGACTGGGGGTACACGTGTTCCCATATCTCGACGATTGGCTGGTGAAGAACACATCCGAGGCAGGAGCCCTGCAGTCCATGCAGATGACTATTCGCCTCCTGGAGCTACTGGGGTTTGTGATAAATTACCCAAAGTCCCATCTTCTCCCAGTACAGAATCTCACATTCATAGGAGCTCTGCTGGATTCTCGGACAGCTCGCGCCTATCTCCCAGAGGCGAGAGCCAACAACTTGTTGTCCCTCGTCTCGCGGGTGCGAGCGTCACAGCAGATCACAGCTCGGCAGATGTTGAGATTGCTGGGCCACATGGCCTCCTCAGTTCATGTGACTCCCATGGCCCGCCTTCACATGAGATCTGCTCAATGGACCCTAGCTGCCCAGTGGTTTCAGGCTGCTGGGGATCTAGAAGACGTGATCCACCTGTCCACGAGTTTTCTCAAATCCCTGTATTGGTGGACGATTTGGTCCAATTTGACTCTGGGACGTCCTTTCCAAATTTCTCAGACACAAAAAGTGCTGACAACGGATGCGTCTCTCCTGGGATGGGGAGCTCATGTCGATGGGCTTCACACCCAAGGAAGCTGGTCCCTCCAGGAACGCGATCTGCAGATCAATCTTCTGGAGTTGCGAGCGATCTGGAACGCTCTGAAGGCTTTCAGAGATCGGCTGTCCCACCAAATTATCCAAATTCAGACAGACAACCAGGTTGCCATGTATTACATCAACAAGCAGGGGGGCACCGGATCTCGCCCCCTGTGTCAGGAAGCCGTCAGCATGTGGCTCTGGGCTCGCCGTCACGGCATGGTGCTCCAAGCCACATATCTGGCAGGCGTAAACAACAGTCTGGCCGACAGGTTGAGCAGGATTATGCAACCTCACGAGTGGTCGCTCAATTCTCGTGTAGTGCGACAGATCTTCCAGGTGTGGGGCACCCCCTTGGTGGATCTCTTCGCATCTTGAGCCAACCACAAAGTCCCTCAGTTCTGTTCCAGGCTTCAGGCCCCCGGCAGACTGGCATCGGATGCCTTCCTCCTGGACTGGGGGGAGGGTCTGCTGTATGCTTATCCTCCCATACCTCTGGTGAGGAAGACTTTGTTGAAACTCAAGCAAGACCGAGGCACCATGATTCTGATTGCTCCTTTTTGGCCGCGTCAGATCTGGTTCCCTCTTCTTCTGGAGTTGTCCTCCGAAGAACCGTGGAGATTGGAGTGTTTTCCGACCCTCATCACACAGGACGAAGGGGCGCTTCTGCATCCCAACCTCCGGTCCCTGGCTCTCACGGCCTGGATGTTGAGAGCGTAGACTTTGCCTCTTTGGGTCTGTCAGAGGGTGTCTCCCGCATCTTGCTTGCTTCCAGGAAAGATTCCACTAAAAGGAGTTACTTTTTTCTGTGGAGGAGGTTTGCCGTCTGGTGTGACAGCAAGGCCCTAGATCCTCGCTCTTGTCCTACACAGACCCTGCTTGAATACCTTCTGCACTTGTCTGAGTCTGGTCTCAAGACCAACTCTGTAAGGGTTCACCTTAGTGCATACCATTACCGTGTGGAAGGTAAGCCGATCTCAGGACAGCCTTTAGTTGTTCGCTTCATGAGAGGTTTGCTTTTGTCAAAGCCCCCTGTCAAGCCTCCTACTGTGTCATGGGATCTCAATGTCGTTCTCACCCAGCTGATGAAACCTCCTTTTGAGCCACTGAACTCCTGCCATCTGAAGTACTTGACCTGGAAGGTCATTTTCTTGGTGGCAGTTACTTCAGCTCGTAGAGTCAGTGAGCTTCAGGCCCTGGTAGCCCAGGCCCCTTACACCAAATTTCATCATAACAGAGTAGTCCTCCGCACTCACCCTAAGTTCTTGCCAAAGGTTGTGTCGGAGTTCCATCTTAACCAGTCAATTGTCTTGCCAACATTCTTTCCCCGTCCTCATTCCTGCCCTGCTGAACGTCAGCTGCACACATTGGACTGCAAGAGAGCATTGGCCTTCTACCTGGAGCGGACACAGCCCAACAGACAGTCCGCCCAATTGTTTGTTTCTTTTGATCCCAATAGGAGGGGAGTGGCTGTGGGGAAACGCACCATATCCAATTGGCTAGCAGATTGCATTTCCTTCACTTACGCCCAGGCTGGGCTGGCTCTTGAGGGTCATGTCACGGCTCATAATGTTAGAGCCATGGCAGCGTCGGTAGCCCACTTGAAGTCAGCTACCATTGAAGAGATTTGCAAAGCTGCGACGTGGTCATCTGTCCACACATTCACATCTCATTACTGCCTGCAGCAGGATACCCGACGCGACAGTCGGTTCGGGCAGTCAGTTCTTCAGAACCTGTTCGGGCTTTAGGATCCAACTCCACCCCCCGAGGGCCCTGTTTGTTCTGTTCCAGGCTGCACTCTCAGTTAGTTGGTAAATTTTTTAGGTCAATCTCAGTTATGTCCTCGCCGTTGCGAGGCCCAATTGACCATGGTTGTTGTTTTGAGTGAGCCTGGGGGCTAGGGATACCCCATCAGTGAGAACAAGCAGCCTGCTTGTCCTCGGAGAAAGCGAATGCTACATACCTGTAGAAGGTATTCTCCGAGGACAGCAGGCTGATTGTTCTCACAAACCCGCCCGCCTCCCCTTTGGAGTTGTGTCTTCCCTTCTCTTTGTCTTGCTACATATGAGACTGGCCGGCACGAGCCGGTTTCGGGCAGGAAGACGGCCGCGCATGCGCGGTGCGCATTGGCGTGCGAGGGCTAGCAAAAGGCTTTTGCTAGTGAAGATTCCGATTGGAGGGGCTGCCGTGGACGTCACCCATCAGTGAGAACAATCAGCCTGCTGTCCTCGGAGAATACCTTCTACAGGTATGTAGCATTTGCTCCAACACACTTCCTCCCCTTTTGCTATGCAGGTGATGACAGCCAGTTGGAGGAAGAAGCTGGCCCTAGTGGCCACCAGCCCCAGCACACAGAGCAGCAAACCAATGGGCCTGCACAAGAAACCACACAGGACCATGGGGTGGAACCACAGGACCCAGCAGCAGCTGTGCCGGCTCTCCCGCCACCACCTGTAGCAGAGGCTCTCTCTCCACCACCCTCAGCCCTTGCTGATGGTGACACTGAAGCAGAAGCTAAATATGCAGAGCAGAGGCCATCCAGCCAGAGGAGGCAGCTACTGCGCCTTGCCACACAATTACTGGGCCAGACTGTGCAGATGGAAGACTACCGGCGTCAGAAATTGGAGCTGCAACGGGAAGCGCTCCAGGTGCAACTGGAAGCGGTACAGGCCCAACATGAAGTGATACAGCAGCTCCAATGGCTGGAGCACAGCATCGAGGGCCTACACAAAAGACCTGAGAGCACCTAATACAGCCCTGATACAGCAACAACAACTGGCGTTGACTTCCACCACTGCACAGCAACCACCTGCTAAGAAGTGGAGCTTGAAATCCTCAGCCTCCCCAGCCACTGGTCCAGCAGCCACCACACCAGCTCCCCTTCTGGGTCCTGTGCCCAGGTTGCAGGGCAAGCCACAGAGCGCAAGGTGGCTGTCTTCCACAGGGCAGCCAAGGCAGCAGGCTGCCTTGTGGACACAGAGGAGGAGAGTGAGAGCTCATCAGAGACTTTCAACAGAGTCCCCCTGTAGCACCAGCTGCAAAGGAACACGGTGGGAGGGGTAGGAGGGGACGGGGCCAGGGGAGGGGCGGGGAAAGTGATGGGACATGCTGGGGGGGGTGGGGGGTGAGGGTTGGAGGGAGGGGAATATGCACAGAGTGGGTGATGGTGGTGGGAGGGGGGTGGTGTTGGTGTGTAAATACACAGTGATAGAAAAAAATGTCAAGTTACTCTCACACAAAACTTGTCTCGATCAGTCTTTGCCTGGCTCTGACCCCCAGCTGGTGTGCGCTCTGCTCTGCTCTGTGGGCGGGAGGTGGAGGGGGCTCCTCATCCTGTTCATCTGGGGCCTGCTGCTGTGGTGGCTGTGGCTCTTCTGGCAGGGCCTGTCCTCTGCGCATTGCCAAATTATGTAGCATGCAGCAGGCCAGTAATATCTTTGCTACCTTTTGGGGGCTGTACAGGAGCTCCCCTCCAGAACGGTCCAGACATCGGAATCTGTTCTTAAGTTGTCCGAAGGTGCGCTCCATGATGCCACGGGTGGTCTGATGCCTACTGTTGTAGTTCTTCTCTAACCCTGTTTGTGGATGCACTATGGGAGTCATGAGCCAACTCCGCTGTGGGTAGCCTCTGTCACCTTTGGGGAGAAGCAAGATGAGTGTGTATTGTTTGAAGTGGGTACCTTGTGGATGTGGGGGGGGGGGGGGGGGGGTAGTGGGTTGTGGAGGGTTGCCCGGTGGAGGAGGTATAGTTTGAGCAGATCCATGCTGCACTTACCTAGGAGCCATCTGCCAGTGATCTCCCCTCGCTCAAACCTGCAGAAGATTCCTGAGTGCTGCAATATATAGGCGTCATGGGTGGAACCTGGGTATCGGGCACACACATCTAAAATCTCCCCCTGGGCGTCACACACAACTTGCATATTGAATGAGTGGAATGCTTTCCTGTTCCTATAAGTGGCCTCTCGTGCCTGGGGGGATCTGAGTGTGACGTGTGCAGTCAATGGCGCCTATGACCAAGGGGAAGCGAGCTACGGTGTAGAAGTGAGCCATGTTGTTCTGCAGGGCCTAGGGGGTGGTGGGGAAGGTGATGTATTCAGAGGTGTGGGTAAGGAAGGCATCAAGGAACTGGGTGAGGCAGTTAGAAATGGAAGCCTGGGTGAGACCCGTGTTCACAGATAGGACAGACTGGAAACTCCCAGTGGCCAGAAAAGATAGAGAAGCAGTGATCTTTAGGTGCACAGGGATGGGGTTGTTCCTATGGGTCCTGGGCTGCAGGAGGGGTTTGTGCTGGTCACAAAGGTGCTGAATGGCAGCCCTATCAAAGCAGTACCTAGTGAGACACTGCAGGTCAGTGAGGTCTAGGAAACTGCTACGGGGCCTGAAAACTCTGGGGCTTGAGTACCTCCTGCGATGCCTCCCCTCCTCCTCCAACATGTAAGGCACCTATGCATTTAGTGCCTCCATTTCCCCACACTACAGGTGCAATGCAGTGCCACCAGTGCTCACCTCTCCCTACCTACTTGGTGAAACACAACAGCAACAAACAGAAGCTGCCACTCACTTGCCCACCACCGACAAACACCCACTACAAACTCTCCTGCCACATCCTCTAGCCACTCACTCTCCAAACAGCAAACTACAGTCTTCACAAACACGCTGCAGCAGTACACAAGACAAAGACAGACTACAAACAGGTAAGGGAATGAATTATGAGCTTGGGGACAGTAAATGGAGAGGGATAGGGATAGGGGGTGGGGGAGATAGAGGAAGGAGTAGTGGTGTCTGGGTTTGGAGGCTAGAAGGGAAAGCTGAAAAGGTAAAACACAAATGAGTCAGCTGAGGGGGAAAACGCTCCGACTACGGCACATAGACATAGGTAACAGGTACTCAATAAACTCTCAGCGTTCTCTCCTAACAACGCTCTCGCCACTCTCCAACTGCACAAAATCGCTAATGGGTCTAAAGACGACTTCCCCCTTACTCTGGTCACTTTTATTTCAGGTCTAACTAAGGACGCCCATGTTCCGGCCCATCGAAACCATTTCGCAAGCCATTATATGCTGGGGGTGCCCATCACGTAACGCCGCCCATAACACACCCCTAACACGCCCCCTGCGGGGACGACCATAGATGGGCGTCCTTGCGCTGAGGACGCCCTTACGGCCCTGTTTTGATTATTGGATTTGGGCGACCTTCTTTCACGGGGACGCCCATGTGCCTTTTGTGTCGCTTTTTGGGCGCCCTTTTCTTTCGAAAATGCCCCTGAAGGTCTGATAACAACTACCTCAGGTTTAGGAAGCAACTAAAAATCTTCCTAGTCCCAAAGAAAATACATAATGTTCCTTCTCTATCCTGTTCATGCTTATTCCCATAGTCCCACTGCCTTTCCCTTGATAACCTTCCCCTTAACCACCCAAGAAGTCACATAATCTAACGCTGTATATCTTCATGTAAGCTAATTGATGTGAACCGCACTGAATCCTAGGATGGGGATATTAGCGGTATATAGGACCTGATTTGATTTGATTACAGAAGAAATATTACAGAAATGTAGAAAATCATGAGTATGGCAGAATGGTTAAATAGAGAATGGCTGTTTAAACTTTCAAACACTAAAAATAAGACACATGAAAATAATCATCAGATTGAAACCAATCATAGAATATATTTTTCATGCATTGCATAATTAAACTATATAATATATTTCCAGAGGATTTGGTCAATTCAGCTAACAGTGGGATTCAAAAGAGATATAGACAAGTTCCTGGAGGAAAAGTGCAGAAAACATTATTATCTTGGTAGACTTAGGGAAAGCTATTGCTTACATCTGGAACAGAGTTATAAGAAATGTATCTACCTTTTGGGATTGCTGGGTTCTTGTGACCCACCCTGGCAACCATTGGAGAACAGAGGTTGAGCTTGATGGATCTTGGTCTGACTAAGCGTGGCTTATATATCCGCTATATTTCCTTATGCACCAGTGCTTTTATTCTGTCTATATCTTTCTGGAGATGTAGCTTATAATTTTGGACACTCCAGCTGAGGTCTCATCAGTTATTTTATCCAAAAACGAGAGGCGATAAGGATCCGTAAATTAATATGAATCAAAGAAGAGAATGGATCTACTAGTCCTTCTGGCCCGTACTCCAACAGGCAACAGCGCTAGTTTCTGCCCTTCATTTATTCTTGAGAAAGAATAGGGTAACTGCCAATTCTGCCCCCTCTTCCTAGGGATCCGATATCGGGATCTGCCCTGATTTCCTTCAGCTAAGCTGCAAATGGAGAACCAGTCAAACCCAATCTCTGCTCCCAGGAATCAGGTCCTGCCATTATTGCCTTAACTCACAGCTTTACAAGCTGGATCTTCCACCTAGCTATCCTTCCCCGCTGTCCTTTACCAGTGGTTCCCTACTCCCTTATATACTGTGCTTGTTTATATGTTAGAACATGCAAATCACGCTGACCAGTGCAGTATAGAAAAACAGATTTGTTGTTGTTTTTCACTTTTGTGGAAAAACACAGATGGTTCTTTAGGTTGTCCTGCCTCCATATAGGGTGTTGACTTCTGCATTAGAGCCTTATGTGGGTCAGCCTGACATGAGCTCATATTTTTCTGGGAATTTGCAGAGACCATCTGTTCTACAGCTAGTGAAAAGCAGGTCTGACTGGTAATTTTCATCAGAAAGAGACTTAAATATAAATTCTAGTACCTTTCTACCTAGACATGATAGGGGAGACATGATAGAGGTATATAAAATAATGAGTGGAGTGGAACAGGTGGATGTGAAGCGTCTGTTCATGCTTTCCAAAAATACTAGGGGGCATGCGATTAAACTACAGTGTAGTAAATTTAAAATAAATCGGAGAAAATTTTTCTTCACCCAACGTGTAATTAAACTCTGGAATTCATTGCCGGAAAATGTGGTGAAGGCGGTTAGCTTAGCAGAGTTTAAAAAGGGGTTGGACGGTTTCCTAAAGGACAAGTCCATAAACCGCTACTAAATGGACTTGGAAAAATCCAAAATTCCAGGAATAACATGTATAGAATGTTTGTACGTTTGGGAAGCTTGCCAGGTGCCCTTGGCCTGGATTGGCCGCTGTCGTGGACAGGATGCTGGGCTCGATGGACCCTTGGTCTTTTCCCAGTATGGCATTACTTATGTACTTATGTAATACACCAATTAAAAATGTTGATTAAAAATTCCTTCTTCCCCCCCCCGAATTTAGCCTAACAGCACCTGTCTTCAGTATTCAAGAACACTGGGTACTTCCCTAGCATATGAAAGAATTTTAAATTTTCCTTAAGTTAAATTGTTAGATAAGATAGGTGGGAATTGAAATGGGATAACTTAAATTCCCCCTGTGCATTTGGAAGGGCAGTGTTAGACATGATTGCTCTCCTATTTCTGTAATATGCAGCATAAAGTATTAATGTGTTTTTAGTAGAGAATGTAGAAATTGTTAAAATCCACAAACCTTTCTGTTCGACATTAAACATCTAGGATTTGGTTTCTATGCTTAATTTGAGTGCAGCTGTAATAAAATCTCAAGCAGAGGAAGTGGAAGACTGTTGTCTCTCACTTTCAAGGTTAAAGATAGAAACTTGTAAAGCCTGAATGTGGCGGCTGTTAACTATGCTGCCAGTTTTGGTGCACATCTTGCTGATACTAGGAGGGAGAGTGGGGAGTGATTCATCATAGTGAGAGTCTATTGTGGCCACTAGGATACAAGCACTTTCTGTATTCCATAGTTCTCCGCCTCAAGAAGGAAGTTAAATTTATGGATGTTGCATTTTCTGTACAAGATTATCATTGGGGATACCAAAATATAAAGAGTTAGATGGTTTCCTAAAGGACAAGTCCATAAACCGCTACTAAATGGACTTGGGAAAAATCCACAATTCCGTGAATAACATGTATAGAATGTTTGTATGTTTGGGAAGCTTGCCAGGTGCCCTTGGCCTGGATTGGCTGCTGTTGTGGACAGGATGCTGGGCTCGATGGACCCTTGGTTCTTTTCCCAGTGTGGCATTACTTATGTACTTATGAAGTAATTGGCAAAGGGTAAAATATTTACCTGTATGTGGAAATCATCACCATTTAACAAAATCTTTAATCACCTTAACAACTGTAATCTAAAAACTTTTTTTTACATGCCATGGAAAAGAGACACAAATGAAATGGCCATTTCTGATTGAGCACTGTATAAAGCTACCTGACTTCTGAACATCCCTATCTGTTCAGAAGTCAGGTAGCTTTATACAGTGCTCAATCAGAAATGGCCATTTCATTTGTGTCTCTTTTCCATGGCATGTAAAAAAAATTTTTTAGATTACAGTTGTTAAGGTGATTAAAGATTTTGTTAAATGGTGATGATTTCCACATTCAGGTAAATATTTTACCCTTTGACAATTACTTCATAAGTTCATAAGTACTCTAAAACGCAACTGTTCAGGACAAATAAAATTTTGCAAACAGACTGTTCTTGGAGAATAACTGCAATTTACAAAGATTTAGATTATGTGAGGATGCTCCTTGCACAGTCCATCAATTAAAAAAAATATATAGTGAACACCAGTGATATAGGTACCCAAAGGACACTTGATTGGTGCATATTCTATAATGGAGCGTAGATGCCTACTTTCCTTTTTAGAATGCTAGCGTAGACAGTAGGTATATGCTATTAGAGATATGTGCATAGTTACAGAGTAGCACTAAGGTGGCATACTAGGCATACAGAATAATCTATGGATTAGCAACAAACTACATTATAACCCTAATCAACCTTCCAACATGGAACTCAAAACAAGATACCCATAACTACCTGACTCTCCACCATTATTTTTGACTACAACCCCCTGTTATAGCCTGTGAAGGGTCTAGTTCACACATCTTAGAAGAATGTCACAACAGATGAGTATAGTCAAAACAGGCTATTAGCTCAAGTTTGTCGTTCAGATCAGCCCCTTATACTGGACCCAGCTGAGTTTGTCTGATTCTAAACTCTGGGAATATAAGCAGCTTGTTTGGATAAAGGGTAGCTATACCTACACCAGTCTCCTCAAGTTCAATGCCATAGAGCCAGTGCCACCATAGGAAAGGAATCAGGGCTTCTACTCCAGATATTTCCTTCTCATTCTAAAGGCTTACGCTGCAGCTTGGATCTCAGAGATCCAAACCTTTCCTCTTCAGAAGGAGAAATTCAAGATCAATATTTTCCTCCTTGCTACCATTCCGAAAGAAGGTGATAGCTGTGTACACTGGCCTCCTAACTCTATAAACCTGGATGCATAATTTTGAAATTAGCATGTAAAATTGTGTGGGCATGTTATAGAATGGTGCCTAACTTAAACAATTAAGTGGATGCTAATTGGAGTTAACTGCCAATAATGATCCTTAAGATGCTGTAATTGGCACTAATTTGCGGTTACACACATAACTGCACTTGGGTATTATAATATAAACTATAACTTAATGCCTCCTTTGCACTTAACTGCAAAAGGGGCATTAATATGGGAGGGCATGGGTATGTCAGGACGTGTCAGGCATTTATGCACTAAATTTATAGAACTCTGTCAGTTACACGCACACTTGATAATACCTAATCATATTTAAGCATGAGCATTTACAGCAACCTTTGATATGGCATAAATGCTCCCACCTAAAGTTTGGTGCTTAAATATCAACTTATATTAGTATTCTATAACAGCTTCAGCACCCAACTTTGACATTATAGAATACTTGCTTTAGTGCTGAATTTTTGGCACCAACTTTTGGTGCCCTTTCTTGAATCTACCCCTGAATCTCAAGGAGGCTCTCACATTCCAATTCATGTTCCTTAAGGAAAATACTTTGACTTATTCCTTCAGATGGACCATTGTAGGTACAAGGCCCTTTCTTTCAGCCTGTTGTTGGCTCCTAGAATATTCTTAAAAACTATTGAAGTAACTGTCCACATCCACTGTTCTTAACTTAATGACTGGCTTCTAGCTGCTGCTTCAGAAGACCTTATTCTAGGCTTCAGTAACAAAGACAGCACACCTACTGCAGACTGAAAATTTTCAGAAATTCATCTTGTACCCCACAGATAACATTTCCTTTATCAGCACTATTCTGGGAAAGATTTTCTGTTAATGTTTAGGTGGTTGTTACCATGTCTACAACTTTATAAACCTCTCTGACAGTAACAGCCAAGGCTTTTGAATGTTGGTACACATGGCTGCAGTTGACCATGTAGTCCTGTTTGCTTTACTAAAAATGAAATGACCATAAACCCCAGTGGGATCAGCATATGCAATCTGTTTCATTCATAATTTTCCTTTGTTGAACTTTGAACTATGTTTCAGAGGCGGTCATCCAAGGCCAATCTTGTAGCAGGTGATCCTTTTGCTCCATTGGAAATTTGACCTGTCCTAACCAAAGATACTTCAGGCGCTGGATGGGAAACTCATATGCCTTACCAAACACCTCAGTGGAAGAGGTCACAGCAGCCTTTTTGAGAGTAGAGCTGATATGGGCAAGATTGACTGGGCATTTCTCTGCCCTGACTATACCACTACATTGCTAGGGATTGTAAGATATGTCTTGGAGGGGGGCATCCACAGGGAGGCTGGAGAGAAAGGCAACTCCTGTTCGGAAGGGGAGGGAGACAAATGGGACAAAGCACAAATTTTCGACTTCCACCGAAAACACATTGGCAATTTCAGCCAAAACCATGGGTGTAGCCTTTTGGTCAAAACCAAAACTGGGCAGAAAAAGGATTTTGGGCCAGTTTTGGCATTGCAACCAAAACTGAAATTCGGTCGACCTCTAATTCAGTGTCATCTCTGGTGTCCCTCAGGGCTTGGGGAGGGGGAGATTGCAGAGCCAGATTAAGGCCAACTGATGCCCTAAGTTGAGCCCAACAATGGTACCCTTCAAGCCTTCCATTGCTTAACTAACAAGACACTGAGACTCAAGTGCTAAGAAATATCATTATTGAATGAAACAGCATCATATGTATTCATAATAATTAGAAAAACATTTTAATTCATGCAGAAAAACATTGGTAAGACAGTGAAACATATTGAACTCTATGTATATGTTGAGGCAGATTGTCAGAAAGTTATCTAGGACCTAGGTCCATCAGATGATCAGCACATAAATATAAACAAGGCCAACAGTCATTCAAAAGTGCATGGTTTGGAACAAGGTATCCTTCAAAGATATCACCAAAACAGGGAAGATAGGGTTTCCCAATAGCAAAGTTGCAATGGAGACCATAGTAGACCAGGTGTCTTTAAATAAAAAGCAGACAAAAGATTGCAAATTATCACCATCAACTGCTGAAAAAGATGTAAATAGGAACAACAAACAGTTTGTAATGTCTGTATGTGACTGCCAGAAGCCTAAGAAATAAGATAGGAGAATTAGAATATAGCGCACTAAATGAAAAATTAGATATAGTAGGCATCTTTGAGACCTGGTGGAAGGAGGATAACCAATGGGACACTGTCATACCAGGGTACAAATTATATTGTAGTGATAAGGTGGATCAAATTGGTGGAGGGGTAGCATTGTATGTTAAGGAGGGCCTTGAATCAAATAGATTGAAAATTCTGCAGAAAACAAAACACATCTTGGAATCTCTGTGGATTGACATTCCATGTGTAAAGGGGAAAAGGATAGTGATACTACTGTGCACCTGGCCAGGATGAACAGATGGATATAGAAATGTTATCAGAAATTAAGGAGGCTAACAAACTTGGGGAACACAATAATAATGGGTGATTTCAATTACCCCGATATTGACTGGGTAAGTGTAAGATCAGGGCATGCTAGGGAGGTAAAATTCCTTGATGAAGTGAAGGGCTGCTTTATGGAGCAGCTGGTACAGGAGCCAACAAGAGGAGGAAGAATTCTAGACGTAGTCCGTAGTGGAGCACTGGGGCAGCTTGATGACAGTGATCATAATATCAGATTTGATATAAGCTCTGGAGTAAGTACGCACAGGAAATCCAATATGTTAGCATTTAACTTTCAAAAAGGAGACTATGATAAAAAGATTAACTGGGAAAAAAACCTTAGAGGAGCAGCTGTGAAGGTCAAAAATTTACATCAGGCGTGGATGCTGTTCAAAAATACCATCCTTGAAGCCCAGGCCAGTTATATTCCATGTAATAAAAAAGGAGGAAGGAAGGCCAAACGACAGCTGACATGTTTAAAAAGTGAGATGAAGGAAGCTATTAGGGTTAAAAGAAAATCCTTCAGAAAATGGAAGAAGGATCCGACTGAAAATAATAGAAACAGTATAAGGAATGTCAAGTCAAATGCAAAGCGCTGATAAGGAAGGCAGAAAGAGTCTTTGAAAAAAAGACTGCGTTGGAGGCAAAAACATTTAGGGAGTCTTTTACTAAAGATTAGCTTGAGTTACCTGCAGCAGGGCCCATTGGAATAAAATGGGACGTGCTGCAGATAACTCGAGCAAACCTTCAGTAAAAGACCCTCATAGTAAAAACTTTTTATTAAAAGCAAGAAGATGGCAAAAGAATCAGTTGGACCGCTAGATGACCGAGGGCTAAAAGGGGCATTCAGGGAAGACAAAGCCATTGCGGAGAGATTAAATGAATTCTTTGCTTTGGTCTTAACTGAGGAAGATTTGGGAGAGATACCAGTTCCAGAAATGATATTCAAGTCTGAGAAACTAAATGAAATCTCTCTGAACCTGGAAGATGTAATGGTGCAATTTGACAAACTGAAGAGCAGCAAATCGCCTGGACCAAATGGTATTCATCCCAGAGTACTGATAGAATTGAAAAATAAACTTTCAAAACTAATGTTAGTAATATGTAATTTATCTTTAAAATCAGGCATGGTACCAGAAGATTGGAGGGTGGCCAATGTAACGCCAATTTTTAAAAAAGGTTCCAGAGGTGATCCTGGAAATTCTAAACTGGTGAGCCTAACGTTGGTGCCTGGCAAAATGGTAGAGTCTATTATAAAGAACAAAATTACTGAGTATATTCAAAAGCATGGATTAATGAGGCGAAGCCGGCATGGATTTAATGAAGGGAAAGGGAACTTGATGTGTACTGTCTTTCTGTGGTTTTTGCAACTACATTCAAAGCGTGTTACATAGTTTATACATGAATGTTTTTGTACATTTTTGGGATCTTGCCGGGTATTTGTGACCTGGATTGGCCACTGTTGGAAACAGGATGCTGGGCTCGATGGACCTTTGGTCTTTCCCAGTATGGCAATACTTATGTACTTATGAACTTATTTGTACCTGGGGCAATGGAGGTTTAAGTGACTTGCCCAGAGTCACAAGGAACTGCAGTGGGAATTGAACCCAGTTCCCCAGGATCAAAGTACGCTGCACTAACCACTAGGCTACTCCAAATCTTGCCTCACCAATCTATTACATTTCTTTGAAGGGGTGAACAAACATGTGGATGACGGTGAGCCGGGCACCCTAGGGGGCACTTGTAACAAAACAAAAAAAAAATTAACATACCTCCCAAGTCCATAGCTTCCTTCCCTTGGGTGCTGAGCCCGCCCAAATCCCCCCCAAAACCCACTTCCCACAACTCTACACCATTACCATAGCACTTATGGCTGAAGAGGGGCACCTAGATGTGGGTACAGTGGGTTTTGGGGGCGGTTTGGAGTGCTCCCATTTAGCAGCACAATTGTAACAGGTGGGGGGGAATGGGCCTAGGCCCACCTGCCTGAAGCCCACTGCACCCACTAACAACTTCTCCAGGGACCTGCATACTGCTGTGATGGAGCTGGGTATGACATTTGAGGCTGGCATACAGGCTGGGAAAAAAAGTTTTTAAAGTTTTTTTTTTTTTGGGTGGGAGGGTGTTAGTGACCACTGGGGGAGTCAGGGGAGGTCATCCCCAATTCCCTCCGGTGGTCATCTGGGCAGTTGGGGCACTTTTTGGGGACTTGTTCGTGAGAAAAAAAGGGTCCAGAAAAAGTGACCCAAATTCTTGCTTCTGGCGCCCTTCTTTTTTTGATTATCGGCCGAGGGTGCCCATCTCTCCTTGGCCGATAAACACGCCCCAGTCCCGCCTTCACCACGCCTCCGACACGCCCCCGTCAACTTTGTCCATTCCCGCGACAGATTGCAGCTGGAGACGCCCAAAATCAGCTTTCGATTATACCGATTTGGGGGGGGGGGCAACTGCAGGGGGGCGCCGGAAACCCTAGGCACGGCCCTGCTCAAAGCCTCTCCATCTCACAAATATACCAGATCTTGTTTAACCACCGTACCAAAGAAGGAACCTGGAGAGACTTCAGACGGCAGCATTTTTAAGAATTTAACTTTTTTTTTTTTTTACTTATCCTCCCCACCCCACCCCACCCACCTACCTATTACAGACTTCCTCCCCGCTCCCCAGAGCTGAAGGGTCCCACTCCCAGCGCATACCTGAAGGTAGCATCCCTGGTGGTCTAGTGGATTCTTCGGGGCAGAAAAGATCCCCAGTTTTTCCTGCCGGCGCCGACCCTCCTCCTTCCGCATCTTCTTTAAAATAGCTGCCGAGACTTACAAGGGTGGCCTTGCAAGACTTCAACGAAAGTCTCGCGAGGCCACCCCTGGAAGTCTTGACAGCCATTTGGAGCAATGCAGCTGTAGGTCAGCGCCAAAAGCGCGCAGGAATGCTGCCTTCAGCTATGTGCTGGGAGTCTGTGACCCTGTAGCTCAGGGGGGAGGAGAGGCAAGCCGGCTCGCACTCCCAGAACAACTGGATCGCATGATGCTAAAAAATTTAACAACCGGCTCTTGCGAGCCGATGTAGTAAATTTAATATGAATTGCAGAAAATTTTTCTTCACTCAATGTGTAATTAAACTCTGGAATTCGTTGCCAGAGAATGTAGTAAAAGCAGTTAGCTAAGCAAGGTTTAAAAAAAGGTTTGGATTGGTTCCTGAAAAAGTAGTCCATAAGCAATTATTAAGATGGACTTGGGGAAAATCTACTGCTTATTTCTAGATTAAGCTGCATAAAATGTATTATATTGTTTTGGGATCTTGCCAGGTACTCATAACCTGAATTGGCCACTGTTGGAAGCAGGATGCAGGGCTTGATAGACCTTACTAAGAGCATAAGTGTTCCAGTATGGCAACACTTATGTTCTTAGCAGTGTTGTTTTTTTTAGAAAAAAAGGTGCTGGTACTCATTGTGGGCGGAGTCACCACATAAGACTCCACCCCTATTATAGCTACATCCACATTAGCCACACCCCTTATACCAGCCATAGCGCATATAAACAGACATCATTGAAAATATACTAGTATAGGAGAAAAAAATAACGTGATTTGTTTTCATTATAAATAATTTCTGTAAGCTGTTACAGCTCCAGTATACCCAGTGCAAAATAAGACAGCAGATGTAAATTCTCAAATTGGACATATTCCATGCAATAAAATGAAAATAAAATGATTTTTTGTACCTTTGTTGGCTGGTGACTTTGTTTTTCTGATCATGATGGCTCAGTATCTGATTCTGCTGCTTTCTGTTCTCTTAACTCCGTTTCCAGGGCTTCCTTTCCATTTATTTCTTTACTTTCCGCCTTTCTTCTTCATTTCTTGCCCTACATCCGTAAGTAAAAGCTGGGTCCTCCGCAGACTTGACTGTCCAGTGGATCCAGCTTCTGCCTATTTTCTACATCCATGTGCAGTTTTTCTCCTCTTTTCCTTTTCCCTCATCTCATCTCCTTCCCCACTCTTCCCTCGCCTCCATCCATGTCCAGCATTTCTTCTCTCTCCCTTCCCTCTCCTCCATCCACCCATGTCTAGCAGCCCTCCTCTTCCCTGCCCTCCCCTCCATCCATCCATGTCCAGCGACCCTCCTGTCCCCATGCCATCCACCTATGTCCAGTGACCCTCCTGTCCCCCCTGCCATCCGCCCATGTCCAGCGACCCCCCCCCCCGTCCCCACTGCCATCCACCCATGTCCAGCAATTCTCCTCCTTCCCCTGCCCTCCCCTCTCCCATGTCCAGCGACCCCCATCCCCCCTGCCATCCACCCATGTCCAGCAATTCTCCTCCCTCCCCTGCCCTCCCCTCTCCCATGTCCAGTGATTCTCCTCCCTCCCCTCTCCCATGGCCAGCGATTCTCCTCCCTCCCCTGCCCTCCCCGCTCCCATGTCAAACTTCCATTCACTCTAAAAACGAAGTCGCAGGCAGCGGTGAACTGGTGGGCGGCCTAGTAAAAGCAGCAAGCTTGACTCCATCGTCCTTCGCTTTCCTGCTGCCCTCTCAGCATCCCGCCCGCCCTCAAAGAAGGCGGGACGCACCCCAACACAAATAAAAATGTTGGTATACAGATTCAGCCACACAAATCCTGATACCATCCTCAACCACTCAACCTCTTGCATCCCTGCCCAATACAGACACCCCAATTCTGTCACCCCAAAATGGAACAGCTCCTGGTACACCAACTGAGATGTTCCTTTTTGGGGTGAGAGAAACCATAACACGCCTACACCGGCTTGCAAAATTTTGGAAAAGATAACAACCGGCTCTTGGGAGCCGGTGCGAGCTGGCTCCAGCACACCACTGGATAATACCATTGAACTATGGAACAAAATGTTTCAGCCGGGAAATATTGTCTTATGAGTTTAAGTTTCCACATTGTGTGGAACATTTTCTTTGTAGTGATTGCGGCTTGAGTCTCTAGTGTTAGGTTGCTATCTATGGTAATGCTGAGGATTTTCAGCTTATTTGAAATTGGGAGAGTATAGTTCCGGGTGATGATGGTTGAGGGGTGATTTGTGCTTTGTTGGGAAGATAGTATGAGGCAGTGTGTTTTTTCTTTGTTGACTTTTAATTTAAATGCCGTCGCCCAGGAATCCATGGTGTTCATGCTGTTTGTGATTTAGTTAGCAATTTCCGATGGATTCGATCTGTAAGGTATTAAGATAGTGACGTCGTCTGCGTATAGAAAGGGGTTTAGGCCTTGATTGGATAGGGACTTAGCAAGTGGGGTCATCATTAAATTAAATAGGATGGGTGAGAGAGGTGATCCTTGTGGTATTCCGCAATCAGCTTTCCAAGGTGGTGAGATATTATCGTTAGACTTTACTTGGTATGATCTTGTTGTTAAGAATACCTTGATCCATTTGAGTGTGTTCCCTCCGATTCCTACCTTGTCTAGTATTCTTATGAGTATATTGTGATCTACCATATCGAAAGCGCTCGACATGTTGAATTGGAGCAGGAGGATGTTTTTACCTATCGCTATTTCCCCGCTTGCATTTGGCAAGGAGTGTAACTAGTACAGTTTCTGTGCTGTGGAGGGATCTGAACCCAGATTGTGATTCATGTAATATTGAGAATTTATTGATGTATTTTGTGAGATGTTTTGCTACAATGCATGTGTTTTCCCAATCCCTTTGCCCTTCCCCAGGGAGGGGAAACACTTCAGCCTAGTAGGCTGAAAAATAAAAGGTACAATCAGACTTAGCTGTAGGCGCACCAGTAAAAAAGTTTTATTGGTATAATCACTAAGCCAAAAATATACAAGGTAATTGTTCCCTCTGGAGCACACAGCAAAGCAAGACACAAATCCTGAATAACAAGAAGTGCTCAGCTAATACTGTCCCAGCTATTACATATATACTGTTTTGTTTTACGGTGTATTTATCCCTCCCTATATGGCAGTTCTCCTACCAATACATAGGAATGGAACAAATCACCCAAGGCTGCGATTGAGAAAGCAATTAGATACTTTTATTTCTTAACCACTAAGTATGATTACAATTAGCCACTGCTCAGTAAGTGCAGTTTACAGATCACCATTTGTGATGAGAAGTACAACTCAATTTTATTTACCAGGTACAAGTCAAATCAGTTCTCATCGGGAGGACAGCAAGCAATACAACCATTGGTATTATCAGAATCTGACTCTCCAACGTTATGATCTATTTCAATCACTTATATAGACTTCACTTAACATACAAGTCTATGGACTTCCTGAGCTTAGACCTGCCTTTTTTTAATCTTCCTCAAAACACTTTCTGTGGCACCTGGCCATCTTCCTGTGGAATTATCCAGTTCTGTCTTTCTGAACATCAGTTACCACCATATTGCCACAGTCATGCAACTCTGCAAGTTAGACCCCCGCCCTTGCGGGTTTCTGCTTGCTTTGCAGTGTCCCAATAGCTCATGAGCCTTTGAGCAACACTGGAGTTCAAGTCAGAGTCACAGTCCTGTAAGTTTTTCTTTCATTTTGGATCCTGAACCAAAGTCAGGCCTGGGACCAAATAATGATAATATTCAGCACTGTTGCAAGTTTCGTTTTTCCCAAATCATGTGATTTCCCATAAACTAGAATCATTAGGTAGCCTATGCCATATATGGATTGGTCATGTATTCTATCAGTCTCTCCTGATGGGGGTTCACGTGCAAAGTCGGTAGCTATTGGCTAGTCAGTTATCAGTATAGCATGCAGTTAGTCACAGAGCAAAACATTACATAGAACAATACCTTTGTGTCCCCTCACCCCAAAACTGAAACATTCTGGACATCCTAGGCTCACTTTGTCCTCAGTCTTTCACCACGTCCCAAGGTTATATCCACCTTATATGAAAGGCATACTCAACTGCAGCCAATTGTGCATCTGTGAAGTGTCTGTTCTCAGCTCCTGAGAAAGCACTGATTGTTACAAAAGATGTTGAGTTAGTAGGCTAACATGTGAGAACCAAACAGAGCAATGTTAGGCTTAGGCCTTAGCAACAGGCCTAACTTATGAAGGAATATACAGATGTTTTGCTACGGTGCCTTCCATTAGTTTGGTCGTCAGTGGGATGGATGCTACTGGATGATAATTGGTGATTACCTCTTTTTTTTATCTTGGGGTCTTTTGGTAGCGGTGTAAGTACGATGTTGCTTTTAGCCTTGGGGAATAGACCTTGCTGGAGCATGAAGTTTATGTGGGATGTAAAATCTGTAATAAATCGTTGAGGGGGCATGTTCATTAAGTAGTTGGGGCATGCGTCCAGTGAGCAGAAAGTAGAGGACAACTTTCTGGTCGCTTGTGCAACTGATTCAGCTGTGATCTGGGAGAAGTTTAATCAAGTGCGATCTGTTGGGTATTCTCCTAAGTATGGGTCTAATTCATCGTTGAAAGTTATGAGGTTAGTGTCATCCTGGGGAATGGTGCTGCGTAAGTTGACAATTTTTTCTTTGAAGTATTTGCCGATTTCGTCTGCAAATAAAGTTGCATGTTTAGTGTTTAAATGTTTTCATGGATTGAATTCAGAATCGGTTGGTGGGTTAATTAAGTTTGAAAGTAATAGAAATTATCTGAGAAATAGGTTGAATCTAACTCTGCATATCCCTTCAAGTTAAAAGAATGGCTCCTAAGATGTGCTGGGAATGTTTATTCGGCTTTCAACCCACTAGAATTTGGAATAGTATCCCAACTGAAATACAAACTATTATTTCTTAAAGTCTTTATCGTAAGGTGTTTAAGACATATTTTTTTTCAGACAAACATCTTGATTAATACTGTAATTTTTTGCATTTTTATTGTTATGTTTGATAGGAGTGTGGTAGCCGTGTTAGTCCACTCTTAAGGTTATCAATAGAAATCAAACAAAATAAAACATGGAAAAGAAAATAAGATGATACCTTTTTTATTGGACATAACTTAATACATTTCTTGATTAGCTTTCGAAGGTTGCCCTTCTTCGTCAGATCGGAAATAACCTTTGAAAGTGTGAAAATGATCCTCCCCTCCGCCTGAGGGTCCTCGGGATCTCCCCTTCACCCTTGCTGCCCAACCTCCTGGTTCACTGCAGTCCACAGGGCAGGGCTCAAAGAAATCAACTTCAAAGCAAACTTAACAAGTTCTTTATTTTGCTTGGGATCCAACAGTCCAGCAGTGCAAAAAGACACAATACTTGAATCAACAAAAAACCTCACAATTCCCCCTGTTGCTCCTCTCAGGGGTACAAACACAGCAGAAAAAAAAAACAACTTTTAACTCCCAGGCTTCCAACACCCAGCTGGGCTCCTTTTAGACAGTTTTATAGCCCTGGGTCTTCTTTCTCCCCCCCTCTCCCTTGGGAGGGGGCAAAACACTGCAAGCAGTTCCAAAAAAACAAACAAACACAGCTCAAACCCCTTCAGCTTCTTTTAGGCTTTTTAGCCACAGTTCACACTCCACCTTCTTCCTGCTGGGCTCAGCCCACTCCGAGAAAATCTATCATCCCTCTTCAACCAGAACGCTTTAAACTCAAAGTTCATTCACAGCCTGAGCTCTGGAAAATGAAAAGGCCCCACCCATCTGGGTCACTCTCTCTAAGCACTGACCCATCCTCCCACATGACCTTTCCTCTTTCCTCTCTTAGCCCAGTTACCATACCATGAAGTTACCTGGTCCCTTATTTTGTTACCTAAGGAGTGAGCCCAGGCTGAGAGGTCCATAGGCTCTTCCTCACTCTCCTCTCTTTCTCTCTGCCCAGCTTCTTGATACTCCATGGGCTCCCCGTCCCACCCACTTTGCAGCTGTTCCTCTTTCCCTTGATTACCCTGCAGGGGCACCACCCTTTCCTTGTTAGAGTTCTCCCCCTGCTCCTGCTGGGGAAGGTAATCTCTGTACCAGGCTTTGCCCTGAGGTTGCTGGGAAATGTAGTCTCTTCCTCTCCTCCATTTTACAGGGGTCATGAACCTTTCTCTGCTCTCTCTCGGGGGATGCTGGGTAATGTAGTCTTTTCCCCTCCACCCTTTTCTAGGGGGCATTACTACTTCTCTCGCTCTCTGGGGATGGAATGGAGGCAAGGCTCTGTTCTGCCTAAGTCTGCTCGTGAGCCGCCTCCCTTCTTCCTCTTCCACTTCCATCTTATCTACCCCCAGGTCATCTCCTTCACAAAAGCTAATCAAGAAATGTATTAAGTTATGTCCAATAAAAAAGGTATCATCTTATTTTCTTTTCCATGTTTTATTTTGTTTGATTTCTATTGATATTGTTATGTTATGTTATATAAATTCCTTCCAGTTGGGAAGTTTCTTCTATTTTCCGCTTTGCACCTTAGAGTTTTTAAAAGTGGATTATAAATCTCAATATAGAATATATATAAAGTGATGCCTAATATCTTAACTGCATTAATAGGCAAAATAGATATGGAGTAGGGTTGCCAACTAGCTCCAGATTTGTCCGACAGGGTTGATCCAATCTTGGATCAATGCATTCAGGGACTTGTAGGCTGGCTTTTCTTAGGAAATCCAATGGGGAAATCAGAACCACAAGTCCTGTCGGGCGAATCTGGATCTAGTTGGCAACCCTAATATAGAGGCTCATTTTCAATGCACATAGATTTACAAAGTTATATAGGTTACTATGGGGCTTATTTTCAAAGCTACATGGAACTTTGTAAGTCTAAGTGCTTTGAAAATATGCCTCTATGTAACTTTGTAAGTCTATGTGCTTTGAAAATGATCACCTTAACCTTCAAAATTACTTGTGAGGAGGGCAAAGTTCTAGCTGTCCATAAACGTTGTTTTGCAACTACTTGATTCTAATCAGTCAGCCAGTCTTTAAACACAAATTAAGCATAATAATCTATTCTATTCAGTTGTCCCTGAGTTCACAAAAAATTTGAATGTTACAGTTAATCATTTATTTGTTTTATTTATGTGTTACATTTGTATCCCACATTTTCCCACCTATTTGCAGGCTCAATGTGGCTTACATAGTACCGTAAAGGCGTTCGCCGACTCCGGTAAAGAACAAATACAAAGTGATGTTGTGGTAGAATAAGGTTCATGTGTTACAGACACATTAGGGGATCGTAGAGAAGAAGAGTTATGTTGTGTCCATTGCAAGCTTTGATTTAGTTGTGTTGCAGGGTTCAGGCATTTAAGTTGGGTTGGTAGGGTATGCCTTTTTGAACAGGTTGGTTTTTAGTGATTTCCGGAAGTTTAGGTGGTCATAAGTTGTTTTCACGGCTTTTGGTAGTGTGTTCCACAGTTGTGTGCTTATGTAGGAAAAGCTGGATGCATAAGTTGATTTGTATTTGAGTCCTTTGCAGCTTGGGTAGTGGAGATTTAAGTATGTTCGTGTTGATCCGATTGTGTTTCTGGTTGGTAGGTCTATGAGGTCTGTCATGTATCCTGGGGCTTCGCCGTAGATAATTTTATGAACCAGGGTGCAGATTTTGAAAGCAATGCGTTTTTTGATTGGGAGCCAGTGCAGTTTTTCTCTGAGGGGTTTGGCGCTTTCGAATCGCGTTTTTCCAAATATAAGCCTGGCTGCCATGTTTTGAGCGGTCTGAAGTTTCTGTATGATTTGTTCTTTGCATCCCACATAAATTCCATTGCAGTAGTCTACATGGCTTAGTACCATTGATTGTATCAAGTTGCGAAATGTTTCCCTCGGGAAGAATGGTTTCACGTGTTTTGAGTTTCCACATTGAGTGGAACATTTTCTTTGTTGTAGATTTCACTTGGCTCTCTAGTGTAAGGTTTCGGTCGATTGTAACGCCAAGGATTTTCAGGCTGTCTGAGATAGGGAGGGTGTACTCTGGGGTGTTTATATTTGTAGGTTTGTTCGCATTGTATTGGGATGAGAGGAAGAGACAGTGTGTTTTTTCTGTGTTGTTTTAGTTGAAATGCATTTGCCCATGAGTCCATGATGTTCAAGCTGAGCTTGATTTCGTTAGTGATTTCTGTTAGATCATGTTTGTAAGGAATGTATATTGTGACATTGTCTGCATAGATGAAAGGGTTAAGGCCTTGGTTGGATAAGGACTTGGATAGTGGGGTCATCATTAGGTTGAAAAGGATTGGTGATAGTGGTGATCCTTGAGGTACTCCGCAGTCTGCTTTCCACGGTGATGAGATGTTTGTATTTGATGTCACATGATATGTTCTAGTGGTTAGGAAACCCTTGATCCAACTAAGTATTTTTCCACCAATCCCGAAGTAATCTAGGAGTCTTAGTAGTATATTATGGTTTACCATGTCGAATGCACTAGACATGTCGAATTGGAGGAGAAGTATGCTTTTACCTGTTGCTATTTCCTGCTTGAATTTGGCTAGGAGAGTTATTTGTACTGTTTCAGTGCTATGGAGGGGGCGAAATCCTGATTGTGAATCATGTAATATTGCGAATTTGTTTATATAATCAGTAAGTTGTTTGGTTACCATGCTTTCCATCAGTTTGACTACCAGTGGGATAGATGCTACTGGGCGGTAGTTAGTGATTTTTTTTTTCTTGGTATCTTTTGGTATTGGGGTGAGTAGGATGTTGCCATTTTCCTTAGGGAAGAGACCTTGTTGAAGCATGTAGTTTGGGTGGCATGTGAGGTCTGCTATGAAGTGGTCGGGGCGGATTTTATTAGGTAGCTGGGGCAGGTATCCATTTTACAGTGAGTGTCGGAGAACCTATTAATCGCCTGGGGAACTGTTTCGGCGTTGAGGAGAGCGGTTTGACAAGGTTCGGTCTGCTGGGTATTCTCCAAGGGTTGGGTCCAAACCATTGATGAAGTTTTCGATGTCGGTATTATCCTGAGGTAATGTGTTGCGTAGGTTTGCAATTTTTTCATTGAAGTATTTAGCAAGTTTGTCTGCAGATGGGATGTCTGTATTGGTTGTGGTGACCAAGGTGATGTCTAGTAGTTCACGAGTTGGTATAGTTTCTTTGTGTCTTTGTAATCTGGCCCTATTGTAACATAGTAACATAGTAGATGACGGCAGAAAAAGACCTGCACGGTCCATCCAGTCTGCCCAACAAGATAACTCATATTTGCTGCTTTTTGTGTATACCCTATTTTGATTTGTACCTATGCTCTTCAGGGCACAGACCGTATAAGTCTGCCCTGCACTATCCCCGCCTCCCAACCACTAGCCCCACCTCCCAACCACCGGCTCTGGCACAGACCGTATAAGTCTGCCCAGCACTATCCTCACCACTCCAGCCCTGCCTCCCAACCCCGGCTCTGGCACAGACCGTACAAGTCTGTCCAGCACTATCCCCGCCTCCCAACCACCAGTCCCGCTTCCCACCACCGGCTCTGGCACAGACCGTATAAGTCTGCCCAGCCCTATCCCCGCCTCCCAACCACCAGCCCCGCCTCCCGATCTTGACTAAGCTCCTGAGGATCCATTCCTTCGGCACAGGATTCCTTTATGCTTATCCCACGCATGTTTGAATTCCGTTACCGTTTTCATTTCCACCACCTCCCGTGGGAGGGCATTCCAAGCATCCACTACTCTCTCCATGAAAAAATACTTCCTGACATTTTTCTTGAGTCTGCCCCCCTTCAATCTCATTTCATGTCCTCTCGTTCTACCACCTTCCCATCTCCGGAAAAGATTCGTTTGCGGATTAATACCTTTCAAATATTTTAACGTCTGTATCATATCACCCCTGTTTCTCCTTTCCTCCAGAGTATACATGTTTAGTTCAGCAAGTCTCTCCTCATACGTCTTGTAACGCAAGACGTTTTATAGTGTGACCTTTATGGTCTGTCTTATTGCATATTTGTATTTTGTTTGTATTTGTTTCCATGCATTGAGTGTGTGGTTCTTTTATTTTTTTCCATGCGAGTTTCCTGGATTGTGTTTTTAGTTTTTTCAGTTCATCGTTGAACCATGGTATTGAGTTATGCCTTCGTGAGGTTCTTGTTTGTAAGGGTGCTATTTCGTCTGGTATGCTTCTGCATCTTTTATCCCATTCTGAGAGGTAGTATATGGAGTCCGTTTGTGCTGTCCATTCGTTATTGTATATCTGTTGCCAGAATGTTTTCGAGTCTATTTGGCTTCTTGTGCTGTAGGTTGTGTGTTCTTGTATACGGTATGAACCTTTCTTCTGCCATTTTAGAGATAGGTTTAGTTTATAGTGATCGGTCCATGGTGTTTCTGTCCAAATAATATCTGCTATTATTAGGTTCTGGTCTGTGGACAATTTATGTGAGATGAGGTCAAGTGTGTGTTCTTTGATGTGGGTTGCTTGCGTGTGTGGCCATTTGAGATTCCATAAGTGGAGGAATTGCTTGCATTCACGTGTGTTGGTAGAGTTTGGGTCTTCTAGGTGAAGGTTAATGTCTCCTAATTCTAGTATATTGGAGTTGGTTACACAAGTGTTTGAAATGAAGGAAATGAAATCTGTATTAGTTGTCCTAAAGACTGCATATAAATATTAAATATTTATTTATTAGGATTTATTTACTGCCTTTTTGAAGGAATTCACTCAAGGCGGTATACAACAAGATTAAATCAAACATAGGCAATAGACCATTTACATCAGTAAAAATATTCAAACAATACAAAGTATAGCATACTATGCTACATTACAATGTCAACACAGTATGCTATAAAACATTTTAATAGACAGCATATTGTGTAAGCAAAGATGGAACATTTAGACAGTGTAACAGGAGTAAGAAAATAAGGGGATCAATTTAAAGAAAGTTGCAAATGAAGTCAGAAAGGTGCTTGAATATTATAGGGTAGGAGTGGATAAACATATCCGGTTGTGGAGCCGGTGCCACTTCATGTGTGTGTGATTAGTTACTTCTTCCATTAAAGGCTTGGGTGAAGAGCTAAGCTTTCAACTCCTTCCTGAAGTAGAGATGGTCATGTGTTAAGAGAAGCCTTTCAGGGAGTGCATTCTAGAGTGTGTAGGCTACTCTGGAGAAGGCTTACTAGCGGGTATCGTGAGATGTCCTTTGGAGAGGTTGTGGTTAGGGATACTCCTTGGGAGGACCTTAGAGACCTTGGAGGTGTGTAGAGGGAGATCCTGTTCTCTAGGCCATTTCATTTAAGGGCCTTGAAGATCAAATATAGAGTTTTAAATTTAGCCTTATATTGTACTGGTAGCCAGTAAAGTGTTTTGCAAAAATGATGTGATGTGGTCTCATCTCCTACAACCTTCTCTTAGTCTTGCTGCAGCATTCTGAATCAGTTGGAGCTGGTGCAGACCCTTTGTAGTCAGATCAGTGTAGAGTCATTACAATAATCCAGTCTTGATGTTATTGCATGCACTTCTGAGACAAGGTTTGCTTTCTGACTGTAAGGAGCGAAGCAGCGTAGTAGTCGCAAATGATAGAAGCAGCTCTTGAAGTTTGCTTGGATTTAGGAGATCAGAGTAAGTGTTGAATCTAGCTGTATTGCAGGGTTCCTGACTTGTGATTTGAGAGGAAGTTCATGTTTCCCAGAAGAGATTTTGATGTCAGGTATGTGCCCACTTGTGTTAGAGACCCATAGAAGCTCAGTGTTACTTTGGGCTAAAAACAAACAACTTTGCCTGTGCCATTCTTGAATTTTTTTTTTTGTTACATTTGTACCCCGCGCTTTCCCACTCATGGCAGGCTCAATGCGGTAGGCAATGGAGGGTTAAGTGACTTGCCCAGAGTCACAAGGAGCTGCCTGTGCCAGGAATCGAACTCAGTTCCTCAGTTCCCCAGGACCAAAGTCCACCACCCTAACCACTAGGCCACTCCTCCACTGACGTTAGGTAATCAATTTTTTCAGAGCTATGGGTAAGTCAGGTTCAATGGATTTGAGTAGCTGCACGTCATCTGTATAGATGTACAACTGAGTGTCCATCGACTGAATCAGCTTGGCTAGTGGCTTGAGGTAAGTATTGAACAGAATAGGTGAAAGTGTTGATCCTTGTGGTACCCCACAAGTCAGTGCCGATGGTGACAAAAAGATGCTGCTGAACAATATGAACTTTTGCCTGTCTGGTAGGATCTGAACCGAGCAAGTACTGTTCCATTGATGCCTGTTTCTGCCAGTTGTGCTAGCATGATATGATCCATAGTGTCAAAAGCTGCTGAGAAATCTAGCAGTACTAACACCAAGGCAAATCCCCTGTTTGTTTTTGTGAATATCATCTAGTTTCTGCTCCTTAACATGTTCTAAATCCAGATTACATAAATCCATCAAGCCCAGCATCCTGTTTCCAACAGTGGCCAATCCAGGTCATAGATACCTGGCAAGATCCCGAAAAAGTTCAATACATTTTATGCTGCTTATCCCACAAATAAGCAGTGGATTTTCCCCAAGTCAATTTAATAGTAGTCTATGGACTTTTTCTTTAGGAAGCCATCCAGACCCTTTTTAAACCCTGCTAAGCTAACTGCTTTTACCACATTCTCTAGCAACAAATTCCAGACTTTAAATACACATTGTGTGAAGAAGCATTTTCTGCAATTCGTATTAAATTTACTACTTTGTAGCTTCATCGCATGCCCCCTAGTCCTAGTCTTTTTGGAAAGAGTAAACAAACGATTCACATCTACCTATTCCACTCCACTCATTATTTTATAGACCTCTATCATATCTCCCCTCAGCCGTCTGCTCTCCAAGCTGAAGAGCCCTAGACGCTTCAGCCTTTGACATGGATCTAGCTGGTTTCTCTCTTCTAACCAATTATTTAGTTGATCACAGATTGTGCGGAAAGCACAGATCCTTGGGGCACTCTATTGGAGCTTCCAAATCATTGACTAATTTGTGCTTATCTGAATTCTTTGCAACCTGTCTCTCAAAGGAATAAACCAATTCAGCATTCCAATACCATAGGGCTTCAACTGCAAAATCAGCACATTATAATCTATGATATGGAAGGTAGTTGATGAATCTAAAAGATAAACAGAATCCAGTCCCTAATCCAGATTCATTGATAAAATATTGATAAGGGCCAGTAGTCAGAATTCATACGTTCTTCAGAGCTCAAGCCTCATTGCCTTTGAATCAGCAGCTTGTTTTCCTTTGATGTTTGCATAAGTTGAATCACTAAAGCCCTTTCTATCAATTTTCCCAGAAAAAATAGGTTGGAAATAGGCTTATATTGCTAACAACGAGTCTAGATTGACTAAAAAATTTAGCTCATACCTTTTTCAGTTGCGGCTCCAGTCTAGTTTCATTCAGGAAATATAGATGAGTTCCTGTCCCTAGAAGACTTACAATCTAAGTTTGTACCAGAGGGCAGTGGAGACTTAAGTGACTTGCCTGCTGCTCTAGCCGTTAGGCAAATCTTCCATTCCAAAAGAGCGCCAAATTGATGGCAAGAGAAACTAGAGAGCTAGAAAGAATTCCCAGAGGAGATACTAATTTAGATGGGACTTGAATTCACATTCATTGGCTCAGAAGGCCTTATCCATTAAGCCACTGGGGCTGGGTCTTTTCAGCCTTAACAGAAGAATATAAGAGTTACCCCACTCTAGCCCAATATCCTGTTTCTGACAGTCGCCAGTCTAGGTCAAAAGTACCTGGTAGAGTCCCAAAAGATTCCATGTTACTTAACCTTGGGCATAAACTCTGGCTTTCTCCAGGGCTGTTTTACTAGTGGTTTATGGACTTTTCCTCCAGGAATTTGCCCAAACCTTTTTTTTAAACCCAGCTAAAGTAACTGCTTTTACCACTTTATTGCTCCTTGAAGAGCTAAAGTAATGTAATGGAAATAGTAAACTTTCAGCACAATCCTTAATTAGCCAAAGTGGGCCAGGATCTAATTGAGATCCAATAGAAGAAGTCCTTGCTAGGAGACCCTTATTTTCTTTTCAGGGATTCAACATTTTACCTTTGAAAGAATAAAATTTTACAATTTCCTCCATAAACCTTGTATGGAGCAGCATTTTCAACTCTAAAACCAGTGGATCTGAGGTTGCAATCCTAAAAGACATTGGTACTGTTTTATTAGTTAGATGAAGGACACATGATGGGTGTTGGGTCTGCATCCACCTTAGCTAAACCCCAACTGATTACTGCCAGAACACCCATGCTGTTGGATTCTTGTTTCTTACATTAATAAAAACAAATAATACTTACATACTCAGAAGTGAAATAAAAAGATAAGTTTATTCTGGAAACAAGTACATATAATAGGCTTAAGCAAGTCTGAAATACAGAAAAAGAAATATTAGAGACTTCACTAATTTCATGCCAGTTTCCTGCCATGAAAATCAGGAAGCCGATCCTACATAAATTTCTCTCATTTTTATACATTGTCTTAATACTTGTTATACAGTAATCTGGCATCTTAGCACCTCCCACCAACCAATCATCTACTTTCCTAATCCTACACATTTAACTTCTATCCTGTCAATTATCAGTTCGTACCCCAAATTCCTAGAATAGCAATTACACTTCCTGAGTCATAAGTCATGCCATCTTCATCTCCTATCTGACCTCTATGACTAACAAACTGTCTGACAAAGAAAGATATATCCAGCCTATATAAAGATTATATTCTTTTTCATAGGGAATCAATATTATAAAATAATATTATGTAAAGTATAGGCCTAAGCAGAATAATCTTATATACAACACACCTCCAACGTTCTAATGAAGCCTCAAGTCTCCAAATGTTCTAAATTTGTAGTTGTGTAGATCGCTGTTCCTCCATGAGTGTCTGCCCCGCCCTCGTGTCACAACGTGATGACATCGAGGGCGGAGCACTGACACTCAACGAATCGCAGCGCTCACCCGTTGCTACGCGACGAAACGTGACGTCGGACGCATCGCGAACCTATGCGAACGACCTGCAAGAAAGAAGGGAGGACTACCATCGCCCCGAGTCTGCCTGAACATGCGTGGGAGGGAGGGAGACAGGCAGGCAGCCTGAACGTCGGAGGGTGGGAGGGAGGGAGGGAGCCAGCCTGAACGTGGGAGTGGGGCCACGACCCTGAAAGGCAGAGGGAGGGGGGACCACGACCCTGAAGTTGGGAGGGGGGAGGGGAGGAAAAACGGGAGGGGGAGGGGAGGGAGACGGAGGGGGGGCCCCTGCCGCACACTCTCATTCTTTCTCACACACACACACTCAATCTCACACACACACTCTCACACAGACAGCCTCACTGTCACACACACACACTCGCACATTCACTCTGTCTCTCTCTCTCTCACGCAGTCACTCTCACACACACTCTCTCAAACATACACACTCCAAGGAAAACCTTGCTAGCGCCCGTTTCATTTGTTATGGAAACGGGCCTTTTTTACTAGTGTTATCATAAAAAGAACTTCACCTACATGAATATACTCCTTTTTCTAATTTCTTCACAACATATAATAGAGCCAGTAAATTGCTTGTATAATGTCATGTCTTAGGTCACGACCCCATACTTAAGCCATATCAGCAGAAATACATGAATGCACAGCTTCCTTTCACATCCTATTTTCCCTCTCCTCTCTTAACCCTTTATTTAGTGTCCATCTGTTCCCATATGGCTTATTACGGGAACATTGGACACTAAAGGGTTAAACAAATTTCTATAATAGCCCTCCCTGTTGTAAAGTCCCATTTCCCAATTTCCCCTCCCATGACTGTCCAAGTTGTCACACTTTGATGTGTAATCATGACTGGACCCAGTCTGGTAAGGGAAGTGTGGGACCCTGTAGATATGTTAGGTTATTTCACAAGTGCAGCCTGCAAGCCAGGGCTGAAAACAGCAAACAGAATAATTATAGAGGAGAATTATTATGGAGGGAAGGAAAATCTTACAGGTCTCTTGTTTCTCAGGGCCTGAGCTCCCCCCCCCCCCCCCCCAAGCTCCCCACAAGGGAGTACGAGTACTAGAGTTCCATATGGAATTTTATATGGATAAATCACTGATAGGCAGTTAAGATAGACCATTTTGGTCTTTATGTGCTTTCATTTGCTAAGTTTCATTATGCTTTCCTGTTAATGTTCTGGGTGTGCATGCAACATACATTTTACATCTGTCCTCTTTTTTGATTTCCAGGGTCCCCAAACAATTCAGGAGCTGGAGCCACAGGTGGTATCATCGGTGGAATCATTGCCACAGTTGTTGTTATTGCAGTTGTTGTCACCGTGGTGCTGATCTGCAAACAGCAGCGGAAAAATCAGACAGCACGTGATAAGTATGTAACTCCGGGATGATGTGCTATTCCCTGATCTTTATTAGAACAAACCTGATTATATTAGAAATTTCTAGTGGGGTTTCTTGTAGCTGAGACAGTGTAAACTTAAATTCCAGGCTGAACGTAATGCAAAAATTCATTCTCTGAAGGAATTTCTGCTTTCACCAACTCCAGCAAAAAACAATCCAGAGAGTCCTTCTTGACTGTAAAGGTAAAGACCTTCTCTTCTTTTTCTGTGCCTCAATATTTTACCTATTAATATTCTTGTTTGTTTTCTACTTTTTAGTTTGGATGGTCCCCCAGCTTACAAACCTCCACCACCAAAGTTGAAGCTGCAGTCCACAGAGGTTTTTACTCTTTCTTTCTCTATTGTGTTTGCCTTTAAACATTTGAAAAGTACAGTATCTGCTATGCATCTGTGTCTGGACATCTCGCTCTGTTTGCTGCTACATTTTTTCTTTCCGTGTCTCTCTTTGAGTAACTCTCCCTAGATTTTGTGGTGTATTTGTCTTTGTTAATGCAATCTGAAGTTTATATAAAGCCTTTTTTGGTCCATCAAAAGGCTACCCAAATTTGTCTGCAACAATACAAAAATACATAATTAGTAGGGATGTGCATTCAATTGAAACAACATGGGAAATGTAAACAATATTTCCCATGTTGTTTCTATCCCAAAATGACAGGAAAAATCCAAAATTTTTGTTCTTCCTCTTATTTCTAGAATAAACAGCATAAAATGTATGTACTGTTTTGCAATCTTGCCAGGTACTTGTGACCTGGATTGGCCACTGTTGCAAACAGGATGCTGGGCTTGATGGACCTTCGGTATGTCCCAGTATGGCAATACTTATGTATATATTTACAGAACGCTTTCCTTAGCTTCTTTACCAGACCAGTCCAAACTCTGTGGGTCCAGAGAAGTAAAATAGTTCAGTGTGATTTGTCCCTTAAGGGCACACTGCAGCCTCAACAATTCTGTATTTCTCTGTCTCTAGCTGATGGTGATGATACATCATGCAGGTCCTGGACTAGATAAGCCTGTGGAGCTCCTGAACTGGTTGTCACTGATTGTTGAGCTCTCGGCATAACAAATAAGGTTGGAAGAGATGGAAATATTTAGGAACAATTTGGTCAGGTCCAAGTCTTTCCTCTCACTCCCCCTTTCCCCAGGAGAGGTGTCCAGATGCTTTTCAGAGTGGGCAAGAGGTTTCTGGATGCTGGCTCCTGGACCATTTGAATAACTGGATCCCATGAGCCTAGGGAGCTCTTTCTTGGATATTATCAGAGTTAGAGGAATACTCAGAAGTCTTGGGCCTTTCCCTTCCTTCTCCATCACCCTCTTGTTCTTCAAGAAACTGTAAGTATACATTTTCCTATGTTGTCGTGCTATACAGTATCTCATAGGACTGAGAAGAGATCTCTCTTCTATGGGTATTCCTTGTCAGAGTTCAAGTGACACTCGAATTGCTGAGCGCTGGAACCGTCTCCGTAGTCTTTATTTTTTATGTTTAAATCATTTTTATTATTTCCAAACAAACTTATGCGTTCACAAACCAACACATGTACAACCAATAATTACCATTCCCTTTTGCCTCCCTACCCCTCTCAAGAATCCATCCTCTACCCCCCTCCACCCAGTAAACCCCCTCCTGTAATTAAGATAATCCGTATGAAACCTTACACCTTGCGAGGGTATTGCACAACGTTAACAGTTTAATAGTCTGCTGCGTGCTGCTGGCTGCAGTGTCTTCCAAAACCTCTCCCAAATTCTCTGGAATTGTTGTCCTTCCACAGAAGAGAAATTTTTAATCACACATCTTTCCAGTTTCAAGAGATCAATCATATGAATCCGCCATTTTTCCGGTGTAGGAGCATATGGTTCTTTCCAGTGTAACAATATGACTTTTTTCCCCAGTTAAAATGGCTTTTTGCAGAAAACTCCGAAACTCTGAGCAGGTGGGGCCATTGTATTTATAAACCCCAAACAGAATCTGAGGATTTACTGTCACTTTACGTTTCCAGTAACGATGCACTGCACGAAACACTGCTGTCCAGAAATTTTTGATACGTGGGCGAAGCCAGAACATGTGACTTAACGTAGCTTGATCTTGTTTGCACTTGGGGCAAGCTCCAGATGACCCGAACACTGCTCGATATGCTCTCACTGTGGATATATATAGATGTACTGCAAACTTATATTGAAGTTCCCAGTGACGTGCAAAGCAGGAGCTATGTTGCAAACTCAATACATGTTGTTTGATTTGGTCTTCAGGAACAGCCACTTGCAGGTCAGTAGACCAAGCATTAGCGAACTTCTTGTAATCCAAATCCTCTGTTGTGTCTAATAAATGTCTATGATGATAACATAGGGGGATTGAATTTTGTGACCCCAGTGTTAGGGCTGAGTTCAAAGTGTCTTGTACATCTTCGCAAAGGTTCATCCATCCTAGGGCTGTCACATAATGATGCAGTTGGAGGTAGGCAAAGTGATCTTGAGGTGGGAGCGTGAACTCCCTTCGCAGATCAGCAAAAGATTTCAGTTTTCCTTCCTCATTGAGTACTTGACTAAGATAGATGATTCCCACTTTTCTCCAGCGAGCAAATACCGGAGAAGATGTGCCCGCTGGAAAGTCTGGATTATGCCAAAGGGCAAGATAGGGCGTGGCCGCTGCTGAAAAACTTTGGCACCGGCAGAGCCACCTCCAAGCTGCTCTCTCTGAAAGAAAAAGTGGGTTATGATGCCAAACATTGCTTGCTTTACCTGGAATAGTATGTAACAACCAACTGAGGTGCACCACCGGGGAGAGCGCCGTCTCAAGAGACGTGGCTGAAAAGGACTGCATTCTCAATAGCCAATCCCGCATATGTCTCATGGAGCATGATACAGTTAAATATCTAACATTCAGCAATCCCAAACCCTCCCATGTGGTATAGGTTTTTATAATATTGCTATGGGGAGTCTGGGGCATTTACCCCTCCACAAGAAAATCTGAAATGCCTTATTTAACAGCCGCTCTTCCTTTTTCCTTAAGATCAGGGGCAACATCTGGAACACATAAAGCCAGCGAGGAACCAGCATCATGTTTACCAACGCTATGCATCCCATCAATGAGAGGGGGTATTCATTCCAGAGTTGCAACTGTTGTCTAGTATATGTCAACAGAGGGAGCATGTTCTTATCATATAATTTAGATATATCTGCTGAGATAATGACTCCTAAGTATTTAACCTGGTCAAGGACCCACTGCAGTGAGAAGAGATTCTGCCATGAGCCTTGACTGCCTGATCCAAGCGGCATTCCAATTGATTTATTTAAATTTAGCTGAAACCCAGACAGTGCACTGAATTCTGTTATGGTCTTCAAAAGGTGCGTGAGAGAGTTCTCTGGGTCATCCAAAGTCAATAGCAAATCGTCTGCATAAGCTAGCACTTTTACCATCTGACCTGGAAATTGAACCCCCTGAATCCTTCTATTTGACCGAATCATGCACAAAAGTGGTTCCATAGACAAGAGGAATAATAACGGGGACAAAGGGCACCCCTTTCGGGTTCCTTTTTGTATGGGGAATTCTGCTGTCCTTACTCCATTAACTAGAAGTGCTGCTTGCGGTGCTGCATACAAAGACATCACTGCTTGTAAATACCAACCCTGCATACCCACTCAGTTCAGGGTAGCAAATAGAAAAGGCCATAGTACTCGGTCAAAAGCACGTTCTGCATCGAGACTCACTACTCAGTATGAAGCCCCCGTTTTCTGGCCCCATAATAAAGTAGAAATAAGTTTCCTAACGTTGACTACCAACTGTCGCCCCCTCACAAAACCCACCTGATCATCAGCAATTACTTGGGGCAATAGCGGCGCCAGGCGGTCAGCCAAGATTCTCGCCAGCAACTTGACATCAGCATTAATTAAAGAAATTGGGCGATAGGAGCTTGGTTGCTGCAAATCTCGTCCTGGCTTCTGTAACAAGCTAATCAAGGCAGCATTTGCATGTGGTGGGAATTTACCTTCCTCGACTACCGTATTATAATAATCGCATAGGGGACCTATCAAATGTGATTGTAAAGTTTCATAGAACTCACTAGTATATCCATCTGAGCCCGGGGCAGAAAATAGTTTTAATGCCTTAATGGCGTGCTGCAATTCTTTCCCTGATGTGGGTTGATTAAGTGCTGCTGCCACCCCCGCAGGAAACCTGGGCATTCCTGCTTCTTTAAGGTACTGATGAATCTTTGTTTCTAGGTCAGCGTCTGCCGCCTCTGTCTTTTATAGAGCAACAAAATGCAGGTGGAAAACTTTTGCTATCTCCTCTATTTTGGTGGAGACTCCTCCCGTGTGGTTGCAGATTGCTGGGATGAAATGAGATCTCTTACCCCTTTTCACCATATGTGCCAATAGCCCCCCACCCTTTCCCCATATTTATAGAAATTATATTCACAGTAAACAAGAGACTTCATGGCCCGCTCGTGGAAAAGGCTGTTTAACGCTGCTCTAGAGTGGGGGTAGGGTTTTGTGTGTATTGACGTTTAATTGCCCTCCATTTCTGTTCTAAGTCTGCGATCCCCTGCGTGATCTTGCAATTCCTTGCACTAGTATAGGCATTTATATCTCCACGAAGCACAGCTTTAGCCGTAGGCCAAAAAAGCAATGGCTCATCAATATGTTGTTGGTTTGTGGCGACAATGCTCTGCCATCTTTCTGATAAGTAGTTAGTAAAATCCTGGGACGCGAACAGATACGCTGGGAACCTCCACCCTGAAGCCTGCTGGAAGTATGGTGCAGCTTCAATGTCCAACCATATCCTAGCATGATCAGACATCTCTTTGGGCCCTATTGTGGCTGAGAGAACTCTACTCATCAACCTTTGTGATAGAAAAATGTAATCGAGATGGGCGAGAGACTGATGTGCATGGGATGTATGTGTGTAGTCTCTCTCACCTGGGTGCAACAACCGCCATGCGTCAACTAGGCCCAGCGTGGTGCAAAAAGACTCCAGTACTGAGCGTCTCCCCTGCACCTCATCACGTACCAAACTAGATTTATACAAAGATGCATCGAATACTAGGTTCATATCTCCAGCAATGATCAACGGTAGAGAAGGGTATTTCTGGCAGCATGAGAGAAGCCTAGGCCAGGGGTAGGCAACTCCGGTCCTCGAGAGCCGCAGGCAGGTCAGGTTTTCAGGATATCCACAATGAATACGCATGAGATAGATTTGCATACCATGGAGGCAGTGCTTGCAAATCTATCTCCTGCATATTCATTGTGGATATCCTGAAAACCTGACCTGCCTGTGGCTCTCGAGGACCGGAGTTGCCTACCCCTGGCCTAGGGTAAAAAGATTTATCGAAGCCCGCTGGCGCGTACACCGACACCAGCAGTATCTCTCTGCCCTGCAAGTTTATTTGTAAGCCTACAAATCTGCCCTCCTCATCTTTGAACAATAACTTAGCCTGACAAGCAAGTGATTTATGCAGCAGGACCGCTACCCCTCCTCTTCATCCCGTGGCCGACGATGCAAAAACTTCTCCCACCCATTTACGCTGTAACTTATGCTCTTCATCAGAAAGCCTCATCTCCTGCAAGCAAGCTATATCCACTCTGCCTCTTCAACGCTGCCAAAATCTTGGTTCTTTTAATAGGTGAGGTGATTCCGCAGACATTCCACGATACCACTCTCACCGAGCGTCGAACAGGGTTATCTGGAATTTCCGTGGAACAACCTACATTGTATACGGTCCTCCATCTCCATCCCGGGGTGCCCAGCCTTCCCCCGAGGGAACATCCTACCTACGATGCACCAAAGCTTGTACATAACCACACAAATAATATCTGAGTAGCTGTCCACAGTACACACAGCATTCATATTGTTATTACCCTCACAAATTGGTCTATATCGTCCCCTTTCCTTCTCCCTCCTCCTTGCCCACCCCCTCCCCCCTCTCCCAACCCTTCTCCCCTTCCCCAATAAACCCTTGTAGATATCCATCTCCCAAGTGAGACAGATATTAAGATCATGCAAAAATGCCTGGGACCTCTGCACCCCGACCTATCAATATACCTTATGCTGTCTAACCCTTATATTAACGGATATTATCTAAGGTACACACGATATTTCCCTCCCAAAGAGGGCCAGGTCTATCCATTTGGTGCGTTATTAGAAAGTTCTTGCAATATTTTGTCCACACAAGTCCTTGCTGCGGCGGCGCTATCATAAGTTTGCCAGTGTCCATGTTGCAGAATTTTCAGTGTGGCCGGGTACAACAGCAGGAATCTAACATTGTTTTCATAAGCTGGTGACATAACGGTGTAAACTGCCTCCTCCGCTCTTGTAAGGAGGACGAGTAATCCTGAAAGATTCGTATTTTGTTCCATCAAATTGCAGAGAGTCCCATTTCATTCTGTAGCCACATAATATTTCAACCTTGTGGATATAGTTATGGAGCTTAATAAGTACTGCTCTTGGCGTCTGTTGGCCCACGCGGTGTGCTCTTTTGAGACATAAAGGCCCCGCACTGTCCGAAAGGTCAAACGTTTTTCAGCCATTGCTCTACTACGGTTGACAGGACTGCATCGCCAACATTTTCCGGCATCCAGATGATTCTTAAGTTGGACCGTTGAGAGCGATTTTCCAGGTCATCAACCTTCTCAGACAGCGCCCGAACCGTACTGGCAAGGTTCACCATGTGCTCTGTGGCTGGAGGGGAAGCATCTTCTAACATCGAGACTCTCTGTTCCAGTTCGCCTGCCCGTTTATTCATATCAGCCAAAAGGGTCTCAAACGAGGAGAGTTGACCCGATAATCATCCCAATTTCGGCTCCAGGGCTGCCACTACCGCTAGTGTCAGTTGCTGCAACTGCTCTGTGGAGAAGAGCTGGTTTTCTTGTTGCGGCTTCCCCTCCATTTTGCCGGGCGCCTTCGGTGTCTCTTTTACTCGTTTGATTCCTTTACCCACCATACTGCTTGGCGACATTTCTATGTACTTATCCATTTAGTAGATGAGTGCAGCAGCATTAAAGCTTAGTGGGTAATAAAACGGGTTATTTATAGGTGGTAAAGTGTACAGAGGTCCCGGGGAGCGAGGTGGACACGTCTTGCTCTCTCAAAGCATCATGTGATCTCCTGTAGTCTTTATTTTTTTAAACTTTATTTTCATACTGAGCAACATAATAAACAGGAAAAGAATACATACATAAGAATAGCCATAGTGGGTCCATCTAGTCCAGTATCCTCCTTCCAGCAGTGGCCAATCCAGGTCACAAGTATCTGGCAGAAACCCAATTAATGGCAACATTCCATGCTACCAATCCTAGGTCAAGCAGTTGCTGCTCTCAAGTCCATCTCCGTAACAGACTATGGACTTTTTCTCCAGGAACTTGTCCAAACCTTTTTAAAACCCAGATACGCTAACAGCTGTTACCACATCCTACGGCAGCGAGTTCCACAGCTTAACTATTCTTTGAGTGAAAAAATATTTCCTCCTGTTTGTTTTAAAAGTATTTACATGTAATTTCATTGAGTGCCCCCTGGTCTTTTCACTTTTTGAAAGAGTGAAAAATTGGTTCACTTTTATCCTGTTATACACCGCTCAGAATTTTGAGACCTCAATCATATCCTCCCCCCTCAGCTGTCTCTTTTCCAAGCTGAATAACCCTAACCTCTAGCCTTTCCTCATATGGGAAGAGTTTATCATTTTGGTTGTTGTTCTTTGAACTTTTTCTAATTCCGCTATAGTATAGTACGGACGGGGAGAGGGATCTTGGGGTGATAGTATCTGAGGACCTGAAGGCGATGAAACAGTGCGACAAGGCGGTAGCCATAGCGAGAAGGTTGCTAGGCTGTATAGAGAGAGGTGTGACCAGCAGAAAAAAGGAGGTTTTAATGCCCCTGTATAAGACGTTGGTGAGGCCCCACCTGGAGTATTGTGTTCAGTTTTGGAGGCCGTACCTTGCGAAGGATGTTAAAAAAAATGGAAGCTGTGCAAAGAAAAGCTACGAGGATGGTATGGGAGTTGCGTTCCAAGACGTATGAAGAGAGACTTGCTGACCTGAACATGTATACTCTGGAGGAAAGGAGGAACAGGGGTGATATGATACAGACGTTCAAATATTTGAAAGGTATTAATCCGCAAACGAATCTTTTCCGGAGATGGGAAGGCGGTAGAACGAGAGGACATGAAATGAGATTGAAGGGGGGCAGACTCAGGAAAGATGTCAGGAAGTATTTCTTCACGGAGAGGGTGGTGAACGCTTGGAATGCCCTCCCACGGGAGGTGGTGGAGATGAAAACGGTAACGGAATTCAAACATGCGTGGGACAGGCATAAAGGAATCCTGTGCGGAAGGAATGGATCCACAGAAGCTTAGCTGAAATTGGGTGGCGGGGGGAAGAGGGGTTGGTGGTTGAGAGGCTAGGATGGGAGAGGGCAGACTTATACGGGGTCTGTGCCGGAGCCGGTGGTTGGGAGGCGGGAAATACTGCTGCACAGACTTATACGGTCTGTGCCCTGAAAAAGACAGGTACAAATCAAGGTAAGGTATACACATATGAGTTTATCGTGGGCAGACTAGATGGACCGTGCAGGTCTTTTTCTGCCATCATCTACTATGTTACTATGTCTTTTCTGAGATACGGCACCCAGAATTGAACGCAGTACTTAAGTTGAGGTCTCACCATGGAACGATGCAGAGGCATTGTAATACCCTTGGTCTCATTTTGCATCCCTTTCCTAATAATTCCTAGCATCCTGTTTGCTGTTTTGGCCCCTCCCCCATCTCTCTCTCACCTTTTAGATCAAGGAAGACATATAAAAATATAACAGTATCAAAATAAAGAAAACTAGAAAAGTACAACAGTAAATCAAACAAGTAACCCCACATGCCAAATTCCATAAGTGGCACCTTAAATATTTATTTATTTATTTATTTTTATTTGTTGCTTATATCCCACATTTTCCCACTCATGCAGGCGCCAAAAAGCCATGCGCTTTGTGCAATTCTATAAACTACACCTAAAGTTGGTGTAGTTCATAGAATATGCTCACGTGTCATTCTTGCAACTAAAATTTAGGCGCACCCATTTAGGCCACCTAAAACCAGTCCTAAATACCTGCGCCTAATTTAGACATAGATCAGGTGTATTCCATAATAGTACGCATAGTTTTTTGAAATGCCCACAACCTGTCCATTCCATAGCCATACTCCCTTTTCGACTGGGCACATTAGAATTTATGCACACCACGTTGTAAAATATGCCTAGAACGTTGTGCACGTAAATTCTAATTAAAGCCACTTAGTGCTGCTAATTGGTTAAGTGTCCAAATTAGCGCACACAACTTAAGGCACCCTTTATAGAATTTGGGCGATTGTGCATAGATCCATTTAGTATAAATAGAGTAAAATAGAGTAAGATAAAGAAGTAAGTGGGGGGGGGGGGGGGGGGGGTTTGTATCAAATGAATCCTACTCTGAAGTTCAGCATGTCAATACCAAAGTAGAAATGCAGTGAAGATTTTATCAAATTTCTCCAGTCTATTATGCTTCATAGTTGTCAGTTTACACAAATAATACACTTCCTAAAAGGCTGTGTGGAATAATGGCATAGTAGGAAGCAGGGTTGTTCTCTATAATTTAGCTACCTCTCGATGATTGGTTGCTGTGCAAGGCAGCACTACATTTAAAATCTCCATCAGTATTGTTTGGTAGCAGTTGTAAAAGTAAAAAAGCTGGTTCCGTTGGAATCCTTTTTTCAAACGTTGCTGTAAATTAAGTATACATGCTCCTCCCAGAGTTGCCCTCCTGTCCATACCCTCTCCAACAAAGTTTTCCAAAAGAGGAATGCAATTGTACAACTTTAGAAGAAGAAATATACCACTTTTTTCAGTATCTTTACTCCATTTTTCACTAAGTTGGCTGATATAGAGGGCTGAAACGTATTTGATGAATGGTGGACTACTCTTTACCGTCCCAGATCTTGTTCCTAATTGATATTTAAGTGCAGGGACCTTCTGCTGCTCAAGCACATCAATTTAATTCTTTGATCCACTATATATCAACTCTTCAAAGGGTATAGGGTCGTACTCCAGCCACTCATTAAGGGGATTGCTTTGTAGGAGGTGACTTAATTGTAGCTGGGGGGAAAAAAGTTCTGTTTGAGGAATGCCATAGCTGTTCCTCAAATCTTGAAAGGTTCAAAGGTCATCTTATATATAACATATAGATGATGGCAGATGAACACCTGTATGGTCAATCCAGTCTGCTTAACAAGATAAACTCATAGCATGATACGATATGCATACTTGAGCTTGATCTGTCTTTGCCATTCTCAGAGCACAGACCATAAAAATCTGTCTATCCCTGGCTCTGTTCCCCAACTTCTGGAGTTGCCATTGAAGCCTACTCCAGCCTATCCAGATCTGTCCAGCCATGATTGGGGCACAGACCATAGTAGTCTGGCACTGGCCTTATTACTCAATTAATGGAGTTGCCATCTAAGCACTGCTGTTTGGTTTTGATTCCATTCTATTTTCATACAGGATTCCCTTGTGTATATCCCATGCGTTTTTGAATTCCATTACCGGTTTTGTCTCTACCACTTTCCATGGGAGGGCATTCTAGGCATCTGCCACCCTCTCTGTGAAAAAGAGCTTTATGATGATACTCCTAAGCGACCCCCCCCCCCCCCTGCAACCTCAATTCATGTCTTCTAGTTCTACTCATTCCCATCGTTGGAAAAGATTGGCTTAAATACCAGATTCCACTTTGTGCCCACCTAAACAACACTCTGAAATCCCAATCATTTGCATAATAATGCAGAATAGACAGGGCTAGGTAGGAAACTTTCTTTGCACCACAGTGATAGAGAATCCTTTATAATGGGGTTATCAAAATTTTCTCTTCCCAGCACCCTTCTCAATGTGTACAGGAGAGAATGTCGTGATATGAACCCAACAATGCTTGTTATATTTTCACCAAAGCCTTAGGGATATCCTATCCCCATGTCATGAGACGTCTTATCTGTATAGCCCAAAAACAGTGGAGCAGATCTGGCACCCCCATTCCCCCTCCCCCCAAGCCTTCTAACTGAACTTTCTAGCAACTCCAAATGTATGAAAAAAACATATGTTGTAATCGTGCTAAGGTATCCTTTGGTACAGATAGGGGAAGAGTGTGATGCATATAAAGAAACCTAAGCAGGACCATCATCTTACTAACTGCCATTTTTCCCATCCACGTATGGGTCATCCCATGCCATCTATCTAAGTCATGGGAGAGATCTTGGAATAATTTACTGTAATTGAGCTTATACAGGTTTTAAGCCTCAGGACTGATCTTGACACCCAAATCCTTAATACATCCCTGTGCTTAGCAGAAAGGGAAAGTAGTCTGCAGTTGTTGGGCCCTGGTCTGGTCCAGAGTCATGTTTAAAAGCTCAGATTTTGGTGTATTCATTTTAAATACAGAAAGGACAACATATTCAGTATGCTAACAATATATTGAATTTGAATTTATTAGATTTGTCTGAGTTGAATACTCAGTCCTATGTGGCTTACATAAAATAAAGCAGATATAAAAGTATAGGTGAAGGAGGCATGATAAGGCAGAGATCAATAGAATTGTGGTTACAAGAATAGGGAATGAAATCTAGAGGAGGATAGACTGCTCCAAGGTCATAGGCATGATGCCCATGTGAAGTGAATGAGCCAGGGTGGGTGAAGGTGGAATACACAATCAGGATTTGATTATTGGGACTGCCTTGCAGCTCTGATCTAAGACATGTCTATCAACAAAAATGTCTTGTATAAAAATGTTTTCAGTTTTTTTGCAAAAGCTTTCATAGGTAAAATATCATCCGCAAAGAACATTTTAAATTCTTCCCTGCCTACCTTTTGTTATGATTCTGCCGATTTGGCTGAGGGGGAGGGGGGACGTCTCTTCTGATTGGCTGCCAGGGGTTGTGCTGACGTCAGGGGATAGTACTTTAGCCTGCAGCTGAAGAGTTTCTCTGCTTTTGCGTTACTTATCTGGTGGTAACAGGAAAGCCTGATAGGTTTCTCTCAGAACGTGCTCTAGGTTCTGACAGGGATCTGTGTTGATTTAGAGTATTCTTTTCCTTCCCTCTGGGCAGGGTTGCCAGGTAGAAATTTTTTTTCCAGCCCAATCCAGGCCAGAAACCAGCCCAAAACCCGCCCAAACACAAACCCCGCCCCTGACACCCCACCCCCGTGTCACCGGCCCCGCCCCCGCCGTCACCGGGCCCGCCTCCCACGTCATCGGGCCCGCCTCCCCGTCATCAGCCCCGCCTCCCCGTCATCGGCCCCGCCTCCCACGTCATCGGGCC